>NC_044995.1:33005045-33326841 GCF_008728515.1 Papio anubis
GAGGAGGCCCCACTCCCAGTGCCCACCTGCCAGGCCCTGGGAGGGGTAGGTAACAAAGCTCCTGGAAGCTCCCACAGTACTTCCAGGGACAGCGCCAACTAAGGCAAAGGTCAGGCTCTGGCCCAGCCTGGGGCTGCCTCTCTAGCTTCTGCTCGTTCTTTAGCAGGCTGGCGCCAGCCAACCTCCCTACCACCTTTCAGCAATGGCAGGCAAAGCACCCTGGCAATAGCAATGGACACCCCCACCATAGGCACTCATGTGAGCCCAGCTAGGGTGCCCAGGATCTCGGCTCTTCTGCTTTGGCTGGCCACTGGACAGGATACTGCCTCTTCACCCTCCAGTCTCCTGTACCTCTTGGGGATCCCAGGAATCAGCTGTGAGCCAGGCCCTGGCACAGCGTCCAGGCCTAATCACCTGAGGCCAGAAGGCCGTTTGCCCAAGGTCAGGTTAACAACTTTGGAAAAAGATGAGGGGCCTGGAGGCAGGCCAAGCTGTGGTCTCATCGCACCACAGTCCCTTAAATGCCCATAAGTCTATTTCCTATCTGGAAAATGGGGTTTAGTCCAGCCTTTGCAAGATGTATGTTCACAATAGAAAAAAATCTGTGTTCCTTTCCCAGGAACCCAAGCCCATCCCGGGCTGGAGGGAGACATCCTGAACACAGCAGTGACAACAACCAAGCCTGGCTGCGGTCAGAGTGGCCTCATTCACCTCCCAAGGCTAAGAGAAGTCAGGCCACTTCACCAAGAGCCCACAGCAGCAGAGGCTTGGCCTGAACACACTTGCACCATCCTTGCAGCAGGCTCCCCCTCAGCCCAGGTCTCCATGTCATCAAGGAGGGCAGCAAAAGCTACTTAAGAGAAGGCCGGGGCCAGGCGCGGTGGCTCACACCTGTAATCCCAGCACTCTGGGGAGGCCGAGGCAGGTGGATCACGAGATCAGGAGATCGCGATCATCCTGGCTAACACGATGAAACCCCGTCTCTACAAAAAATACAAAAAAATTAGCTGGGCGTGGTGGTAGGCGCCTGTATTCCTAGCTACTCAGGAGGCCGAGGCAGGAGAATGGCGTGAACCCAGGAGGCAGAGTTTGCAGTGAGCCGAGATCGTGCCACTGCACTCCAGCCTGGGCAACAGAGTGAGACTCCGTGTCAAAAAAAAAAAGAGAAGGCCAGGTGCAGTGGCTCATGCCTGTAATCCCAGCACTCTGAGAGGCTCAGGAGGGTGGATCACCTGAGGTCAGGAGTTGGAGACCAGCCTGGTCAACGTGGCAAAATCCTGTCTCTACTAAAAATACAAAAATTAGCCAGGCGTGTGGCACGTGCCTGTAGTCCCAGCTCCTCAGGAGCCCGAGGCAGGAGGATGGCTTGAACCTGGAAGGCAGAGGTTGCAGTGAGCCAAGATCGTGCCACTGCACTCCAGCCTGGGCGACAGAAAAGGGAAGGGGACGGGGATGGGGCTGGGGGGAGTTATGCGCCGGACATCCCCTGAATCGGGCCTTGCTAGGGGCTGTGGCCCTCCAGTGTGCCAGACCTAGCCTGAGTTCAGATGAGAAAGTCGAGGCTCACAGAGGGGAGGTGATATGCCTGAAGTGGCTGAGGGGGATGGAAAGCCAGGCCATCAACCCCAGGGAAATGTGAGATCTTTGATGAGGGGCCCCCACCCAACCTGAGGCTGTCCAAACATGCTAGCTGCATCTACTGAAGACACCCACTTCCTTGGGCTAAGGTGGGAGGGACTGATAAGGCAGAACCACCCCTTCCTGAAGAAGCCTGCAGCTTGGCCCAGGCCCAGGGGAGGACACTGGGGCCACCTGGCAGGGACCTCGAGTGCTTCTCAGTTTATTCAGGTGAACGTTCAAAAACATTGATGGGAAGCTGAAGGCGCAGCAAGGGGGAACAGGGGCCTGCCTGCAGAGAGCCAGCCGATGGTGGGGGCAAGACAAACAGGAGAGTTCACAAATGAGGTGACCTCAGATGGGGCCCAGCGTCAGAGCCAGAGCACATGGGGTGATGGGATGGGGGTCTCTCCTGGAGGAGGCAATCTGAGCTGAAACCTCACGTGCTAGGAAGAGCCAGCCACAGGGAGGGCCAAGGGAAGGGCACTTCTAGGCAGAGGGCATGGCTTGTCACATGGGGGCTTGTGCAAAGGCCCTGGGGTGGGGGAATAGGGAGTGAGTGCAGTGGAGAGGAAATGGGAGATGGGCAGGGCCTGGGCCACACTGGGTCTGCAGGGCATGAAGAGCATTTTTTGTTTTTTTGTTTTGTTTTTTGAGACACGCTCTTGCTCTGTCACCCAGGTTGGAGTGCAGTGGTGCCACCCTAACTGACTGCAGCCATGGACTCCTGGGCTCAAGTGATCTTCCCACCTTAGCCCAAGTTGCTGGGACCACAGGCAGGTTTTATGTAGAGGGCAAAGGGGAGCCATGGGCAGACTGAGAGCAAAGTTGGAGCAGGAATGACAGGGCCAGCACTGCAGGCCTTCCTAGAAATAGCCCAGGAGCACCTCCCCACCACATGACAGATGAACAAATGCTTGAGAACTGCCCAGGGTCACAAGACTACCCAAGGTCACACTGGCCCAGCAGGTAAGTCAGGGCAGTCTGGGGCAAGTTCGAGATCTTTCTCCCACATCCTGGGAGTCTCCAGGGAGGAGGGACAGGGCGGGGTGACTGGGTCAGAGGTTTGGGCCAGCCCTGCTGAGCTGAGAGCACCCTTTCCTGCTGGGGGCAGGGGAGACGAGGACACCACGGAGGTGCAGCCAGGGTGATGCTCCTCTGTTTGCATCAGCTGGATTCCGCGGAAGCTGGGGGCCTGCTGGGAAAGGAGTTTCGCTGAGGTCAAGGACTGAGTCCAGGCCATCCTGGGGCTCGGGGAGGCACGTGACAAGCAGGGGTGAGGGTCCAAGAGGGGAGAGGCCTCCAAGGTGTGGGCAGAAAGGCTGGGGCACACACGAGTGGTCCTGAGGCTGCCTGGACCCCCGTCAGGCCACAAGGGATACACAAGCTACCTAGTGACCATGGTGTGACCTCTGAGTGTGACTTCAGAGCAGAAGAGCTGGGGTCTGCGGGGCCTTGGCTGCCTGGGCCCCCCGCAGAATGCTTGGGGTGGGGTGGTCACTGAGGCCAACAACAATGATGTCTTTTTTTTTTTTTTTTTTTTGAGACAGAGTCTCACCCTGTTGCCCAGGCTGGAGTGCAGTGGTGTGATCTCAGCTCACTGCAACCACTGCCACCCGGGTTCAAGCACTTCTCCTGTCTCAGCTCCTGAGTGACTGGGATTACAGGCATGCATCCCCACACTGGGCTGATTTTTGTATTTTCTTAATAGAGATGAGGTTTCACCATGTTGGTCTCGAACTCCTGACCTCAAGTGACCCGCCCACCTCAGCCTCCCACAGTGCTGGGATTATAGCCGTGAGCCACCGTGCCCAGCCGATGTCTATCTTATAGATGGGGAAATTGAGGCTCAGAGACAAGAGGTTGGCTATCTAGGACACCCAGCCTAAGACAACTGGGCACCCCCCATGTGCTCAGCCTGGCCCAACACCTCTCAGAGGGGGATCTATCACTGCCCCACTCCTCACTTTAGGAGGAGCATATTGAGGCTCGGAGAGGTTCTTTCACTTGCTCAAGGCTGCAGAGCTGAGTAGGGGATGAATGTGGAGCCCTCCGGCCCTGTGGGTGGTACACATCAGAAACAGTGATCCTGACCATGGCCTCAGTGCCTGCCTGTCTGAGGGTGACAGTGGATCCTATATCCCAGGCCATTCCCAAAACCCCTTTGCTACCCTCAGTGACTCCATGGCCCCCCCACCAAAATGTTTGTCCTTCCCCCATACTCTGAGACCACTGGCTACAGCCCCCCATGCTCAGCTGAGCTAGGGAAGAGACCCCTCCAATTGTTTACCCAATGATCTTTTATTATCAGGTACCCTGGCTGGCCCAAAACCAGAGACAGATAAGCCGGGGCCAGGCATCTGAGACTCATTTTACAGGTGAGAAAAACGAGGAGCAGAGGCCCGTACGAACCTGCAGTAAGCAGCAGGCACTGGGGGCCCCACCCCACTGGAATCGCCTGCCCTGCCCTGAGCCTGGCCCACAGCGGCCACCACATTTCAGATACGGCAGTGAGTGATGGGACGTGCCCTTTGCCCCTTCTGGTAGGGCATGGGGCTAGGGGGAAGGAGAAGGACAGTAACGTCCATGCTGCTGGCGGGGAGGCGAGGCTGGGACCCAGGAGTGGCTGGGACGTGGGGGCTGCTTTCTTCTGTGTAGATGCCTCCCTACAAGGCCCCCCCCCCGACCCTTTACCCAAGGACTGCTGAAAAACACTTCTCACTGTGAAGAGGACAGAACTAATGCAGGACAGTGGAGGACCTGGATCTACCCCCATTCCTGAGTCGCATGACTCACCCAGAGTCATGGCCCACACTGGGCCTGGGGTCATGGCGCCAGGTTGCCCCTCTGGCCTGTCCACAGCTCTTGGAATTCGACATGGCAACCCAGGTCCCGTAGGGCAGCCTTGGCCACGTCCTCACAGTCACGGTGGGCCGATCGGGCCTGCACGATGAGTGCCTCAGCCCCCAAGTCCAGGATGGGCTTCGAGAAGGCCTGGCTGTGGGCCACCAGGTTTCGGATCAGCATGCAAGCCTGTTTCTGTAGGAGAGAGCAGCTGTGAGCTGCCAGATAGGGCTTTGGGGTCGGATCCACTCTGACCTCTGGGTCTTCATCATAACAAGATGGAGGTGATCATAACCACAGCTGACATCTAGCAGCTGCCTATACTGTATCAAGTTAGACCCATCTCTCCACTTTACCCTCTTGGCAGCCCCAGAAGGCAAGGCTAATGCCCCCAACTCCCAGGCAAGGAAACAGGCTCAGGGAAGCTCCAGGATCTGTCCCATGGCTTTGGAACTCTCAGCCTCAGAGTTGGTGAGTCTGAGGTCCCCCGAGGCTGGCACGGAGCCAAGGAAGGGGCCCTAGGGCAAGGGGGCAGTGAGGCCACAGGAAAAGAGTGGTTGTGCACAGGCGCCTGTCAGTTACATTCCTACACATTCGGTGGACACTTGTGCCCTGTGCACCTGCTGTGGGTGGGTGCGGGACGCTGCCTGGAAGCTTCCCAGGGTGGCTCCCACCACCAACAGGAGAGCAGATGGGAAGCGCATGCAGAGTGGGGAGCTGCTGGCCAGGGTGGCCAGAAGTGGACAAGGGGACAGACCAGGTAAGGGACAGTGTCCCAGAGTAAGAGCCAGTGACAGCAAAGGCCCCCTGTGGGTCCCAGCCTGGTATGTCCAAGGACCCTATGCAGGGAGTGAGGAGGCGAGGAGGGCCCCAGGGGCTGCAGGGAGGAGTCTGGGTTCAGCCAGGGAGGTGTGGACAGGGTGTCCCACACCCAGAACTTAGACCAGCAGCCCAAGGAGGGGGCAGGAACCTTTCTGAAGCCCCAGGCAGATCACCATCCATGCTTCCCCAACTTCTTCCTCCCCAGATCTCTCTACAGCGACTTTTAAGAAAGGAGATTGCCGGGCGCGGTGGGTCACGCCTATAATCCCAGCACTCTGGGAGGCCAAGGCGGGTGGATCACGAGGTCAGTAGATTGAGACCATCCTGGCTAACATGGTGAAACCCCGTCTCTACTAAAAATACAAAAAATTATCGGTATACAAAAAAACTACAGGCCTGTAGTCCCAGCTACTTGGCAGGCTGAGGCAGGAGAATGGCGTGAACCCGGGAGGCGGAGCTTGCAGTGAGCCAAGAAAGCACCACTGCACTCCAGCCTGGGCGAAAGAGTAAGACTTCGTCTCGAAAAAAAAAAAAAGAAAGAAAAAGAAAGGAGATTAAGGGCGTGGTGGCTCACACCTGTAATCCCAGCACTTTGGGAGGTGGAGGCGGTGGATCACCTGAAGTCAGGAGTTCGAGACCAGCCTGGCTAACATGGCGAAACCTCGTCTCTGCTAAAATTACAAAAATTAGCCAGGCTTAGTGGCCCATGCCTGAGGACCCAGCTACTCTGGAGACTGAGACAGGAGAATCACTTGAACCCAGGAGGCGGAGGTTGTAGTGAGCCGAGATGGCGCCACTGCACTCCAGCCTGGGTGACAGAGTGAGACTGTCTCAAAAAACAAAAGGAGATGATGTGTTATAGGTTTCTTTCTGGGGTTTCACCAGAAAGCTCCCCCAATGCCCCCCTCCCCAAAATAGGAGAGTAAATGTAGAAAAAACAAAGGCAGAAAAGGAAACAGCTGCAGGCAGAATTCAGCACATTTTGGAAGATGAGAAAGAAGTTGGCCCTGTGGGGCTCGGCTGTGGCAGGGAAAGGGACAGGGATAGGGACTGAGCCTTTGCCCCATCACCCACCCACACATCGCACCTGCTCCCATGCCCTCTCAGCACCTACCTGCACACCCCACCCCAGCCTGCCTGCCCCCATCCCATGCCCTGCCCACCTGCACGCTGGCCTTCTGCGGGTGTGCCTTCATGGCCTGCAGTGCTGCCACAGCCCCTCCACCCTCCACGATGATGCGGCTGTTGTCCGGCTTACGCAGGGCCAGGAAGCATAGGGCCGCGCAGCTCTGCTCACACACCTGCAGGGGGCAGTCACAGGAAGGCGGAGATGTAGCGGAAAGACCCTCCACAACATCCTGCCGTGGCTGCCAACCCCTGGTGAACACCCTGCGGCCTCCCCTCCGTGGGTCTCTGGCAGCTCCTGTGTAATAACGGCACGATGGCAGGGTGACAAAAGTATCAGCCGAGCTCTTAGGGGTGACAAGGGCACTAGGCCTGGTCAGACCTTTGCAGGGTGCTGGTGGTAACTCCAGGACACCCAGAGTCATGCATAGGCAGGTCAGCATTTGAGAGCCAGAGCCCGCGACCCTCACCTGCCCTGCTCTGGCCCTACAGAGGAATAGAGCTTCATGCAGACACAGAAACTGAACTGGGACTCCAGCCACTACCCTGCTACTCTGTGTGCCCCCAGAGGTGGGTACCTGGGGGCAGGTCAGGTGCTGGGTCATGGCAGCCACGATGGACTCCGTCCCGCCAGCATGGACAATAGCGTCTTTCACATCGTCGTTGCCTGCGATGGCTCGCAGGGTGCTCAGCACTTGCTTCACGAGCTCCTGCACAAGGGAAAGGCTCGCTCACCCCCAGCCAGGCCGCTGGATTGTGGGAGAGGGCTCTGAGGGAGAATCTGGGGCTGTTTTACTGTTTCACCAGCAAGTACGGTGTGACTGCAGAGTGTGACTAATGAAAAGGGGTGGCAGATGCCTGTGGCTCAGGCTGCCTATGTCCAAATGGTACCATCCAGGTGACTTGATCCCCTATCCCCACAGGGGCAGAGGGGGCATGTGACTCAGGCCGGCCTTCAGAGCACAGGGTCCCCCTGGCCACGGCCACAGACCCAGGGTGGGCACTAACTGCCCTGCACTGAGGACAGTGGATAAGATGCTATTGGGACTGCTGATCCCCTTAATGGGGAACCTGAGGACCCTGACCCCTGACTGCCCAAGAATACATGGCAAAATGTATCCCTTTATGCGCTGAAGTTGGTTCCCATTCAGCTCCCAGCCACTTGCACAGAAAGAAGCTGAGTGACGTCACCAGCGAGGCTTCGGGGCACAGGACTGTGGCACCCCTGGGGGCTTTCCTGTAGCTGCAGCTGGATAGGGAGGCGCCTGTTGACTGGCTCCCTGCTGTGGGTGGGCACATGGAGAAGGGCTCGATAATCAGCTGCTAAATGGAGTAATGAGTAGGGGACCCTGCTCTATTCTGCAGCTAGGGAAACTGAGGCAGAGTTTCCTAGATACTTAGGTGTGGGAACTAACCCAAATATCCCAGCCTTGGCCAACACACCCCCACCCTGTGCTTCCCACCATCCTTTTCCTGGTGCAAAAGGACAGTAAGGGAGAGCGGGTGGGTTTGTTTCCCCCCCAACCTTTGGTTCCTGCCCTTGGGTCAGTGAAAAGAAAAACTGCACTTTGGTTCCGAGATTGGCAGGCAGGGCCGGCTTGTTCTGACTATGGCTCGTCCGGCTGACTGGGACCCAGAGGGACAGCATGCACTGGGCCAGGGGGGCTTCATACCAGAACGCCGCTCTGGTTCCCCACCTGGTGGTCATTGAAGTCAGCTAGCAGGGACACCAGGATGCTTAGGCCCCCGAGGTCGACGACCTCCTGGCAGAACTCGTTGCGGATGGCCAGGCGGGACAGGGTTCCGCAGAGCTCGCTCAGGATGCCAGGGTTATCTAGGAACGCTGCGGGGAGAGAGGGAGACAGTGGTGGTGGGGGCGGGAAGAACCAGCTGCAGGGCCCTCCGGTTGGGTGGGGATCCTGCTGCACTAGAGGAGTCCAGCTCTTCTGCCTATTGGAGTGGCCACGGGCACCAGGAAGGCCCCAGGGAACACCAGGGGCTGCCTGGGCCTGCAGTGCCCCCTGCTGGCTGCTGGAAAGACTTAGGAATGTGCCCCTCCAGCTTCCTTCCATCATGCCCCAAATAAATTCCATACCAACTGATGGTCTCACCTAAAAAAAGAACACCATAATAGTGCTAAAAAAAAAAAAAAAAAAAAAAAAAGACATCTGAAGACTATTTTTATGATCATGGGGTAGGAATGGCTTTTCTAAGTGCAACAGGAAACTCCAAAACCATAGAGGGACACATATGGACCGGGCTGACGTGGCCAAAACTGAACACAGGAGGCGCAGATGGAGCCCAGAGGCACTGCACCAGGAAGCAGATGCCGGAACTCACGCCAAGAGGGCGAAGATCCCGCACCTACACAGGGCTGCGATGGTCAGTTCCTGTGGCCACCTGTAGCCCTCTGCAGTTCCACCCAATGCCAATCTAGGTGTTGCCATGGAGGTATTCTGTCCACACGGTTACCATCTGCAATCAGCTATCTATTATTATTATTATTAATTTGAGACAGAGTCTCGCTTTGTCACCCAGGCTTGAGTGCAGTGGCGTGATTTTGGCTCACCGCAACTTCTGCTTCCTAGGCTCAAGAGATCCTTCTGCCTCAGCCTCTCAAGTAACTGGGATTACAGGCGCCCGCCACCACACCCAGCAATTTTTGTGTTTTTAGTAGAGAAGGGGTGTCATCATGTTGCCCATGCTGGTCTTGAACTCCTGGGCCCAAACAATCCTTCTACTTCAGCCTCCCAAAGTGCTGACATTACAGGCATGAGCCACCATGCCTGGCCTAGTTGCCTTTAAGTAGAGGAGATGATCTTGAACAATGTGAATGGGACTCATTCAATCAGCTGAAGTCCTTAGAAGGAAACAGGTGTTTTCTTGAGAAGGCGACTGCCCGGGAGTTTCCAGCCTGTCCTATGGAGTACAGACTTGCCACAATTGCATTACCCCATTCCTTACCAAAAAGTCTCTTCATATATACATATCCTGTCTCTCTGGCAGAAACCTAACTGCTTGGAGCTCCTATAAATAAAACAGGAAAGGTGTGAGCTACCTCCTGGAAAAGTAGTCTGACTTTGCAGAAGGTCAGGACTCATTTTCAGCCTTGCTGGAGGTATGGGAGACTGAGGTGGGCTCACTTCCTCAGCAGACAGAGCCAGAACCCCCACACAGGCCTGGCCACAGAGCCAGAGCCACGGGCAGGCAGGAAAGGGGAACTCATCCTTCTGACACCTTCTGTGTGCCAATTAGGACTTTTCTAGTGGGTTCGGTGGATGGAATGGGGTTAGGGGTTAAGACAGAAGCTTTAGGGTCTGACGGTCAGCACTGTGACCTCCCAGGGCCGGCTCATCATGGTCACCCTGGAGCCAGACACATGAATATGCCTAAGGATTTGTGGCTGAGTATGATCAAGCGTGTACACATCCACCTGAGACTGCCACGGTGCGTGCCAGCCAGCTTCCCCCAGTCCTCTTATTTCCCTCTGGGGAGGTCCCCCTTCCCTCCTCAGTTCCTGGAGTCGGACACAGCAAGCCCCTTCCCCAGAAGCCCCAGAGATGGGATTGTGGCCTGCTCCTAGCCCATGAGTGCTGGCCTGGAATTCTCCTGGAGCCATGAGAAAGCATGGGGAGACTCCTCACGAGGGTTGCCATGCAGGCGGGTCTAAGCTGAGGGGTGAGCGGAACCTTGAGCCCGCCGTGCCTGAAGCAGTCCTGATCTCTGACCCCCTCACTCTGGTCACATCTGACCTGCCTGCCTTTGTTTGCTGGCTCATATTGGCCCCCAGCTCTTACCTTTGGTAGCTTCAATGAGCACCTTCAAGCCTTTGTTCTCCTGCACAATCATCTTGGCATGGTTGTGGGCGTGGCCAAAGGGCACACGGATGTCGTCATCGAAGGTCATGACACGCAGGGCCCAGCAGGCCTCCCTGACCACGTCAGCATGGTGGCCATGATGGGCAATGGCGCCAGTCAGCAGGGGCAGCACACCAGCTTTCACCAGGTCTTGCCGATTCTGTTCATGTTTCAGGCAAGCGTGACGCACACAGCGGATCCCAGAGCAGGTCAGGTCGGCCTCATCAGCATTCTGGGTCAGTGTGGCCACCAGGAGCTGCAGGCCCTGGGTGTCCAGGAGGTCTGGCTGGCCATCAGTCAGCACTGACAGGGCATTGAGGGACTGGAGCAGAAGGCCCTGGTCACCTGCAGTGGCCAGCTTCCAGGCAGTGAAGATGATGGGGTAGGCCCCCTTCTGGGCCGCGAGGAAGCGGCAGGCCTTGTCCTGCTTGCACTGGTCACAGAAGCGGGTGAGGTGTGCTGACACCTCCTGGGTGTGAGAGCTGGCCACAGACTCCTGGAGGTCACTGAGCGTCTGGGAGACATGGGAGAAACCTCAGCATCAGCTCAGGCGAGAGGAGCCCATGGCCACAGCAACAGTGTCTGGATCCCTGCAAGGTTCCCTCCCCTGGGATCTGGGCCTGCAGTGGAAGTGATGTGGGGTCAGTTACAGCTCTGACAACTTCCAGACCTGTGCTTCTAGGAGCTTTGAGCTTCAGAGGCCGTAGGGTGGAAGACTGACACTGACACACACACACACAGGGAGAAAGACAGCTCAGTGTCCCTGCCGAGGGGCTGCACACATAAATGCAGACATATTAAACATTCCAGCCCTACCTGCCATCTAGAGGACCCAAGCGATACCAGCAGAAGAACCGTCCAGCTGAGCCCAACCAGGCAGAATCACAAGAAACAATAAGACACCTGTTGTTTTGGGCTGTTTGTCACACAGCCATAACAAATTGGCACACCCATCAATGGTCAGTTCTCCAAGGAAGGAGAAAGCCACATTCACCAGATATACCCATCCTGATGTCTCCTTTCATCTCTCTCATTCACTCCACAAACATGCACTGAGCACCTGCCAAATGTGGTTATACTGTACAGAGAGCAGATTTACCCAAATTCAATTCTAAGCCACTGGGGAGAAAAAGCTTTAAACACCTCAGACAAGTTTAACTGCCATTCAACTATATGACCTTGGGACATACCTTAGCATGAGCCAAAGATGAATCTGTGAGCCTGGAGTGTAGATTATTTGCACCCAGACTGAGTCAGGGCGGTTCTACAGAAACCACCAGCCCAAAGGGCTTTGATTTGGCATTGACTGACACAAAAAACAAAGAAGCCTATCTGATAGTCTTCACTAAGCTCAGATTTGTGGACCTGAGTATATGTTACAATGCAACAGGATATTTAAAAAGATAAATTTTTGCTAAAATGAGATTAGAACTGAAAAACAAAAAACAATTAAAAAGTTAACACCAGTGTGCATGACTAGAATAGACATTACTACAAAGAATACATACAAATGGCCACTAACACATGAAAAGACGCTCAATATCACTAATCATTAGGAAAAATGCAATTCAAACCTACAGAGGAGCCAGGCTTGGTGGCTCGTGCCTGTAATCCCAGCACTTTGGGAGGCCAAGGCAGGAGGATCGCTTGAGCCCAGGAGTTCAAGACCAGCCTGGGCAACATATGGAGCACTCATCTCAAAAAAGAAAATCATAGAATTACTGTATGATCCAGCAGTTCCACTTCTGGGGATACATTCAAGAGAACTGAAAGCACAGTCTCAAAGAGATACCTGTACACTCATGTTCAGAGCAGCATGATCCATCAGAGCCAAGAGGTTGGAGGCTGCAGTGAGCTAAGATCGTGCCATTGCACTCCAGCCTGGATGACAGAGCGAGACTGTCTTCAAAAAGAAAAAAAAAAAACAAAACACTACAACGACAACAAAGAAATTCAGGCACATAGTATACCATGGATGTACCTTGAGGACATTATGCTAAGTGAAATAAGACAGTCACCAAAAGACAAATACTGTGATTCCATTTATTTATTTTTGTTTTGTTTTGTTTTGTTTTTGAGAAGACTTTTGCTCTTATCGCCCAGGCTGAAGTGCAATGGCGTAATCTCAGCTCACCGCAACCTCCGCCTTGTGGGCTCAAGTGATTCTCCTGCCTCAGCCTCCCAAGCCGCTGGGATTACAGAAATGTGCCACCATGCCTAGCTAATTTTTTTGTATTTTTAGTATATACAGTGTTTCTCCATGTTAGTCAGGCTCGTCTCGAACTCCCGACATCAGGTGATCTGCCTGCCTTGGCCTCCCAAAGTGCTGGGATTACAGGTGTGAGCCACCGCACCCAGCCTGTGATTCCATTTGTTTAAAAAAAAATTTTTTTTTTAGATGGAGTCTTCCTCTGTCACCCAGGCTGGAGTGGAGTGGTGCCATCTCAGCTCACTGCAACCTCCATCTCCCGGGTTCAAGCGATCCTCCCGCCTCAGCCTCCTGAGCAGCTGGGACTACACGCATATGCCACCATGCCTGGATAATTTTTGTTATTTTCAGTGGAGACAGGGTTTCACCATGTTGGCCAGGCTGGTCTCAAACTCCTGACCTCAAAGTGATCTGCCCACCTCGGCCTCCCAAAATGCTGGGATTATAGGCATGAGCCACGGCGCCCAGCCTGTGATTGATTCCATTTATATGAGGTCCCTGGAGTAGTCAAATTTACAGCAACAGAAGGCAGAATGATGGTTGCTGGGGGCTGAGGGGAAGAGGAACACAGAGTTTGTTTCAGTATTGCAAGATGAGATGGATGGTCATAAAGTACAACATTATGAATGTACTTAATGACACTGAACTCTACATTTAAAAATGGTTACAATCCCATCCTGGCTAACACAGTGAAACCCCGTCTCTACTAAAAAATTAAAAAAAAAAAAAAACTAGCCGGGCAAGGTGGTGGGCGCCTGTAGTCCCAGCTGCCCTTGGGAGAGAACTGAGGCAGGAGAATGGCGTAAACCGGGAGGCGGAGCTTACAGTGAGCTGAGATCCAGCCACTGCACTCCCAGCCTGGGTGACAGAGCAAGACTCCGTCTCAAAAAGGTTACAATGGTAAATGTTTTTATGCATTTTACATAACAAACAGTGGTGTAGCATTTCAGCAGAAACCCTGTAAGAAACTTGAAAGCTCTGACAGAAATGCCTTTGAGAAAAAAAAAAAAAAAAAAAAAAAAAGGTTACAATGGTAAATGTTTTTATGCATATTTTACATAACAAACAGTGGTGTAGCATTTCAGCAGAAACCCTGTAAGAAACTTGAAAAGCTCCTGACAGAAATGCCTTTGAGGATGCACAGTACTGGAGTTAGAACTACCAAGTTTTTCACAAGGAATTACTATGTTAGTAAGGACGTGTAAACTAAAAATAAAATTCTTGGCCGGGCATGGTGGCTCATGCTCGTAATCCCATCACTTTGGGAGGCCAAGGCAGGTGGATTGCTTTCAGCTCAGGAGTTCAAAACCAGCCTGGGCAACACGGTAAAACCCTGCCTCTAAAAAAAAAATACAAAAATTAGCCAGGTGTTGGTGGCTCACACCTGTAGTCCCAGCTACATGGGAGGCTGAGGCTGAAGAATTGCTTGAGCCCGGGAAGCAGAGGTTTCAGTGAGCCAAGATTACACCACTGCACTCTAGCTGAGTATCAAGGTGAGACCTTGTCTCAAAAAAAAAAAAAAAAAAAAAAAGAAAACAATCTAAGTACCCATCCATTCTAAGGACCCCTTCTCTTGGCCAAAGGCATTCCAAAGGTAACCTGAAAAACTAGTTCAGGTCATGATGGGAAGTGGGGGTCAAATATGTCCCATTTTATCTTCCTGCCTTTGGAAGTCAGACACAACTGACCATCTTAAGACTTTTTGTAGCAATAAGACACCAACTTCCAGGCTAATACTAATACAGTATGGAAAGAAATCAAAGTATTTTATCCTAAAATATATTTCTTTGACATATTTTGAAATGGCCCAGGAAAGCTATCTCTTGTGGGGACAAGCTACATTCAACAGAGATTCCCTTTCCAGGTCTTTTCCCTGATTCAGGACAGAATTAACTAAGAGTCTGGCGCCTTTTTAAGTCTGATAAGAAACATGTACAATCTATTTTCAATGAAGCCTGCTACCTGGAGGCTTCATCTCCTTGATAAAACCTTGGTCTCCACAACCCATCTTAAGCAAAATATTACTTTCTATTGATTCTAGGTCTTTAGATAACTATTTCAATCAGAAAATCTTTTTTTTTTTTTTTTCTGAGTCTCATTCTGTTGCCCAGGCTGGAGTGCAGTGGCATGATCACTGCAACCTCCACCTCCTGGGTTCAAGTGATTCTCCTGCCTTAGCCTCCCAAGTAGCTGGGATTATAAGCGTCCACCACCATGCCCAGCTAATTTTTGTTTTTGTTTTGTTTTTGAGATGCAATGTCGCTCTTGTCACCCAGGCTGGAGTGCAATGGCGCAATCTCGGCTCACTGCAACTTCTGCCTCCCGTATTCAAGCAATTCTCCTACCTTAGCCTCCTGAGTAGGTGGAGTTACAGGTGCCTGCCACCATGCCCGGTTACTTTTTGTATTTTTAGTAGAGATGGGGTTTCACCATGTTGGCCAGGCTGGTCTCGAACACTAACCTCAGGTGATCCACCTGCCTGGGCTCCCAAAGTGCTGGAATTACAGGCGTGAGTCACCGCGCCTGGCCTAATTTTTGTGTTTTTTGTAGAGACAGGGTTTTGCCATGTTGACCAGGCTGGTCCCAAACTCCTCAGCTCAATGCGATCCGACCACCTCGGCCTCCCAAAGTGCTGAAATTACAGATGTGAGCCACAGCAACCGGCCAGAAAAATCTTTAAATTTGCCTATAACCTGGAAGCCCCAGCTTTCAGCTGCCCTACTTTTCCAGACCACACCAATGTACATCTCACATGTATTGATTGATGTCTCATGTCTCCCCAAAATGTATAAAACCAAGCTGTAGCCCGATCACCTTGGGCACATGTTCTCAGGAGTTCCCGAGGCTGTGTCACAGGCCACGGGTCACTCATATTTGGTTCAGAATAAATCTCTTGAAATATTTTATAGAGTATTTTCATCAACAGGTTGTTGCTAAAATGCAGGTGGCAGAGCCAGCTGTGTTCTACCTATGACAATTCTGTGTGGCGCTCACCACCCTGCTCATGGAGGGGGGCTTTAATCACTAAACTCCTGGAGTCATTCACTCTCTGTGACTAATGCTTTTCATTCTGCAACTTCCCACATATAAATGTGGCCCGGCTGGCTCAGTTTCTACTTGGACAGTCTCCAGATGTTATTTTCCTTCTGTTTCTATAAGCCTGTTTGCAATACATCTTATGACATGAATAGATTAATTTCAACGGCCATCACAATGAATTGTTTTCTCCCTCAACAGATAAGCATTTTTTACACATCTGAGCCAAGATGCACAAGGTCAATTATGCTGCGGGGCATTTGAGAAGGGGCTTGGTTCAGTTGCGAACTGACTGCTGAGATGCAAACCCCAGTGTCTGGTGGGAGGGACAGGGCAAGGACTTTCAGATTTTACTATAAATGCTTGAGTATTGCTCAAATCTTTTATGCTAAGAATGTATTTCCACTCTTCTGTAATGAAAAATAAAATTTAAAATTAGCCAGGGGTGGCAAGTACCTGTAATCCCAGCTACTCAGGAGGCTGAGACAGGAGCATCACTTGAACCCGGGAGGTGGAGGTTGCAGTGAGCCGAGATCCTGCCACTGCACTCTAGCATGGGTGACAGAGCAAGACTTTGTGTCCAAAAAAAAAAAAAAGAAAAAAATTTAAGGCCGGGCATGTTGGCTCACACCTGTAATCCCCGCACGTTGGCAGGGCAAAGTGGGAAGGTCACTTGAGGCCAGGTGTTCAAGATCATCCTGGCAATATAGCAAGACCCCGTCTCTACAAATAATAGGCTGGGCACAGTGGCTCATGCCAGTAATCCCAACACTTTGGGAGGCCGAGGCAGGTAGATCACTTAGGTTAGGAGTTCGAGACCAGCCTGGCCAATGTGGTGAAATCCCATCTCTACTAAAAATACAAAAATCTGCAAGGCATGGTACACGCCTGTAATCCCAGCTACTCAGGAGGCTGAGGCAGGAGAACTGAATGAACCTGGGAGAAGGAAGTTGCAGTGAGCTGAGGAAGGGCCACTGCACTCCAGCCTGGCCAACAGAGTGAGACTCCGTCTCAAAAAATAAATAAAAGAACAGTTAAGAAAAAAAAAAGGAGCGAATGTTATAAACAAACACATAGTTTCCTGTACTGCTGGTAGAACAGCCTGAATTTCAGTGCTTGGCTTCCTGGATTCAGGTACCAGTTCTGCCTCTCACCGGCTGACCTTTTGGGGTGAGGGTCATTGATCCTTGGGAAGCCTTAGATATCTCATCAGCAAAATGGACTGAGCACAGATTAAGAGAACATATTTTAAGAATTTAGCATAATAGGCCAGGCATATTGGCTCACAGCTGTAATCCCAGCACTTTGGGAGGCCAAGGTGGGCAGATCACGAGATCAGGAGATCGAGACCATTCTGGCTAACACGGTGAAACTTTGTCTCTACTAAAAATACAAAAAATTAGCTGGGTGTGGTGGTGGGCACCTGTAGTCCCAGCTACTCGGGAGACTAAGGCAGGAGAATGGCATGAACCCAGGAGGCGGAGCTTGCAGTGAGCCAAGATCACGCCACTGCACTCCAGCCTGGGTGATAGAGCGAGACTCCGTCTCAAAAAAACAAAACAAAACAAAACAAAACAAAATTAGCTGGGCATGGTGGTGTGCACCTGTAATCCCAGCTACTTGTGAGGCTGAGGCAAGAGAATCGCTTGAACCCAGGAGGCAGAGGTTGCAGTGAGCCATGTTGCGCCACTGTACTCCAGCCTGGGCAACAGAGTGAGACTCTGTCTCAAAAAACAAAAGGCCGGGCATGCTGGCTGACACCTGTAATCCCAGCACTTTGGGAGGCCAAAGCAGGTGGATCATGAGGTCAGGAGATAGAAACCATCCTGGCTAACACGGTGAAACCCCATCTCTACTAAAAAATACAAAAAAATTAGCCGGTCATGGTGGCAGGCACCTGTAGTCCCAGCTACTCAGGAGGCTGAGGCAGGAGAATGGTGTGAACCCGGGAGGCGGAGCTTGCAGTGAGCCGAGATCGCGCCACTGCACTCCAGCCTGGGCGACACAGTGAGACTCCGTCTCAAAAAAAGAAAAAAAAAAAAGAATTTAGCATAACGCTGAGCACTTAAGAAGTACTTAAGCAGTAACTGCTAGATAATATAGACAATATTGTTATTGAGATCCTTTCTATATAAAGTTCGTCTACAAATCGGTAGGAAAAACATGAATCACCAAATGCAAAGATAGCCGGAAGACAAACTCATTTTAAAAGAAATTCATCCAGGCTGGGCATCATGGCTCATGCCTGTAATCCTGGCACTTTGGGAGGCCAAGGTGGGCAGATAACCTGAGGTCAGGAGTTCAAGACCAGGCTGGCCAACATGGTGAAACCTCGTCTCTACTAAAAACACAAAAAAATTAGCCAGGTGTGGTGGTGTGTGCCTATAATCCCAGCTACTCGGGAGGCTCAGGCAGGAGAATCACTTGAACTTGGGAGGTGGAAGTTGCAGTGAGCTGAGATTGCGCCACTGCACACCAGCCTAGGTGACAGAGCAAGACTCTACCTCAAAAAAAAAAATAAAATAAAATAAAATAAATTCATCTTTATTAGGCAAGAAAGGTAAAAAGCAAACTAACAACAACGAGGCAATTCTCACAAGACCTCCTCAAGGCAGGAGAGGGCAAGACCCTGAGGTAGGGAGAAGTAAGTGTCATGCCTTAGGTGAGCTGGGTTTACACCCAGAGCCATCTCTTCCAACTTCCTCTCCTATCATTGCACCTCCTGCTCCCAGGTCAATGACTTTTCTTCTCTTTGGATCTCAATGTCCCCATCTGTATAATGGGGAAATCCCAGCCTTGCAGGTGTTGTTTGGACAATGACTGAGAAGGCAGGAAAAAACTACCTGCACAGAACCAGGTCCACGGTCGGTTCTCAAACACCAGAGCCTTCTGCTGTATTACAAAGTTCAATGGGTGACCTTAAGGAAAGCACTGAAGTTCTTTTACCTTCCTCGTTTGGGTCTCTGGAGAGGTTAAGTGCCAGCTCCTGGCCTGTTTCCCCATCACTAAGACAGGAGTGACACCACCTACCTCACTGGTGAGCTTCAGTGCTAACAGATTGGCTAGAAAGTGCTGGTAAACAGTCGGTGCTCAGTAAGTGACAGCCTTACTGTGAGCCCACTCTCTCGTCCTGTGAGTCCTGTCCATCTGTCTCTGGGAAGCCAGAGGGGCCCCTCTATGGTGTTCCTGACTCTGGGCTTCTAGCAGCAGGGACAATCAAGCCATCCACCTGATTTCAGCATACATGCCACCCGAGGAGCTTGGTGTCCCCTGCATTGGAAGGCATGCCGCCCTCAGACGTGGACTCGGAGACCTGGCTGCAAACTCGAGCTTGCCCATGCATGCTGGGAAGGGCATGACCTTCAGAGCCTGCATTCTGCCATCCAGGAAACAGGGAAGAGGTGCCCCCAGACAGAGGTGATGCAGGACCTGCTGTGTGGGATGCCCATTCCTACCTGCAGGATGTCATGTGTGGGTTCCTGGGGTCCGTCTGCAGAGACTTTAGGCGCCGTCTTTACAATGTTGCTCAGATCAACCCCTGTTGGGGGCGGGGGAAGCAAGCACACAGGGGTCACAAAGCAAGTAACAGCTGTCATTCCCGTGGGCCTGCTGGAATCACACCTCAGGACCCTTCTGCTGGGACCACCCCATTCCAGAAGCCTCCCACCTCCCTATTCCCGCCCATCCACATCAACACAGGGGTGTAGAGGGTATTGGGTATTTCTGCCACTGGGCCATGGGCCAGTCAAAGGAAGCAGAGTGGTAGTGAGGCCGCTGTCACACAAGGCTGTCATCACAGGCCACATCTGTGCGGTGAGGTGCCACATGCTGCCTGGTGGGCTTGACAGGGGAGGGAGGGACCCCACGGCCTTCTCCCTTGGGACTCCCATCCGTCCTGGCTCTGGCTGCATTCTTGCCCCTGCTGGCACCCCCACAGGGAGCCCCTACAGTGCTGGACGCCTTTGCTTGTCCCACTGGCCCCTGTCTAGGGGTCCATACCCCACTCTATGCCTGCAAGGCTGACCTCTGACCTCTGAGGCTGGACCCTGGGTTTGTTCAATGGGGAAGTGAACTTGAGATGCAGGCAGGAGGAGGGGAGCCTGGGGTGTTCATTCCCAGCCCCCTGCCTCCGCCCCAGGGTCCAGCGCCTGCCAGGTGGCCCCTGCCCAGGACTCCTGCTCCCTGCAGTCAGGGTCTCTGTGGGGGCTAGTTGTGCTAGGGGTGGTCTCCTAATGCCGCCCATGCCATTGCAAACAGCCCCTCATAACCACACTCCTCCGCACCTGGTCTGAACATGCCACCTGTTTCCACAGGCTGCTGCCGCTTCTGCCTCTGTAAGCTCGAGGTGGGGCAGAGTACGGCAGGAAGGCAGGGGCCCCGTTTCCCAGGCCAGGGTCAGGGAAAACCTCTTCAAGGAAATTATCAAATGAGACTCATGAGAAGGATCCAGCCCATAAATATCTGGGCGAGGTGGAAATAGGGACAGAAAGGGTGTGTGAGAGGTGGGAGCAGGATAACTAGCCTGCCTCGGGCAGAGGCTGGAGGGGACAGGGCCCAGTGGGCACCTGGTTTCTGTGCCAGGCATGTGGCACCCCCAGCGGGGAGGGGCAGCAGGGCCCTCCCATCACTCTTGCATCTGAGAGCCTCGGATGGCAGGTGACGGTCACACCGCCCTACCTTGCGATTCAAACTGCTCCACAGCCTCTTTCACCGCCTCCTCTGGCCCCATCGCAAACTCCTCGATGTTCTCGCGCACGGCTGCATCAAAGGTCTCCTGGGCAATGCGCTTGGAGACCATCTTCGCCTGCGTTGATGTTGGCGTGCAGCCGATAGATGCTCCTGAGCTGAGAAGTTAGGGCAAAGAGAGAGCTACCTCAAGGGTGAGCAGGCAATGGCAGGGCCTGGCCACCATGAAAACGCCACTTAGGAAGAATCTACCAGGGACCAGAGCCCTACAACCACCCTGGAGAAATTCTTCCCACCTAGATCACAGGAAAGGGTGATATCCCTACTTCCCTAGGGCTTCTACAAATACAGAAGAGGCCGGGCGTGGTGACTTAGCCTGTAATCCCAGCACTCTGAGAGGCTGAGGTGGGAGGATCACTTGAGCCTGGGGGGTCAAGGCTGCAGTGAGTCATGATCATGCTACTACACTCCAGCCTGGGCCACAGAGTGAGACCCTAACTTGCGGAAAAAAAAAAAACAAAAAAAGAAAATGCAGAAGAGAACACAGAGTTTACTATATTTTATCTAAGAAAGGTGGTTCTTTAATATAATGATACTAGTAATGTTATTCTGAAACTATTATGGACGTAGCAAATAATAATGATTATATTACTAGGAATCAGCATAAAAGAAAAAAGATTCTGGCTGGGCGCAGTGGGTCAATGCCTATAATCCCAACACTTTGGGAGGCTGAGGCAGGAGGACTGCTTGAGCCCAGGAGTTCAAGACCAGCCTGGACAACATGGCGAAATTCTGTCTCTACCAAAATTAAAATTAAAATTAAAATTAAAATTAGTTGAGTGTGGTGGCACATGCCTATAGTCCCAGCTACTCAGGAGGCTGAGGTAGGAGGATCGCTTGAGCCTGGGAGGCCAAGATTGCTCCACTGTACTCTAACCTGGGCAACAGAGCAAGCCCCTGACTCAAAAAGGAAAAAGAAAAAAAAAGATTCTAACATCATAAAATCAAGTGAAAACTCGGAACTCCCTATAATTAACAATATTGTATTGTATACTTGAAATTTGCTAAGAGGGTACATCTTAAGTGTTCTCACCACAAAAAAGAAAAAGGTAACTGTTGATTGAGGTGAGTATTTCACAATCTGCATGCATATAAAATCGTCAAGTTGTATAATATAAACATGCAATATATTTGTATCATTTATGTACTATATATAGTATAAGATACACACTATATTAAATACATACTCGCTGGGTGCAAAGGCGCATGCCTGTAATCCCAGCACTTTGGGAGGCTGAGGCAGGTGGATCACCTGAGATCGGGAGTTTAAGACCAGCCTGGCCAGCATGGTGAAACCCCATCTCTACTAAAAATATAAAAATTTACTGGGCATGGCGGCGGGCACCTGTGATCCCAGCCACTCAGGAGGCTGAGGCAGGAGAATCGTTTGAACCCAGAAGGCAGAGGGTGCAGTGAGCCAAGATTGCACCACTGCACTCCAGCCCGGGCAACAGAGCAAGACTCTGTCTCAAAAAAAAGTACATATTATACCTCGACAAAGTTGAGAAAAAAATCTCAGAACTTATATTCGAAATGGAAATATCCATATAAACCCATCATGTGTTTTCTCTTAAGTAAACAAATATCTAATTTTCTAGTCATAGCAACTAAAAATGCCTAGAAGAAATGATAGCACAGTAGTACTGAATACCTCTAACACCATGTATGGTTTCTACCATCTCCCACGAAAAGGAGCTGGGGGCAGGGCTAGATGGCTCACTCCTGTAATCCCAGCACTTTGGGAGGCTGAGGGGGGAAGATGGCTTGAGGCCAGGAGTTCGACACCAGCCTGGGCAACATAGGGAGACCCTGTCTCTATATAAAATCTTTAAAAACAAGGAGCCGGGGCTTCTGGAGGAATGGCTGATTCCAGGTCCCAGCAGGTCATGGGGCAGGTCACCCTGGGGCATCCTGTGAGACCAGGAAGCAAGGAAGCTTCCACACCCTAAGGGGTGCCTGATAGCTACAGATAAGTAAGCATTTAAAAAAAAAAAAAATTCCAGTACATATGAAAATCAAAATCTGGGCCAGGTGTGGTGGCTCACGTCTGTAATCCCAGCAATTGGGGAGGCCGAGGTAGATGAACTGCTTGAGCCCAGAAGGCGGAGGTTGCAGTGAGCCGAGATCACGCCACTGCTCTCCAGCCTGGCTGACAAAGCCAGACTACATCTTAAAAAAAAAAAAAAAATCAAAATCTGTGCTTTTGATTTTTTTTAGATAATACTAAAACAAATACAGCTCAGGCTTCTGAAAACTGGCCAACCAAGAATCCAGCTCTTGGTGGGGAGTGGTGGCATGCTCTTGTACTCCCAGCTACTACTCAGGAGGCTGGCTGACATGGGAGGATCACCTGAATCCAGGAGTTCAAGACCAGCCTGGCCAATGTAGCGAGACACTGTCTCTACAATAATTGATAACAATTTTTTTTAAAAAAGAAACTAGAGGCCGGGCGCGGTGGCTCAAGCCTGTAATCCCAGCACTTTGGGAGGCCGAGACGGGCGAATCACAAGGTCAGGAGATCGAGACCATCCTGGCTAACCCGGTGAAACCCCGTCTCTACTAAAAAGTACAAAAAACCAGCCGGGCAAGGTGGCGGGCGCCTGTAGTCCCAGCTACTCGGGAGGCTGAGGCAGGAGAATGGCGTGAACCCGGGAGGCGGAGCTTGTAGTGAGCTGAGATCTGGCCACTGCACTCCAGCCTGGGCGACCGCACTTGACTGGGCATGGTGGCTCACGCCTATAATCCCAGCACTTTGGGAGGCCAAGGCAGGCGGATCATGAAGTCAGAAGATCGAGACCATCCTGGCTAACACAGTGAAACCCCATCTCTACTAAAAATACAAAAAGAAAAAAAAAAATTAGCCGGGTGTGGTGGCGGGCGCCTGTAGTCCCAACTACTTGGAAGGCTGAGGCAGGAGAATGGCGTGAACCTGGGAGGCGGAGCTTGCAGTGAGCCAAGATCGCGCCATTGCACTCCAGCCCGGGTGACGGAGTGAGACTCCGTCTCAAAAAAAAAAAAGAATCTAGCACTTAACCTGCCTCCCTTGTACAAAAGGGTCCCGGGTTACAAAAAGAGGATGAGGAAAAGTTCCACTTCCAATTTCAGCTGATCAGCCGAGACAGGAGAGAAACAGATAATGATCCCACAGGATCCAAAACCATCAGGTGTAAAATTAACAAGGGAGCCTAACAAGGGTGGACAGGAACTGAATCTACTGCTTGATCTCACATCATCAAAAGAGAAACCAGCAACACCTACCTCCTGAATAAGAACAAAATGCACCTGTGAAGTCACCGTGCCAAAATCTCAAACCTGAATCTGATCATGCATTCAGGGCACTTTCTGCTATGATGAAACGTTGTCTATCTGCACTGCCTAGTACAGATGCCATTGGCCTCTGTGGTTATCACACAGCTGAAGTGTGGCAGTGCGACTGAGGAACTGAGTGTGTAATTTTATTTCATTTTAATTTATGTTAATGTAAATAGCCATGTGTGACGAGTGACTACGGTATTGCACAGCACAGCTCTGACACCTTAACCAACACCATGGGGATATGATCTGCAAAATCCCTACTTTTTGGGATTTTGGGAAGAGAACGTCAGCTAGAGGACAAACACCCAGAGTTTTCAACAAATAAATCACAAGAACAAAGAAAAGGAGAGGGAGTCTACCAACAGATGAATGGATAAACAAAATGGTCCGTGTGCACGATGGAATATTACTCAGACAGAAAAAGGAATGAGGTGCTGAAGCATGTTACAATGGGGATGGATCTCAAAAACATGATGTCTCGTCAAAGAAGCCAGACACAAAAGGCCTCATATTGCACAATTCCAATGATATGAAATGTCCAGAATAGACAAATACACAGACACAGAAAGCAGATTGGGTGTTGCCAGGGACTGGAGGAGAGGGAATGGGGAGTAACTTCTAAAGGGTATAGAGTTTCCTTTTGGGTGATGAAAACGTTCTTGAATTAGATAGTGATGATGGTTCTACCACTCTGTGAAAACGTAAAATCACTATATCAGGCCACGCATGGTGGCTCACACCTGTGATCCCAGTGCTTTACGAGGCCAAGGTGGGAGGACTGTTTGAAGCCTGGAGTTTGAGACCAGCAAGGACAACATAGGGGGTCCCTGTGTCTACAAAAATAAAAATTAAAAATTCAGTCGGGTGTGGTGGCATTTGCCTATGGTTGAAGTTTCTTGGGAGGCTGAAGCAGGAGGATCATTTGAGCCCAGGAGTTCAAGGCTGCAGTGACCTATGATTGGGCCACTGCACTCTAGTCTGGGTGACAGAGGGAGACCCTGTCTCCAGAAGAAAAAAAAAATTACTAAATCAAATGAGTGGCTATTATGGTATGTAAATTATAGCTCAATTTCTTAAAGTGCTAGTCTGTTTAAAAACAAAAAGAACTGAGCAACAACTTGTGCCTGTAATCTCAGCAACTTGGGAGGCTAAGGTGGGGGGATCACTTGAGCACAGGAGTTTGAGACCAGCCTGGGGCAACACAGTGAGACCACATCTCTTAAAAAATGTGTGTGTGTGTGTATACACACAAACCCACCTTATAAAATAAAAATAAGCAAGTAAGGCTGGGAGTGGTGGCTCACGCCTATAATCCCAGCACTTTGGGAGGGCAAGGCAGGCAGATCACCTGAGGTCAGGAGTTCAAGACCAGCCTGGCCAACATGGCAAAACCCCGTCTCTACTAAATACACAAAAATTAGTGGGGTGCCTGTAATCCCAGCTACTCGGGAGGCTGAGGCAGGAGAATGGCTTGAACTCGGGAGATGGAGGTTTCAGTGAGCCAAGATCATGCCACCACACTCCAGCCTGGGCAACATGAGCGAGGCTCTGTCTCAAAAAATAAATAAATAAACAAACAAGTAAAACCCAGTATAGGCACACCCTGGAAACCAGGGTAGGTATAAACACTTAGATGACCCATTAACCTCAGGCAGTACCTTCCCCTCTGACAGTTGGGGACAGGACATAGAGTTAAGTAAGATAAAACTCTTGGTAAAAACACCAAATCCCTTTGCAATTCTGTTTCAACCCTGTAGCTCGGCAGTCCCAACCTTTTTAGCCTAAGAGACCAGTTTTGCAGAAGACAATTTTTCCATGGATATGGTGGGGCTGGGGTGGGGATGGTTTCGGGATGGTTCAAGCTCATTACATTTATTGTGCACTTTATTTCTATTATTATTACATTGTAATATAATAATTATACAACTCACTGTAATGTAGGATCAGTGGGAGCCCTGAGCTTGTTCTCTGGCAACTAGGCAGTCCCATCTGGGGGTGATGGGAGACAGTGACAGATCATCAGGCATTAGATTTTCATAAGGAGCATGCAACCTAGATCCCTCGCATGCGCAGTTCACAGTAGGGTTCATACTCCTATGGAAATTTAATGCTGCTGATCTGACAGGAGGTGGCGCTCAGGCACAATGCAAGTGATGGGGAGCTGCTGTAAATACACATGAAGATTTGCTGACTCACTCTACGCTTACCTCTTGCTTTGTGGCCCAGGTCCCAACAGGCCAGGGACCACTGGACCAGTATGGGTCCGTGACCCAGGAGTTGGGGACCCCTGCTATAGATGATCTTAACAAGGTCTTCACAGGGTACAAGTGAACCTAACATTTGCCACCATCCCTTCGGGACAAAGGGAGGAACAGGCCTTAGGTCCAGAGCCTAACAGAGGTTAACAACTTTTTAAATTTTAATTGTTTTAATATATACACCTTGCTTATTGCAGTAATATCAAGTTTCCATTCTGGAATTATCAAGTTTCTGCTTCAGGCCAGGCATGGTGGTCTGCACTTTGGGAGGCCGAGGTGGGAGGATCACGTGAGGCCAGGAGTTTGAGACCAGCCTGGGTACGTGGTGAAACTCCACCTCTATAAAAAAAATACAAAAATTAGCCAGGTGTGGTAGCATGCACCTGTAGTTACAGCTATTTGGGAGGCTGAGGGGGAGCCCAGGGAGGTCAAGGCTGAAGAGCCAAGATCACATCGCTGCACTCCAGCCTGAGTGACAAAGTAAGACCCCGTCTCAAAAGAAAAAAAAAAAAAGAAAGAAAAAGAAAAAAAAAAAGGAAAAAGAAACAGGTCATTCTGGCCCATGCTTCTCTTTTCAGGCAGTGGCAGGGGATGTACACATTCCATCTGTGTTCCTGCAGATGCCCACTGTGCACTGCACACTGCCTGAGGGGAGAAGGACTGGCTCCCAGCCAGCCTGCAGAACCCAGTTCCCACGCCCTCCACTTCAATGCCCTTTTCTTTTCTTTTTTTTGAGATGGAGTCTTGCTCTGTTGCCCAGGTTGGAGTGCAGTGGCACAATCTTGGCTCACCACAACCTCTGCCTCCTGGGTTCAAGTGATTCTTGTGCCTCAGCCTCCAAGCAGCTGGAACTACAGGCCCACGCCACCACGCCCGGCTAATTTTCGTATTTTTAGTAGAGACGGGGTTTCACCATATTGGCCAGGCTCCCATCGTGCTGGGATTATAGGCGTGAGCCACTGTGCCCAGCCAGATGCACTTTTCTTCAATTCCCTCCTGTGTCAAACAGAGATAAACACGAATATACCTCATAGGGCAGTAGTGAAAAATTCAGCCAACTCCTATACATTCCTCAGAAAAGGATATGGACAGGCTCAATAAATGTTAGCTATTTGTTCTTTTCCTTTGTTGCTTAAGAGGCAATTCAGCAAGTTTATGCAGGAGTCCCATCTCCCTCCTTTGCAGATAGGCCCCTTTCCTTTATGCTCCAGAAGAAAAGGGAGCTCTTTAAGTGGTGCTATGGATTTCCAAGGTCAAAGGTGAAGGAAGAGTAATATAAAGAGTTTCTCAGTAGGAAGAAAGGAGTGGGGGACTCTACTCCCACCACCCTGGCCAGGCCAGGAAATTCCTTGTGGCCCTCAAGATCTTTACCCAAAAACAGTTTTGTTGAATTTCACCCTGGCAATGTAAATTGATAGGTGATCTTCACAGGTGCAGGACAGAAAGTCATCCCTCAGCTCACCCGAGACAAAAATACATATCCAGTTGCTCTCTCTGCCCTAAAGTTTACGTAAAAATGCAGATTTGGCCACTGGTCACGCCTGTAGTCCCAGCATTTTGGGAGGCTGAGGCGGGTGAATCACCCGAGGTCAGGAATTTGAGACCAGCCTGACCAACATGGTGAAACCCTGTCTCTACTAAAAACACAAAAATTAGCTGGGCGTGGTGGCGGGCGCCTGCAATCCCAGCTACTCGGGAGGCTGAGGCAAGAGAATTGCATGAACCCAGGAGGTGGAGGTTGCAGTGAGCTGAGATCACGCCATTGCACTCCAGCCTGGGCGACAGAGCGAGACTGTCTCAAAAACAAAACAAAAAACAAACAAAAAACAGCAGATTCATGAGTCGGACTGAGGCATAAATGACTATTCCTCTACCTGCCCTGTCCCCCATGTAAATCGTGTATTCAGTGAAAGGCTGACCAAAGACTCAAAAGAACGCAATCTACCTGTGACCATCTTACACGTACTCATTTATGTCTCATGTCTCCCTGAAATGTATAAAAGCAAGCTGTGCCCCAACCACCTTGGGCACATGTTGTCAGGACCTCCTGAGGCTGTGTCATGGACATGTCCTTAACCTTGGCAAAATAAACTTTCCTTTTTTTTTTTTTTTTTTTGAGACGGAGTTTCGCTCTGTCCCCCAGGCTGGAGTGCAGTGACTGGATCTCAGCTCACTGCAAGCTCCGCCTCCCGGGTTTCGCCATTCTCCCGCCTCAGCCTCCCGAGTAGCTGGGACTACAGGTGCCCGCCACCTCGCCCGGCTAGTTTTTTGTATTTTTTAGTAGAGACAGGGTTTACCGTGTTAGCCAGGGTGGTCTCTATCTCCTGACCTTGTGATCCGCCTGTCTCGGCCTCCCAAAGTGCTGGGATTACAGGCTTGAGCCACCGCGCCCGGCAGCAAAATAAACTTTCTAAATTGATTGACACCTGTCTCATATACTTCGGATTCTCAGTCCTCTGCGGAGCTTCTGTCAGCCCTTCCAAGTGGCTGCCTTTCCTGGCTACTCAGAGCCCCTGCTCTCTGGCCTCCTCTCCCCAACCCACAACCCCTCCCTTCCACCCACTCCTGAGGTGAGTTGGGGAGGTCTGGCTCTGTGACCACCCCTGACCTGAGTCCTCCAAGGTCCCCTAGATCTGGCACAGGGCTGGGTTGGGGGAGGAAAGTACAGATTTGAAACACATAAAATGGTGCCTAGGGATGGCCAAGTAAGAATTACCTGGAGAACAGCCTAGGCTGAAAGGGGGGAAACAGCAGTACCAGTCCCTGTGATCCATCAGGCATGCTGAGGGTAAAACAGAAGGTGAGTAAGGCCCCTAAATGGCAGCCAGTTTCCTTCTCTCAGCCAGGATTCTGCTCAAGAAAACTGTGCTGGCCAGGTGTGGTGGCTCACGCTTATAATCCCAGCGCTTTGGGAGGCTGTGGCAGGTAGATCACTTGAGGTCAGGAATTTGAGACCAGCCTGGCCAACATAGCGAAATCCTGTCTCTGCTGAAAATACAAAAAATTAGCCAGGCAAGATAGTGCACATCTGTAATCCCAGCTACTCAGTAGGCTGAGGCAGGAGAATCGCTTGAACCTGGGGAGTGGAGGTTGCGGTGAGCAGAGATCTCGCCACAGCACTCCAGCCTGGGCAACAGCAAGACTCTGTCTCAAATAAAAAATAATAAGGGGGGCCGGGCGCGGTGGCTCATGCCTGTAATCCCAGCACTTTGGGGGGCCAATGCGGGCAGATCACTTGAGGCCAGGAGTTTGAGACCTGCCTGGGCAACAGGGAGAAACCCCGTCTCTACTAAAAATTACAAAATTTAGCCGGGTGCAGTGTTGCGCACCTGTAGTCCCAGCTACTCCGGTGGCTGAGGCAGGGGAATGCCTTGAACCCGAGAGATGGAGGTTGCAGTGAGTCGAGATCATGCCACTGCACTCTAGCCTGGGCGACAGAGAGAGACTCCGTCTCAAAAGAAAATTAGAAAAGTGTGCCATAACATGCTGGGGACCCTAAAAGACTCCATCCACATCTCCCTCTACCAGCCACACCCACTCTGGTTCAAACACCAGCCTCCCATAAGGGCGGCCTCACCTGCCACTCCCAGAGCCTAGACTCCACCTCACTCACCTGCTCAAAGCCCAATAGTGGCTTCCCAACCCTCTCAGAACAAAACCCAGCCTCCTTATGGGCACTTTCTCTACCTAAGCCTTCCCAGCTGCTCTTCCCCGCCTTTCTCATCCTTCCCAGCACTCAAGAGATACCCTTCAAAGCCACTTCCAGGTAAACAGCAGCCCTGCTCTCCCGTCCCATCACTCTTTTATTATTTGCACACCATCACCCGTATCTAGAGCGACATCGTTCACTCAATTATTTGTACCCTGTAGCCTCCTTGTCCCCACTGCCTAGGACGGGGCCCAACACACAGCAGGCACTCAGTGCACAGGTAATGAATGAATAAACAAAATGAATGAAAAGAAAGCGAAGGCCAGAGAAGCCGGGGATTTTATCCCCAGGCGGCTTCTGTAAAATTCTTTCAATTTTTTCCCCCCAGACCACGTACCCGAGGGTCGCGCCAGCCCGACCCTACGGCGCCCCCACTCCCCAATCCGCGCGCGACAGGCTTCGGCAGCCGCCGCGTCTCACCCGGTCTTCGCGGCCACGTGGGGGAAGGTGGGGCGCACGGCTGTCACCCAGGGCGCTGCCTCTAGCCCCTTCCGGCCGCCGTACGCGCGCAGGCGCCGTGGCGCCCCCAGGCTCGGCCTCCCAGAGCCCTGCGGACGGCTCACGATAACCAAGGACGACCGCAAACCAAGGTAAAGACAACGAGGCCCCCTCGTGCGCGACGGAGGCGTCTTTGCCGCCCTTTCCGGGACGGTCACGGTGCTCGCCGCCCCCAGCAGGCAAATGTTTTGCCTCTGGAGCGTCCGCCCAGAAGAAGCGGCCACCGCGCTTGCGCAAGAGAGCCGGCCAGCGGCGGCCCGCGCCTGCGCACCAGGACTCGGCGGCGGCTTGCGCCTGCGCGGCGCGCCGCTGCGGAGACCGTTGGTTCATTTGCATGTCCCCGCCTCGCGCGGCGGCGGCGGCGGGTGAGGAGCCTGAGGCGGCGGCGGGGGCGGCTCCGCGCGCGGTGGTCTCGGGGTGAGGCCCGGGCCCTGGCGTCGTCGGTGGGTGGGTCCCGGGGTGGGAGGCTCGGGCTCGGCCTTGGGGTCCCGCCCCGGGCTCCGTGATGGCGTCGCAGGCTCGGCCCTCTGGCTGCGGCGGCGGCGGCCGCGTCCCCACCAGGTTGGCCTGGGTGGCCGGCTGCGGCCTCCCGGGCCCGGCGCCCCTATTTCCTCGCCCTCAGAGACCGGGAGACGGCGGGCCGCTTCCACAAAGGCTCATTGGTTCAGTCGTTCATTCATTCCTCCCGAACTCGGAGCGGCCCCCGCTGGGGAGGAGATAACGGCGCCCAGCGCTGCATCGGGCCCTTCCCCTCTTTAGAACCGGTTCAGCCCACACACCAGCCCGTTTACTAGCTGCCCTTTCCGTAGGTAGGGAAACGGAGGCACAGAAAGCTTAGGATCGTGTGATTTGAACCTGGGTCACCTGACCCTGGAACCCTGCCCTTTGCCAGCAGAGAACAAGGGGGCACCCAGGGAAAAGGGCTGAAGGATGGGACGAGGGGGAGATCGTGATGGGAAATCGACCCTACGGGTTGCGTCTTAAAGTTGGAGATTCTGCGAGGCGGGATATCTTGATGGTTAAGGATGCAGCCCCTGGACCCCAAAATGTTGCTTCTTAATCTTTTTACCCATTCTTCGGAGCTTTGGATGCATGAATACGCTTTTTGCCAGGTTCAAATCTGGGCTGTCTGATCTTGAATGGGTCGTTGAGTCTGTCTCCCTTTGCCTCCTCACCCTAATGTCATTCGTAACAGGACCCGCCTCTTCAGTGGGTGGTTGGGAGATCGCGCAAGGACCCAGCACAGAATGGACTCTGTCACTAGTTCATTGTCACTGGTTGGGGGTCCCGCCACTCACCGTCAAGAGGCTTCTTTTAGAAGGGAAGGAAGTTCTCAGAGCCTCTGTGCACTACTGAGTCTGTGAAATGGGGAAAGAGCGATCCTGGGCCGGGCGCAGTGGCTCACGCCTGGAATCCCAGCACTTTGGGAGGCCGAAGTGGGCGAATCACTTGAGATCAGGAATTCAAGACCAGCCTGGCCAACATGGTGAAACCCCATCTCTGCCTAAAATGTAAAAATTAGACGGATGCGGTGACGGACTCCTGTAATCCCAGCTACTCAGGAGGCTGAGGCAGGAGAATTGCTTGAGCCCGGGAGGCGGATGTTGCAGTGAGCATGCCGCTGCACTCCAGCCTGGGCAACAGAGAGAGTCTCAAAAAAAGAAAGAAAAAAAAGATTGATATCTTCTTTCCTAACCACGATTTGCGAGGGTTGTGGTCCCACCCTTCCTACTCTGTTATGCTGTTACGTGTGTTGGTTGACACCTTCCTCCAGCAGATAGAACTGCTTTCACAGAGCTGCTTTTAATGGATTCCAAGGAGATGGGCTCAGAGATTTGTCTTTGCTCCTTTTCAGCCAGCACACACCTGTGAACTTCGTGAGGGCAGAGGCCCCCTTAAAAGAGTCCATCCAAGGTGGGCAGATCGCTTGAGGTCAGGAGTTCGAGACCAACCAGGCCAACCTGGCAAAACCCTATCTCTACTAAAAAAATTAAAGATAAATAAAAAATAAAAAGGGTCCAGCCTGCCTCTGAAGTTCCATGCGAGGATTATGGATTACTGCCTCCTTCCTTTGAGGATTAGGTGAAATAGAACAGGTTCTGTGAGCACAGTTTTGTGTGTGTGTGTGTGTGTGTGTGTGTGTATGTGTGTTGATTTTTTTTTTCCCCCCTTGAGACAGAGTCTCGCTCTGTCCCCCAGTCTGGAGTGCAGTGGCATGATCTCAGCTCACTGCAACCTCTGTCTCCCCAGTTCAAGCAATTCCCATGCCTCAGCCTCCTGAGTATTTGGGATTACAGGCACGTGCCACCATGCCTGGTGCTTTTTTTTTTTTTTTTTTGAGATGGAGTCCCACTCTTGCCCAGGCTGAAGTGCAGTGGCATGATCTCAGCCCACTGCAACTTCCACCTCCCAGGTTCAAGCAATTTGCTTGCCTCAGCTTCCCAAGTAGCTGGGATTAAAGGTGCACACCACCACGCCTGGCTAATTTTTGTGTTTTTAGTAGAGACAGGGTTTTGCCATGTTGGCCAGGCTGGTCTCAAACTCCTGATCTTAAATGATCCGCCCACCTCAGCTTCCCAAAGTGCTGGGATTACAGGTGTGAGCCACCATACGCAGCCTGAATTTTTTGTATTTTTGTAGAGACGGGGGTTTCACCATGTTGCCTAGGCTGGTCTCGAACTCCTGAGCTCAGGCGATCCGCCCACCTCAACCTCCCAAAGTGCCAGGATTACAGGCATGAGCCACTGTGCCCAGCCCCAAGTTGTGACTCTTAGTGTAGTTTTTTCTGTCTCACCATAGGGCAAAATAACATGGCAGCCAGACGAATTACACAGGAGACTTTTGATGCTGTATTACAAGAAAAAGCCAAGCGATATCACATGGATGCCAGCGGTGAGGCTGTAAGCGAAACTCTTCAGTTTAAAGCTCAAGGTAAAATAAAGTATTGTTGTTGTTGTTTTGGTTGGGGGTGTATCTTAGGGCCACGGCAGGAAGATTGCAGTACCTTGGGCAAATAATACCAGTCCTCTGATCCTTACATTCCTTATTTAGGAGATAATGGTTTTTTATTTTGATTTGGTTTAGTTTTTGAGCAGGGTCTTACTGTCTCCCCCAGGCTGAAGTACAATGGCACAGTTTTAGCTCACTGCAACCGTGAACTCCTAGGCTCAAGCCATCCTCCCATCTCTGCCTCCCAGAGTGCTGGGATTATAGGCATGAGCCACTGCACTTGGTCAGGGGATAATGTTTTGATCTGTCAGTCATCATTACGCAGATATCTGGAGCCTCTCGCAGTATATCCTCCCCGACCCACCTCAAGACAGTTTTGTTTGTTTGTTTGTTTGTTTTGAGACAGAGTTTCACTCTTGTCTCCCAGGCTAGAGGGCATTGGAGGGATCTCGGCTCACTGCAACCTCTGCCTCCTGGGTTCAAGCGGTTTTCCTGTCTCAGCCTCCTCAGTAGCTGGGATTACAGGCATGCACCACCACGCCCGGCTAATTTTTGTATTTGTAGTAGAGATGGGGTTTTACCATGTTGACCGGGCTGGTCTCAAACTCCTGACCTCAGGTGATCCGCTTGCCTTGGCCTCCCAAAATGCTGGGATTATAGGCATAAGCCACCGAGCCCAGCCCAGTTTTGTTTTTTGGTGTTTTTTTTTTTTTTTCTTTTAATAGATATGGGGTCTTGCTATGTTGTTCAGGCTGGTCTGCAACTCCTGGGCTCAAGCTATCCTCCCACCTCTGCCTCCAGTGTGTTGCGATTGCAGGCATGAGCCACTGCTCACAGCACCAAGACAGGTTCTTGGATCCATTTCCTGGCTCCATCCCCATCACCACTTAATTTTTTTTTTTTTTTTTTGAGAGAGAGTCTTGTACTGTCGCCCAGGCTGGAGTGCAGTGACGTGATCTTGGCTCACTGCAGCCTCTGCCTCCCGGGTTCAAGCAATTCTCCTACCTCAGCCTCCCGAGTAGCTGAGATTACAGGCGCCTGCCACCATGCCCGGCTAATTTTTTTGTATTTTTTTTTTAGTAGAGATGGGGTTTCACTATGTTGGTCAGGCTGGTCTTGAACTCCTGACCTTGTGATCCACCTGCCTCGTCCTCCCAAAGTGCTGGGATTACAGGCGTGAGCCACTGCACCCGGCCAGCTCTACCAGTTCTTTTTTTTTTTTTTTTTTTGAGACGGAGTCTCGCTCTGTCGCCCAGGCTGGAGTGCAGTGGCCGGATCTCAGCTCACTGCAAGCTCCGCCTCCCGGGTTCCCGCCATTCTCCTGCCTCAGCCTCCCGAGTAGCTGGGACTATAGGCGCCCGCCACCTCGCCCGGCTAATTTTTTGTATTTTTTAGTAGAGATGGGGTTTCACCGTGTTAGCCAGGATGGTCTCGATCTCCTGACCTCGTGATCCGCCCATTTCGGCCTCCCAAAGTGCTGGGATTACAGGCTTGAGCCACCGCGCCCGGCCCCCGCTCTACCAGTTCTTACCTGGATAATCAGAACAATCTCCTTCTGCAGCGTCTCTGTTTCTGGCTTCATTCCCCTCATGTCTCCCCTTTATAGAGTTGATCCACAGATCTGTTAGTGACAGCCTTACTGAACCACTGCTCTCCTTGGCCTCTTGGGGCTCCCCACTACAGGACACACCCTCAGAGGAGTGCAGGAGCAGTCAGGCCACAATATAAACAAGACAGGAGGGCATGGGGTGGCCTGTAGAGCTGCTGATTTTAGGCCCTGTCTGAAAACATTCCCATTGGAAGGTTTTGACACACCATGCCAGCAGAATCAAAAACAGTGCCTACACAGATCGCAGGATGACATGAAGGGTCCTTCACCTCCTGCCTTGGGCCTCACACTGAGGGCTGCTGTGCTGCCTGCTACCTATGCTTTGAATTCCTCCTGTCCCAGCACTGCCTGGTAAATTCCCTCAAGACAGATCACAGGTGCCTTCCCCCGGGAAGCCTTAGCATGCCTTGAGGCTGATTTGGTTGCCCTTTCCTGCCCCAGGGAAGTACATCGTGTACTCACTCCTCTGCCTGTCTCCTCTGGGTAGCACAGACAGTGCTGCTCCCAGCCACACCAGCCTTGGGGTGGAGGAGGTCTCCTGTGTTGGGTGACTTCTAAGTGTTTGGGGTAGGAATAACAAACATACTCTGGACCTGGACAAAGCAGGCTCAGAGATTGTCTTCAGATCTTGAGTTTTCAATAATTACATGAGTACTACACACAAACATTCCTGTTATAAAATATTGGAACAAATAAGAAGTAAAGGTTAAAATTAAAGTTCTCTTAACTGCTTGCTTATCCCTCTGAGGTATAACCGTATCCATGGTGTTTGTGCATTCTTTAGTTGTTTTAGTGTAATGCATGTATGTAATACTGAATATTTATGTTTTATTTAGATGGAGATTTAAATCTTTAACTTTACCTAGAGACTCAAGCACCAATACATATCTAAGTTACCTCCAGAAAGATTAGGGGCCTGGGCACAGTGACTCACACCAGCAATCTCACCACTTTGGGAGGCTGAGGCAAGAGGATCATTTGAGCCCTGGAGTTACAGACTAGTCTGGGCAAAAAAGTGAGACTCCCTCTCTACAAAAAATAAAAAGTTATCTGGGCATGGTAGCATGTACCTATGGCTCTGGCTACTTGGGAGGCTGAGGCAGGAAGTTGGCTTGTGCCCAGGAAATTGAGGCTGCAGTAAGCCGTGTTTGTGCCATTGTACTCCAGCCTGGGCCACAGAGTGAGTCCCTGTCTCAAAAAAAGATGGCTGGGTGCAGTGGCTTACACATGTAATCCCAGCACTTTGGGAGGCCAGGGTGGGCAGATCACCTGAGGTCAGGAGTTTGAGACCAGCCTGGCCAACATGGTGAAACCCTGTCTCTACTAAAAATACAAAAATGTGGCGGGCCCCTGTAATCGCAGCTACCCAGGAGGCTGAAACAGAAGAACAGCTGGAACCCGGGAGGTGGAGGTTGCAGTGAGCCAAGATCGCGCCCCTGCACTCCAGTACTCCAATACTCTAGCCTGGGCAACAGAGTGAGACTCTGTCTCTAAAAAAAAAGAAAAAAAAAGTGTTAGAGCTACTCTCCTTGGCCGGGCGCGGTGGCTCAAGCCTGTAATCCCAGCACTTTGGGAGGCCGAGACGGGCGGATCACGAGGTCAGGAGATCGAGACCATCCTGGCTACCATGGTGAAACCCCGTCTCTCCTAAAAAAATACAAAAAACTAGCCGGGCGAGGTGGCGGGCGCCTGTAGTCCCAGCTACTTGGGAGGCTGAGGCAGGAGAATGGCGTGAACCCGGGAGGAGGAGCTTGCAGTGAGCTGAGATCTGGCCACTGCACTCCACCCTGGGTGACAGAGCGAGACTCCGTCTCAAAAAAAAAAAAAACTACTCTCCTTGACCAGCCTGTCTCAAAATGTCATTGCCTTCTCAGGTTCCCACCTGCTTGATTTGTCTTCTTGGTACTTACTTGTATCTGATATATTCCTGTTTTTTGTCTGACTCTCTCAACTGACACGTTTCAGAGAGTTCTTATTTTCTTGCCATAACTTCAGTGCCTAGTACTGTGCTTGCACACAGTAGGTGCCCAGTTTGTACTTGTTGAACAAATGAACTAGGATTTATACACACTTTGGCTTCCTGTGGCCTCTTAACCCATTACTACCTCCTGGCACCTCTCTTTCCCTATTCATTTTTTTTTTTTTAAACTAGGTCATTGATTCTGATTGAAAAGCTAGAAAGGCACTCCATGAAAACTCTCCCTGAGGCCCGCTGTTCTCATATGCCCATAGTTCATCACTTCTGTTCCTTGCTTCTTACAGTTTCTCCATGTGATTAAGTAAATGCAAATATATCTTCCCCTATGCCCTTTTTTCTTTTTGACAGAGACAGGGTCTTGCTATGTTGCCCAGGCTGGTCTCAAACTCCTGGGCTCAAGTGATCCTCCCACCTCGGCCTCCCGAAGTGCAGGGATTATAGGTTTGAGCCACTGTGCCTGACCCATTTCCCCTTTTCTACATGGAGAAGGACAGAAGTAGACACTGTTCCGTTTCCATCATGTCCTCTCTTGATGTATCTTGCTAAGCTTCTGCCCTCCCTCCTGCCTGCCTCAGTCTGTGGTTTTTCAGCTCCAGAGAGAGGGTTGATTGGCCTGGCCTACCTTTCCAAGGGATAGGTTCAGCCAACTTTGGGTCAGCTGTGGTGGGTGTGGTGTTAGCTATGGTTCATCTAGCCTCACGGTTGCACCGTGGGCTGAGACTTCCTTCTAGGAAGCGGTGAAGGCAGGTAACCTCAGTAAAACCTATCTGTTCTGAGATAGAAGTAGAAACACAGAAGTGTTCCAGTTGCAGTAAAGATATCCAAGTTATTTGGGGACCAAACACCCTTTCCTCAGACTAAAAGAGGGATTGCCAACCCAGATGGCTAGAGAGTAGGGGATCTGAATGAGCGAGGGCTGTTGGTGCCAACTTAGAGAGTCTGTGTCTTGCCCGTTGGGCTGCTGCTGCCCATCCTGGGTTGATTGTCATCAGGGCAAACTCAGGGTTGGTGCTTTTAGATCTCCTGTTTTAGTAAGTAGTCAATCCAGATTTTTAAATGACACCACACACATTTTAAATGTTAGCGACAAATACGGATTGGCAAACAGCACTGAGGTGTATAAAGCACTTTTCCTGCCTGGTGATCCGTGGACTGTTTGTTTGCACTGTTTGCATCCTCTGGTCTAAAGTATCTTTTGGCTTCTTCTTTTTTTGAATGGTTTATTTCAGATCTCTTAAGGGCAGTCCCAAGATCCAGAGCAGAGATGTATGATGATGTCCACAGCGATAGCAGATACTCCCTCAGTGGATCTGTAGCTCACTCGCGAGACGCCGGAAGAGAAGGCCTGAGAAGTGACGTATTTCCAGGGCCTTCCTTCAGATCAAGCAACCCTTCCATCAGTGATGACAGCTACTTTCGCAAAGAATGTGGCCGGGATCTGGAATTTTCTCACTCTGATTCTCGGGACCAGGTCATTGGCCACCGGAAATTGGGACATTTCCGTTCTCAGGACTGGAAATTTGCGCTCCGTGGTTCTTGGGAGCAAGACTTTGGCCATCCAGTTTCTCAAGAGTCCTCCTCTTGGTCACAGGAGTATAGTTTTGGTCCCTCTGCAGTTTTGGGAGACTTTGGATCTTCCAGGCTGATTGAGAAAGAGTGTTTGGAGAAGGAGAGTCGGGATTATGACGTGGACCATCCTGGGGAGGCTGACTCTGTGCTCAGGGGCAGCAGTCAAGTCCAGGCCAGAGGCCGAGCTTTAAACATCGTTGACCAGGAAGGTTCCCTCCTAGGAAAGGGGGAGTCTCAGGGCCTGCTCACAGCTAAGGGGGGTGTTGGGAAACTTGTCACATTGAGAAATGTGAGCACAAAAAAAATACCCACCATGAATCGTATTACTCCCAAAACTCAGGGCACTAACCAAATCCAGAAAACCACTCCAAGTCCTGATGTGACCCTGGGGACAAACCCAGGGACAGAAGATATCCAGTTCCCCATTCAGAAGATCCCTCTGGGGCTGGATCTGAAGAATCTTCGGCTCCCCAGAAGAAAGATGAGTTTTGACATCGTAGATAAGTCTGATGTTTTTTCAAGATTTGGGATAGAAATAATCAAATGGGCAGGATTCCACACCATAAAAGATGATATTAAATTTTCCCAGCTTTTCCAGACTCTCTTTGAACTTGAAACAGAAACCTGTGCTAAAATGCTTGCCTCATTCAAATGTTCCTTAAAACCAGAGCACAGAGATTTTTGCTTTTTTACTATCAAATTTTTAAAGCACTCTGCTTTGAAAACACCCAGAGTTGATAATGAGTTTTTAAACATGCTTTTAGACAAAGGTGCTGTGAAGACCAAAAATTGCTTTTTTGAAATCATAAAGCCCTTTGACAAGTACATAATGAGACTTCAAGACCGGCTTCTGAAGAGTGTCACACCTCTGCTTATGGCCTGCAATGCCTACGAGCTGAGTGTCAAGATGAAGACCCTCAGTAACCCCCTGGACTTGGCTCTTGCCCTAGAAACCACCAATTCTCTCTGCCGGAAGTCTTTGGCCCTTTTGGGACAGACATTCTCCTTGGCCTCTTCTTTCCGGCAAGAGAAAATCTTAGAAGCTGTCGGCCTGCAAGATATAGCTCCATCACCTGCTGCATTTCCAAACTTCGAAGACTCCACTTTGTTTGGGAGAGAGTACATAGACCACCTGAAGGCCTGGCTAGTCAGCAGCGGGTGTCCCCTCCAGGTTAAGAAAGCCGAACCAGAGCCGACGCGAGAGGAGGAGAAAATGATTACTCCTACCAAACCCGAAATTCAGGCCAAGGCTCCAAGTAGTCTGAGTGATGGTAAGGAAAACAGCCAAAGTTTCTATTTGTTGTTTTTCATCTTTGTTTGGTAATGTCTTTTATTTGAGATTTTTTTACACAGAAGCTCTTTAGCCAATTGGAAACAAATCAAGATTTTAGTAGAAAATGCACATTGGGGCCGGGCGCGGTGGCTCAAGCCTGTAATCCCAGCACTTTGGGAGGCCGAGATGGGCGGATCACGAGGTCAGGAGATCGAGACCATCCTGGCTAACACGGTGAAACTCCGTCTCTACTAAGAAATACAAAAAATAGCCGGGCGAGGTGGCGGGCGCCTGTAGTCCCAGCTACTCGGGAGGCTGAGGCCGGAGAATGGCGTGAACCTGGGAGGCGGAGCTTGCAGTGAGCTGAGATCCGGCCACTGCACTCCAGCCTGGGCTACAGAGCGAGACTCCGTCTCAAAAAAAAAAAAAAAAAAAAGAAAATGCACATTGGCCAATATATGTCTGCCGTTCATTCTGTGAATATGTCTTAGTAATCTGCTGTTCACCATAAAAGTCTTTAGACAGCTGGGTGTGGTGGCACATGCCTGTAATTCAAGCACTTTGGGAGGCCGAGGTGGCGGGTTGCTTGAGACCAGGAGTTCAAGACCAGCCTGGCCAACATAGTGAAACCCCATCTCTACTAAAAATACAAAAACTAGCCGGGTGTGGTGGCACGTACCCAAAATCGTAGCTACTCGGGAGGCTGAGGCAGGAGAATCCACTTGGACCTGGGAGATGGAAGTTTCAGTGAGCTGAGATCACCCGACTGTACTCCAGCCTGGGCAACAGCAAGACTCTGTCTCAGAAAAACAAAAATCTTTGGACATTTTTAGGTCAGATACCTCTCGGGATTTGGTAGAAAGCTGTGGCCATTGCCAGAAAAAATGCTCATCTATTCATACACAATTTTACCTATATCTTCTGAGGGGTTCATACCTTTCTGCAGCCAAGGTTAGGAACCCTTATTCCTTTTTTTTTTTTTTTTCTTTTTAATCTTTGAAAGAAAGAAGGCTTGACTTTCTTTCTTTGTTTTTGTTTTTTTGAGACATGGTCATGCCCTGTCACCCAGGCTGGTGTGCAGTGGCATGATCATGGCTCACTGCAGCCCCAACCTTCTGGGCTCAAGTGATCCTTCCACCTCAACCTCCTGCGTAGCTGGGACTATTGGCTTGTACCACTGTGCCTGGCTAACTTTTTTTGTATTTTTTGTAGAGAATCATGTTGCCTAGACTGGTCTCAAACTCCTGAGCTCAAGTGATCTACCCGCCTCAGCCTCCCAAAGTGCTGGGATTATAGGCGTGAGTCACTGCGCCTGGCTTGGAACCCTTGTTCCAACATGTCCCCACAAGGTATTACTAGAAGGGAGAAAAAACACAGAGCATCGTCTCTAAGGAATCCCCAGTCTCCTGAGGGAAGAAAATCACAAAGTCCAGTCACTCGTGAGCCAGGGGTGGTAGCACAGGTCTGTAATCCTAGCTACTCGGGAGGCTGAGGAGGGAGGATTGCTTGAGACCAGGAGTTCAAGGCTGCAGTGACCTGTGATTGCGTCTGTGAATAGCCACTGCACTCCAGCCTGGGCTAGCATCACCCTGTCTCTCAATAAACCAAAACAAAAAAACAGTCAGCCCTGTGCTAGAATTAAAGTGACACAGGAGAGGCTCCAGCCCAGCCTGGAGAGTTGTGGAGGTCATGCTTGAGCTGTATTGAAGGATGTGTAGGGACCAGCCAGGTCATTCCACATAGTGAATGCACCTTTTCGCCCTACTCACTTTCCTAGACTGGCTAAAGTTGGTGAATTACTTAAGTACACCTGCTAATTAGCAGTTATCATTGGCTTTCTGGGGAGAGGAAAAGGCCAAGGAAGAGAAATAGAAGTGATAAGCTGTTTGATTTCCCTGTTCCTTCCTCCTAAACTCCCAGAATGGGCTCTCACAGCCCAGACATCCCAGAGATCTCAAGCATACATGGTAACCATGCTGTCTTAACTCTTGTGATAGAGAGAAAGCACTTTTCCCACTGACGTGGTTGTCACCTTCCATTGCCCCCAGCCCAGTGGGGAAGTCTCATTTGTTCCTGACTTTCTTTGCTCTTTCACCACCCTCATGAAGCCCCAACGGCACTAGATACTGGATAGGTCCCACCACATACAGGTGGCCACATCCTACCCCCAGAGAGGAATCCTTCCAGAAGTAGGCTCAGGGCTGAAGGGACCCTATTCCCCAACCCTTCACAAAGTGATGGGATACTGTTTGAAGGAAGAAAAGTCACCCATAACCTAAAGTGGTTGTAACCCACCCACTTACCCTCCCACAGCCTTCGATGTTCCCCATGCTTTCCTGCAGCTGCAGGCGTGCTGGACTGAAAATGCTACCGCCTGCTTTTCTATGTGATTGCCAGAAAGCCCTCTTTGTTTCCACAGCCTTTGCTACATCGTGATATTGACCTAATGTAAATTACCTCACCTTTCCCTTGATGCTGGATTCATGCTGCCTTTTACTAGAGGTTTCTGAAGCCAGACAGACCTGGGTTCACATGTAGTTGGCATCTGCAAGCCTCAGTTCCCTGTCTGGATAGCGGGATAGCTGGTGGCAGGGCCCACATCTCATGAGGCTTCCCCACCGCTGCTCATGTTCCTGTTAGAAATGTTGGAATGGAGCCAGGCATGGTGGCTCACACCTGTAATCCCAACACTTTGGGAGGCTGAGGCGGGTGGATCAGGAGTTCGAGACCAGCCTGGCCAACATGATGAAACCCCATCTGTACTAAAAATACAAAAATTAGCTGAATGTGGAGGCGCGTGACTAATCCCAGCTACTTGGGAGGCTGAGGCAGGAGAATCGCTTGAACCCAGGAGGCGGAGGTTGCAGTGAGCCGAGATCGTGCCATTGCATTCCAGCCTGGGCAACAGGGTGAGACTCCATCTAAAAAAAAAAAAAAGGAGAGAAAGAAATGCTGGAATGGGCCAGGTGCAGTGGCTCGTTCCTGTAATCCCAGCACTTTGGGAGACCGAGGTGGAGGGATAACGAGGTCAGGACATCGAAACCATTCTGGCTAACACGGTGAAACCCCGTTGCTACTAAAAATACAAAAAATTAGTCAGTCGTGGTGGCATGTGCCTGTAGTCCCAGCTACTCGGGAGGCTGAGGCAAGATAATTGCTTGAACCCGGGAGGCAGAGGTTACAGTGAGCCAAGATCTTGCTACTGCTCTCCAGCCTGGCAACAGAGCAAGACTCCGTCTCCAAAAAAAAAAGAAAAGGAAAGGAAAAAAGAAATGCTGGAATGGGCCAGGCGCAGTGGCTCACACCTGTAATCCCAACACTTTGGGAGGCTGAGGCAGGTGGATCACCTGAGGTCAGGAGTTCGAGACCAGCCTGGCCAACGTGATGAAACCCTGTCTTTACTAAAAATCAAAAATTATCCTGGCGTGGTGGCACACACCTATAATCCCAGCTACTTGGGAGGCTGAGGCAGGAGAGATGCTTAAACTTGGGAAGTGGAGGTTGCAGTGAGCTTAGAGCGTGCTACTCCACTCCAGCCTGGGTGATGAGCAAAAGTCCGTCTAGGAAAAAAAAAAAAAAAAGAAATGCTGGAATGACGTATTTGATTGAATGCTTTGGTTATTACTATTACTTTTTTTTTTTTTTTAATTCTTGAAAGGATACATTCTCAGGAGTAGGATTGCTGGACCAAAGCTGTGTCACACTTTCTGACTCTTGCTCATGGTCTTCCTAGCTAAAGATGACCAAATTAGCAGGGGTCCCCAAATTTCATTGCTGACTGTAAACCTCAACATCTTTTATAAAATCACGTAAAACTAGTAGTTCTGTAAAAAGAGAGCCATGAAAAAAAGCAGTTTCAAAGGGGACATACTTGGAATAACGTGGCAGTTGAAGGATTGACTCATCATGTGTGAAGAGCTCACACTAGTGTTTAAAATAAGCTCAAAGCTGTAACATGGACACAGGTGGGCACAGGACTGTGCAATCATTTACAGAACAAACTGGAAAACCTTGCTAGTTCAGCAGTGATTTTAACTGAATGGCTGAACAAATAGACCATTCTGTGCTTTTTTGTTTGTTTTTGGTTTTGGGACGGAGTTTCGCTCTTGTTGCCCAGGCTGGAGTGCAACGGCGTGATCTCGGCTTACCGCAACCTCCGCCTCCCAGGTTCAAGCAGTTGTCCTGCTTCAGCCTCCCTAGTAGCTGGGATTGTAGTCATGTGCTACCACGCCCAGCTAATTTTGTAATTTTGTATTTAACATGTTTCTCCATGTTGGTCAGGCTGGTCTCGAACTTCCAACCTCAGGTGATCCGCCCACCTTGACCTCCCAAAGTGCTGGGATTACAGGCATAAGCCACCGCGCCCAGCCATCATTCTGTGCTTTTAAAACTAACCAATTATTAGGAAATTAAACAATCTTACCATTTGAAGAAACATGTTCTTCTGTGTTGCTGGCAGCATTGTAAATTTAAAGTCATATTGGAGGAAATTCACACTTTAAAAAATATTTTGGGCAGGGCATGGTGGCTCACACCTATAATCCCAGCACTTTGGGAGGTAGAGGAGGGTGGATCTCTTGAGCCCAAGAATTGGAGACCAGCCTGAGCAAGATGGTGAAGACTCATCTCTACAAAATTTTTAAAAATTAGCCAGATGTAGTGGCGCATGTCTGTCGTCCCAGCTACTTGGGAGGCTGAGGCCTGAGAATTGCTTGAGCCCAGGAGTTCGAGGCTACAGTGAACTATCATGGGACCACTGCACTCCAGCCTGGGCGACAGAGTGAGACCCCGTCTCAAAAAAGAAAAGATTTGTTTCTTTTTTTTTTTTTTGAGATAGAATCTCTCTCTGATGCCCAGGCTGGAGTGCAGTGGCGCGATCTCGGCTCACTGCAAGCTCCACCTCCTGGGTTCACGCCATTCTCCTGCCTCAGCCTCCTGAGTAGCTGGTACTCCAGGCGCCCACCACCATGCCTGGCTAATTTTTTTGTATTTTTTAGTAGAGATGGAGTTTCACTGTGTTAGCCAGGCTGGTCTTGATCTCCTGACCTCGTGATCCGCCCACCTTGGCCTCCCAAAGTGCTGGGATTACAGGCGTGAGCCACCGTACCTGGCTAAAATTTGTTTCTTATACATTCAACAGATATTTTCTGTGAACATGTAATTTGGGACCATTGACCTTTTTTTTTTGTTTGTTTGTTTTGAGATAGAGTCTCGCTCTGTTGCCAGACTGGAGTGCAGTGGCATGATCTTGGCTCACTGCAACCTCTGCCTCCCGGGTTTAAGCAATGCTCCTGCCTCAGCCTCCCAAGTAGCTGAGACTATAGGTGCATGCTGCCATGCCTGGCTAATTTTCTTTTTTTTTTTGTATTTTAGTAGAGACAGGGTTTCACCGTGTTAGCCAGGATGGTCTCGATCTCCTGACCTCGTGATCCGCCCGCCTCAGCCTCCCAAAGTGCTAGGATTACAGACGTGAGCCACCGCACCTGGCGTTTTTTTGTTTTAAAGATAAATCATGGCCAGGCGCGGTGGCTCACGCCTGTAATCCCAGCACTTTGGGAGGCCGAGGCGGGCGGATCACAAGGTCAGGAGATCGAGACCACAGTGAAACCCCGTCTCTACTAAAAATACAAAAAATTAGCCGGGCGCGGTGGTGGGCGCCTGTAGTCCCAGCTACTCAGGAGGCTGAGGCAGGAGAATGGCGTGAACCCGGGAGGCGGAGCTTGCAGTGAGCCGAGATCGCGCCACTGCACTCCAGCCTGGGCCACAGCGCGAGACTCCGTCTCAAAAAAAAAAAAAAAAAAGATAAATCATAAGGAAAATGAAATTCGTGATAATTCTACCCCCATAACATCTGTTAACATATTTCCTTATAGTCTTTTCCTATGTATCCATATTTATATATTTTTTTATTCCCACTTTTATATTGAGAACTATAACCTAGATACCTTTCTTGTGTATTTTAAACTAGATATTTATATTTTCCACTTTAATGTTATGAACATTCAAATTATTAAGTGATACATGAAAATGATATCAAATTGCTATACGTCTTTCTTTTTCTAGAGTATATAAATAAATTGCTCTGTCCAGTCATTGAAAGCTGTGACTGTTTCTCTCCTAGTGGTTATGCTGTTACATTTTTTAGGAGGAGATTTTCTGTATTGGTTTGTAGAATAAGGTGTTGTTTTCCTCTTTTCAATTCTGGTGTCTTGTGAATGAGGATTTCGGTTGTTGACGCCTGCTTGGGTTCAGTGCTAAGCCCCCAACTACTGTACTGTCCTCGTCTTCCCAGAGCCCACAGTCAGCACGTTTCTCAGAAAAGCTGTTCTGTGTGTTCCAGCTGTCCCCCAGCGAGCAGATCACAAGGTAGCAGACACCATCGACCAGCTTGTGAAACGTGTCATCGAAGGCAGCCTGTCTCCCAAAGAGAGAACTCTTCTCAAAGAGGACCCTGCTTACTGGTAGGTCTTTAAATGTCCAGCCTGTGAATCCTTCTCATGGAGTATATGGCAAAATTTGGGTCACTCTGATGGTGTTGAGAGCAGAGGGTGAGATACTTGAGTAAGTGGTGTTCTCCAGTGAGAAGAGCATGAGGGTGGCTCAGATTTATGTGGGTTCAGCAAGTCCTAGCTCTGTTGCAGAGCAGTGGTAGGCTGGCTGGGTGGTGGCATTCTCTTACCTGTGAATACAGCTCCAACTCCCTGCTTTGCTGTTTTAAGGATGCAATGAGATGTTCATGCAGAGAATACAGAGTAAGGGTAGTAAGATTAGTAATACATCATTGCAGTTGTTTGCAGTTTATTGCTAATATTTGTTAAACTGTGTTTTGCTTAACTGCCTCTTTTTTTTTTTTGGGGATGGAGTCTCGCTCTGTCGCCCAGGCTGGAGTGCAGTGGCCAGATCTCAGCTCACTGCAAGCTCCGCCTCCCAGGTTTACGCCATTCTCCTGCCTTAGCCTCTCGAGTAGTTGGGACTACAGGCGCCCGCCGCCATGCCCAGCTAGTTTTTTTTTTTTGTATTTTTTTAGTAGAGATGGGGTTTCACTGTGTTAGCCAGGATGGTCTCGATCTCCTGACCTTGTGATCCACCCATCTCGGCCTCCCAAAGTGCTGAGATTACAGGCTTGAGCCACCGCGCCTGGCCTTAACTGCCTCTTTATGTGAATAGAACAACTTTTTAAAATTACAGTTTGCATCCTAAATATAGTACTTTCTTATTAGAGAAAGTAAAGAACAGGCCAGAGAAAGAGTCTCGCTCTGTCACCCAGGCTGGAGTACCGTGGCGCAATCTTAGCTTACTGCAACCTCCGTCTCCTGGGTTCAAGTGATTCTCGTGCCTCAGCCTCCCAAATAGCTGAGATTACAGGCGCACACCAGCACACCCAGCTAATTTTTGTATTTTTAGTAGAGACGGGGTTTCACCATGTTGGCCAGGTTGGTCTCGAACTCCTGACCTCAGGTGACCCACCTGCCTTGGCTTCCCAAAGTGCTGGGATTACAGGTGTGAGCCATCGCGCCAGGCCGAGACACATTTCTTTTTTTTTTTTTTTTTTTTTTTTAAAAAGGAGGTGATGATCAGTGCTTTGCTTGTATTTCTGCCTACCTTTCTGGCAGTTTATCATGATATCTGGGAGTGAAACTGCTGGGTTAAAGCTCATGTTAGAGACTTTTGATTTATGTCAGTTTCTCAGCTGCAGCACTTTTTATTATTTAATTTTTTTTGGAACAGAGTCTCGCCCTGTCACCAGGCTGGAGTGCAGTGGGGCGATCTCGGCTCACTGCAACCTCTGTTTCCCGGGTTCAAGCAATTCTTGTGCCTCAGCCTCCCGAGTAACTGGGATTACAGGTGCCCACCACCACACCCAGCTAATTTTTTGTATTCTAGTAGAGACGGGGTTTCACCATGTTGCCCAGGGTGGTCTTGAACTCCTGAACTCAGGCGATCCGCCCGCCTCGGCCTCCCAAAGTGCTGGGATTACAGGCGTGAGCCACTGCACCCAGCCTCAGCTGCAGCACTGTTGACATTTGAGACTGAATCATTCTGTATTAGGGTTGGAGCTGTCCTGGACATTGCAGGCTATTTAGCAGCATCTGTGGTCTCTATCCGTTTGATGTTAGCAGGACCTTCTATCTCACTAGTAACAACCCAGAATACATCCAGGCACTGCCTGGTGTCACATGGCAGGCAGAGCTGCCCCTGATGGAGACCATTGATGTTTATCATCAGTTTACTCTCCATAGGTTATGTGTACTAATTGACCCTCTCACTGCTACTCTGTAAGTGTGCTGTGCCCTCTTTTGTTTTCTGTTTTTGTTAGGGACAGGATCTCACTCTGTTGCTCAGGCTGCAGTGCAGGGGTGCTATCACAGCCCGCTGCAACCTTGACCTCCTGAGTGTACCCTTTTTGGTAGTCAGATTATACCCATATTGGACTTGTTATTCTTGCTGTTGTAATTACTAAAGATGCTTGAAAGGCATACATTTCCATGTCTTTGGTCCTTCCCATCATGATTTACCCAGGGGAAGGTTGGAACTTGTTGTGTTTTTATTTTTACAAAATTCTTGAGTTTGGATTATTTACATGTATTGAATGAGGTAGGCATGTAACTTAAAAGTTAAAAATTCCCAAATAACCTAATTGTCGCAGCATCATTTATTGAATACTTTTTATTTAGTAAACACTTGTGCCTTCTGTGCAGTTGGTACTGTTCTAAGCACATTACTGATTTGAGCACTAGCTAGTTGAATCCTCATTAATGTTGCGAAGCAGGTCTATTGCTATGCTTATTTTACAGACAAGAAACTTAGAGGCTCCAAGAGTCTTCTTGGCTTGAGGATTCACAGCTAGTAAGAGGCAAAGTTGAGATTCAAATCCAGAGTCTGTGGTCTGAACCAGTGTGCATGCTGAAGGAAGGAAGCTAGATAGCCCCAGATTGACAGATGCAAGCAGATACCAGACCCTCTTGATAAGAAGGCATCCAGACTTAGAAGGCCTAGGGGCACTTTCCAGGTGGTTGATAAGGTTATTAGGCTGGAGGAATAGGAGGCCCTGAGAGAACTGGGGGCTCGTGCCTCTGCCCCATGACCCCTGCACATGGCCCAGGGGTCTCATGACCACTGATAACCAGGTGCGGCAGACAGAAGCCAGAGTCAGGGGTGTGTTTGGATAGAAATAAGCATCAAAGTAAGAACTGATATTTGAGGTAAACCAGTATCATGAAAGAGAATCATCAAACTCAACAAACTTCTGACACCCTAGAAGACAAGAGTTACTATGAGAAAGAGGAGGTGTAGTCTATAAATATGTATGTGTAATGAATAGTCTCAGGTAATAAGAGTATATTGTATCCATGAAACAGACACTGGTTGCTATGAAAACAGAAAACTGGTTGCTATCCAAGATCCTGTTAAGGATCTTGGAAATGGAAAATAGATTGAAATAAAAATCTCAGCGGTTGGCTGATAGAATAGATCCTGAAGAAGGACAGATTTAGGAGTTGTTCCCAGAGACTTTATCATCCAAAAACTCCTTCACAAGGAATTACCTGGCCAGGTGCGGTGGCTCACGCCTGTAATCCCAACACTTTGGGAGACCGAGGGGGACAGATCACCTGAGGTTGGGAGTTTGAGACCAGCCTGGCCAACATGGTAAAGCCCTGTCTCTACTAAAGATGCAAAAAATTAGCCGGACATGGTGGCAGGCGCCTGTAATCCCAGCTACTTGGGAGACTGAGGCACGAGAATCGCTTGAACCTGGGAGTCAGAGGTTGCAGTGAGCTAAGATCGCACCACTGCACTCCAGCCTGGGTACGACAGAGCAAAACCGTCTCAAAAAAAAAAAAAAAAAAAAGAAGGAATTACCAAGGTACTATAAGAGGAAAGAGTGTGATACAAAAACACAGCAATAAGTAAAGAAACTGCTAAACTTAGGTTTCTGGTGTGCGTGTTTGAATTCTTAAGTCAAAATGCTCCTTGTATGTTGTATTTAACAAAACAGTTCAACGCATAATGAAAAGCCAGATGTTTCTGCTGTGACCTGTTCCCATGTTCCAGCCCTTGAAGGCAGTTGCTTAGTTCTTCAAACTACTTCTCACGGCTACCTCTGTATCTTTTTTTTTTTTTTTTTTTTTTTGAGATGGAGTCTCTGTAGCCCAGGCTGGAGTGCAGTGGCATGATCTCGGCTCCATGCAAGCTCTGCCCCCCGGGTTCACGCCATTCTTCTGCCTCAGCCTCCTGAGTAGTTGGGACTACAGGTGCCCGCCACCATGCCCGGCTAATTTTTTTGTATTTTTAGTAGAGACAGGTTTTCATCATGTTAGCCAGGATGGTCTCGATCTCCTGACCTCGTGATCTGCCCACCTCGGCCTCCCAAAGTGCTGGGATTACAGGCGTGAGCCACCGCACCTGCACCTCTATATCTCTTAATAAGCCTATGCTGCTTTTTCTTTACTGAACAGTTTTATGCATGACCGTTGACATTCTATGAAGATATGTGTGGATTAATAAGTTTGTTTTTTGTTTATTTGTTTTTAAGAGACGAGATCTCACTCTATTGCCCAGGCTGGAGCACAGTGGCATGATCATACCTCACTGCAGCCTCAACCTGGGCTCGCAAAATCCCCCTGCCTCAGCCTCCCAAGTAGCTGGGACTACAGGAGCACACCACCACATTCAGCTATTTTTTTATATATATATATATATATGTATATATGTATTTTTTTTTTTTTTTTAAGAAATGGGTTCTTGCTATGTTGTCCAGGCTGGTGTTTAACTCCTGGGCTCAAGCGATCCCCCAGAGCACTGGGGTTATAGGCATGAGCCATCACATTCAGCCTTAATACATTATTTTTTTTAGTTAGCAAGTGAAAAAGTCAGACCTCTAGGAGGCAGATATAAGAATGGCTTCTTATCTCCACCCTCTGAGGACCAGCAGAGATTTGAGACCTTCCACCGTCACACCCTACAAGCATGATTTGTTCCCATTGGAGCCTTGTGAACAGAACTGGCCATTGCCTCTTCGCTGAGGTGACCTGCCTCATGTCGTACACTAAAGATGTCAGAAGAGCCAGGTGCGGCTGCTCACACCTGTAATCTCACTACTTTGGGAAGCTGAGGCAGGTGGGCCCCATGAGGTCAGGAGTTCGAGACCAGCCTGGCCAACATGATGAAACCCTATCCCTACTAAAAATACAAAAATTAGCCGGGCATAGTGGTGGCTGCCTATAATCCCAGCTACTCAGGAGGCTGAGGCAGGAGAATCACTTGAACCCAGGAGGCGGAGGTTGCAGTAAGATGAGATCACACCACTGCACTCCAGCCTGGGCAACAATAGCAAAACACCGTCTCAAATTAATGAATCAATCAGAAGTATAGACAGACACATCCACTATGGCTTTGCTTCCTTGTTTGGAACACCAAGGGGCAGGCTTCCATCCTTTCCTATGAGAGAGTGCGAAGCATCAAGCCTAGAAAATGATCACAACAGTGCAGGATATAAAGCTGAAGGAATATGTCATACTTTGTTTTCTCTCATCTTCTTTTTTTTTTTTTTTTTTTTTTTTTTTTTTTTTTTGAGACGGAGTCTCACTGTGTCTCCCAGGCTGGAGTGCAGTGGCGTGATCTCGGCTCACTGCAAGCTCCGCCTCCCGGGTTCACGCCATTCTCCCGCCTCAGCCTCCCAAGTAGCTGGGACTACAGGCGCCCGCCACCGTGCCCAGCTAATTTTTTGTATTTTTAGTAGAGACGGGGTTTCACCATGTTAGCCAGGATAGTCTCAATCTCCTGACCTCGTGATCCACCCGCCTCGGCCTCCCAAAGTGCTGGGATTACAGGCTTGAGCCACCGCGCCCGGCCTCTCTCATCTTCTAAATTGTCCCCTGGGAGTGGGGCAGCCCTGACCATGCTCTCCAGGGAGAGCCCACCAGATCCTACATGTTCACACACTCAGGAAAACAAGTGGCTAAGAATCCCTCTGGTCTAGCCTCAGCAGGATTATCCGAGCACCCCAAAGTTAACAAAAAATCTAAATAATTGATGTTTGGGGTGAAATAAAAGAAACTAAAATCCCAAATAATCTAAATATGTGAGGCAAAAGGAGAAGGAGGGAGGTAGGTGTGCAGGCCTTTGTCTTTTTTGACATGAGGGTAGAGCTAAAGGGTAATTCTACATATTGATACAAAATAAGAGTTTAAGTATGTGTGTTGATTAGCCATTAAAGGAACCGAAGTGGGGTCTATAACTTCATACTACTGTAGAGGGAAAGAAGCAAAAACACAGGAATTGGAAAACAGAGAAGGGAAATTGCATAGCAGGTGAATGCTACCAAAAAGAACGGAGGTAGAGAATTGTTCGGGCAAAAAAGACTTTAAGGAGAACAGCACTAGAAGGAGCAAAAGAAGTTCCTAATAAAAGGGAAAGTCATCACGAACATATAGATTGTGAATCTCGGTGCCTGCACTACATAGCTTTGGGCTATGTAAATAAACAACCTTTAGAAATCATTTAGGTCCAGAGCTGGGTGCGGTGGCTTGTGACTGTAATCCCAGCACTTTGGGAGGCTAAGGTGAGCAGATCACCTTAGATCAGGAGTTCAAGACCAGCCTGGCTAACATGGTGAAACCCCGTCTCTAAAATTAATACAAAATTAGCTGGGTGTGGTGGCGGGTGCCTGTAACCTCAGCTACTTAGGAGGCTGAGGCTGGAGAATCGCTTGAATCCAGGAGGCAGAGGTTGCAGTGATCCGAGATTGCGCCACTGCACTCCAGCCTGAGTGACAGAGCAAGACTCTGTCTCAAAAAAAAAAAATTTAAGTCCAAAACCATGATAAGAGGAATTGGATGAATCCAAAACCATGGTAGGAGACATGAATGTTTCTGTGAAATGGGTAGACAATGTAATCCAGATAAGGTTGTGGAAGATTTTATAACACAGCAAATGAGCGTAAACAGAGACAGTCTGCTAATATTTGTTGAGCGGTTTTCATATCACTTGCCTCATAGTGAAAAGCTTATAACGCAGGCCTCACAGCTATATGATGAAGTAGCTACTGCTTATCATCTTCCCTGTCTTACAGATGGAGAAACGAGGCACAGAAAGGTTCCCAGCTAATGAGTGGCTATGCTGAGATTTGAAGCCAGCAGACTGGCTTGTTGAGTGTTCTGTGTTCTTGATGTTATGTTCCACTGGAACTTGGGGAGATGCATTTGTGACTGACGTCCTCGGACTGCACTTGGCATCAGAACCATCCAGGAACAAGGAAAGCCATCAGAGCCATGAGTGACTGGGGCAGTCAGGTTACCTGGCCCTGATTCTGCACTCTGCCCTTGATGAGGAGTTACCTCGCTGGGGCCGTGTTTGACTTGAGAACCAGAGCGCCCATGTTGGTCAGCATTCTCTTAATTGAGCACTATTGCTTGTTAGGGCATGATCTTGCAAGATGCCACCGTTAGCCCAACAGAGTGCTAGGGCAGCAGTGGAGCCAGTCCTCAGTCTGTCTTCTGAGGTCCAGACAGACCTCAACTGACTAACAGTGTCAGCAGGAGCTTGTGTACGGAGCTGTCTGCCAGGGACATGCCACATCACACAGTGCTGCCAACACCTTGCTTCTAGTTGGCTTGTCACTGGTAATCTGGAACCTCATCTAATAACTAATATGTCACTACTTAATATCAAACAATCTGAAAGCAACCTGAAATACTGCCATACTTACTAAGCAATATTCTTCTTTAATACAAACTGAAATCAAATATTCACAAAAGTCTGTTATGTTTTTTGTGGGGTGGTTATTTATTTATTTATTTTTAAAGAGATGGGGTTTTGCCCACACTGATCTTGAACTCCTGGGCTCAAGCAACCCACCTGCCTCCGCCTTCCAAAGTGCTGGGATTACAGGCGTGAGCCACCACGCCCAACTTAAAAGTTTGTTATGTATGAAATCAGAGAAAAATCACAGCACACCCAGGAAACTCACATGGGCCACATTATGCCAATACAGCAAACTAGAAACCAGCAACAACCAAAATAAAACACGTTTCTGAATAACTTTTGAGTGAAGGATAATCAGAACTGAAATTAGAAGCAATTTAGAAGGAAGTGGCAAGAAAAATACTATACACCAGATGCGGTTATAAAAATACTTACGAGAAAGAGTGACTTCAGGTGAATTTATTAGAAATAAAGAGTAGGCCAGGTGCAGTGGCTCATACCTATAATCCCAGCACTTTGGGAGGCTGAGGCATGTGGCTACCTTGAGTCCAAGAGTTTGAGATCAGCCTAGGCAACATGGTGAAATGTCCTCTCAACCAAAAATACAAAAATTAGCCAGGCGTGGTGGTGCATGCCTGTAGTCCCAGGTACTGGGGAGGCTGAGGTGGGAGGATCACCCGAACCCAGGAGGTCGAGGCTGCAGTGAGCTGTAATCAACTCATGAAGCTAGAAGGAACATGATGAAAAAAGTAAAGACACTAGAAGGAAAAGGATTTTTTTTTTTTTTTAAAGACAGGGTCTTGCTCTGTTACCCAGACTAGAGTGCAGTGGCACAGTCATAGCTCACCACAGCCTCGACTTGCTGGGCTCAAGTGATCCTCCCATCTTAGCCTCCAGAGTAGCTGGGACTATAGGCTTGCACCACCACCCTGGCTAATTTTTTTATTTTGTGGAGATGGGATCTTGTTTTGTTGCCCAGGCTGGTCTTGAACTCCTGGGCTCAAGCGATCCTCCCGCCTCAGCCTCTCGAAGTGCTGGGATTACAGGTGTGAGCCATCACCCCAGCTGAATATTTTTCTGTGTTAGTACGTGTAACTCAACCTTCTCTTTTCTGTACTGTTCTCATCATCATGACGGGTCATAAGACTTCACACCTGGGGCACAGGCTCCTTGGTTAATGTTCTCTTGTGGGTCACATCACACTTGCCTTGATACAGTCAAAAGCTCATGGAACTCTCATCCTGGCTGGGCCATTTAAAAGGTGTCAATTCTGCCTGCCAGGGTGCTGTGGCTGCAAGGTGACTGGTTTGTGTTTCCAGGCCATAATGAACTGTGAGCTCCCTCATGGCTGGTGCTGATGGAAATCAAGGAGGAACTCGGTTCAAACTCCTGATTGCCCTGCGGTCACTCTTAGCAGGGCAGCTGTCTTGGGCTTAGCTCTGGGTCCTCAGTAGAGCCAGGCAGAGCCTCTGAGACAGCAGAGGACAGTCAGAAGTTGGCCACTTAGAAAGGATTTGTGTTTGCAGGAACAATTTGGGACCTGGTGGTGTTTTCATAAATGTCCTGTTATGCCTGTTTTGTTGTGTAGGTTTTTATCTGATGAAAATAGTCTGGAGTATAAATATTACAAGCTGAAGTTGGCAGAAATGCAGCGGATGAGCCAGAACTTGCGAGGAGCCGACCAGAAGCCGACCTCGGCAGAGTGTGCAGTGCGGGCCATGCTGTATGCCCGGGCTGTCCGTAACCTCAAGAAGAAACTGCTTCCGTGGCAGCGGCGGGGGCTCCTCCGTGCTCAAGGGCTCCGGGGCTGGAAGGCAAGGAGAGCGACCACTGGGACCCAGACCCTCCTATCCTCAGGCACCAGGCTGAAACACCACGGCCGGCAGACTCCAGGCCTCTCACAGGCAAAACCATCCCTGCCAGACAGAAATGATGCTGCCAACAAGGACTGCCCGCCAGACCCAGTTGGACCCTCTCCTCAGGACCCCAGCTCAGAAGCCTCAGGTCCATCCCCCAAGCCAACAGGAGTGGACATCTCTGAAGCACCTCAGACCTCTTCTCCCTGCCCATCTGCTGACAGTGGGTGCTCACTCCTGTCCCCCTCCTCTGGGCCCCAGTCCCTACTCTCCCATCTCCAAGGTCTCTCTAGAATTGGGGAGAGGGGGCTGCAATCTAGGCAAGGCAGTGGATAAAAGCCCTAGGGACCTGGCCAAGACAAGTGCACGTGTTGGCGCTTTCTCTCTTACTTTCTTGAGAGAGCTGCATGCAAGTCCTGCAGCTCCCTCCTCCTCTTCTGAGAGTGGAGCTGGCACGAGGTGCTGCCCCATGCCTCTGTGCTCCCTGACAGGGTTCTGCTGCTGGGGCCGTGGGCAGTTCGTTGCGTGAACTTGGGATCCCGTGTCCTGCTATATCCTGGCCTCTCTTGATAGTCCTCAGGGCTGTCTTGTTCTCTCATTCTGCCTCCTCATCCCCAGGGTCTCCACAGTTCCTGTTCTTGGGGTTCACTGACCTGCACTGATTCCTCTGAATCGACTAACTTCACCCCTTCTGTTTCTTCTGTCACCTTAGCTGTTTCCTTCTCTCTGTACCACAGGCCTGCTCTCTGGCCAGTGCTTCCTACTCAGCACTAAGTGGGAAGGAGAGGGCAAAAAAGTGTCCACAACGGCTGCATTCTCTAGGTGTTGCTATGTCATGAGCCATTCCAAACTGTGGCTTAAAACAGGAAGCATCAGCCGGGCATGGTGGCTCACTTGTAATCCCAGCACTTTGGGAAGCCACGGCGGGCGGATTGCCTGAGCTCAGGAGTTCGCAACCAGCCTGGGCAACATGGTGAAACCCCATCTCTACTAAAAATACAAAAAATTAGCCAGGCGTAGTGGCACGTGCCTGTAGTCCCAGCTACTCGGGAGGCTGAGGCAGGAGAATCGCTTGAACCCAGGAGGCGGAGGTTGCAGTGAGCCAAGATCTCGCCGCTGCACTCCAGCCTGGGCGACAGAGCAAGACTCCGTCTCAAAAAAAAAAAAAAAAATCCCGGAGGCATCCGGTATTGTGAATTTGCCAGTGGCTGGGTCGTCTGCTGAGCTAGCCCACACATGTGTCTGCGATCAGCAGCAGGTGTCCAGGCTGTCAGCTGAGATGATGGTATGGCTGGGCCACGCGCCTGTCATCCCCCCAGCAGCCAGCCCATGTTTGTTCACCTGGCAATTGGGGTTGGGGCTCCAGGAGAGAGAGCAGAAGTACTCGAGTCCTCCAAGGCCCAGGCTTGGAACTGGCAACAGGCTTTTCCACCACATGCTATAGCCGATTTGAGTCCCAGGACCAGCCCTGATTTGAGGGGGTGATACACAGAGTTCACTTGGTGACAAGGAGTCTGCATGTGGCGAAGGGCAAGGCTACAGGGAGGGGACATGCAGGCCTTCTTTATAATCAGCTTCCACAACCCTGCAGTGTTTACACGGGGAGCAGCAGCTCAGGAGTCATGCCTGACAGGTGCTTTATGTTTTGTAGTTGACATGAAGACAATGGAGACTGCAGAGAAACTGGCTAGATTTGTTGCTCAGGTGGGACCAGAGATCGAACAATTCAGCATAGAAAACAGCACCGATAACCCTGACCTGTGGTACGTACCCGCCGGGTCTCATCACACCTTTTTCTTTTTCAAAGAGAGAAAGTCTAAGGATGTTGCTTAGGCTGAATTCAAATTCCTGGGCTCAAGTGATCCTCCTGTTTTAGCCTCCGGAGTAGCTGGGACCACAGGTGTGGTCCACTGCAACTGGCCATTATACCCTTTAGATTTGAGTGTGTTCATGCCACAAACATGTCCTGAGCCAGCCCACAGCCTGGCCAATGCATTCCTACCATGGGGGTTACACCAGGAGTAAATCATGACTTCACTTCAGCTGAGCCAGGGGCCTGAGGGAGAAAGATCTCTTCTAGTCACCTGAGTTCAGGAGTTCGAGAGCAGCCTGACCAACATGCTAAAACCCCATCTCTACTAAAATACAAAAATCAGCCGGACATGGTGGCAAGCACCTGTAATCCCAGCTGCTCAGGAAGCTGAGGCATGAGAATTGCTTAAACCCAGGAGGCAGAGGTTTCAGTGAGCTGAGATTGAGCCACTGCACTCCCTCCTGGGCAACAGAGCGAGACTTCATCTCAAAAAAAAAAAAAAAAAAAAGGCCGGGCGCAGTGTCTCATGTTTTTAATCCCAGCACTTCGGGAGACTGAGGCAGATGGATCATGAGGTCAGGCATTCAAGACCAGCCTTGCCAACGTAGTGAAACCCCGTCTCTATACTAAAAATAAAAAAAATTAGCCAGATGTAGTGGCGTGTGTCTGTAATTCCAGCTACTCGGGAGGCTGAGGCAGGAGAATTGCTTGAACCTGGGAGGCAGAGGTTGCAGTGAGCCGAGATCGCACCATTGCACTCCAACTTGGACAACAAAGAGTGAAACTCCATCTCAAAAAAAAAAAAAAATCTGTTCTAGGGGACCTGCCCTTCTGGGGCATCAGGAAAAGCCTCCCCAGAGTGACATTTAATCTGCATCCAAAGACTAAATAGGATTTGGCCAGGGGAGGGGGGAGAGGTGAGGATTTACTGCTCACTGCATGATAGTAGTGATAGTCAGCCCTTGCCCAGGTCTGGACAGGAGGCACTTCTACATGGGGATAACGTGGCGTGCTCATGCTGGGAGCAGGTACCTTTGCCCTCTCCATTCCTCAGATAGGTGGAGCTCTGCTCAAAAGCACACAGCCCGTAGGCAAGAAAACCTGGGCTAGAAGCCAGCTCTGCCCCTGGGGTTTTTCCCTGGGGTGATGTGAGATGCACCCTCCAGAGAAAGGCTACCAGTGGGAGGCACCCATCTTCCATTACGAGCCAGGACCCTACTGAGGGGTCTCTGAACTCCTCGTGCTGGTCCCAGCTTGTGGGACAGTCATGCCTTCGTCCAATTAAAAATACAATTGAAAACGTGCATTTCTCAGCGCATTTATGGAATTCAGTGGTGACGGAACATACTCTTTCAACTTGTTTGGGACCTGATTGCATGAGCCAGGCCCTATTCACCCTCTGCAGCCTTGGCTTATGACTGGGTCCTGCATTGAGGTACCACCCACCTTGTGGGGCACCAACCACCTACAGACGGGAAGCCTGACGAGGCTTACAGTCAGGTTCTGCCTTTTACAGACAGTGGTGGCCTTGGGGAGCTGCTGGACCCTGTAGACCTCGGGGTTGGGCCTGTCCACTGTGTATGTGGGATTTCCCCTGGCAGGGTTGGGTAAGGAGGACAGCTCAGTGCAGGGCAGCTGGGGGCATCCCATCAGTCCTTTTTTCTTTTTCTTTTTCTTTTTTTTTCCAATGAAAAGTACAGTTTAAAGGAGAATTTTGCATTAGCCTGGGTACTTGGGCTGTACTACTTGTTGGGTTTTGGGTGATTCCTCCCCATCTGTGACAGCCTTTTCTGAGCAGTGTCCTTCAGAGTACTCTGTTCTGTCCTTCCCTGGAGGGAGAGCCCTGGATCCTGACCACGATACTGGGCAGGGTGTTGGACGCTATCCAGCCATGCTTGTAAATGGGCCAAGATGACTTTGTGTTTCTTTTGCCTTTAGAAAAATTTTATTTCTAATGTGCTGAAGCTCATTGAGTTAATTCATTTTGTGGGTGTGGTTATGTTATAAAGTTGTCATACAATCTTATTTATTTATTTATTTATTTATTTATTTATTTATTTATTTATTTTTGAGACGGAATTTTACTCTGTCACCCAGGCTGGAGTGCAGTAGCGCGATCTCGGCTCACTGCAACCTCCGCCTCTCGGGTTCAAGCGATTCTCCTGCCTCAGACTCCCAAGTAGCTGGGATCACAGGTGTCACCCAGCTAATTTTTGTAGTTTTAGTAGAGACGGGGTTTCACCATGTTGGCCAGGCTAGTCTTCAACTCCTGACCTCAGGTGATCCTCCTGCCTCAGCCTCCCAAAATGTGCTGGGAGGCATGAGCCACCATGCCCGACCCAGATTCATTTGTTTCTGCTAATATTTAGTTGTGTGTGTGTGTGTGTGTGTGTTAGCCTGGTATAGTGGCATTTGCCTATGGTCCCACCTACTTGGGTGGGTGACATAGGAAGATTTCTTGAACCCAGGAGTTTGAGGCTGCAGTGAGCTATTATCACACCACTGCACTCTAGCCTGGACAACAGAGTGAGACTCCATCTCTAAAAATGTATAATAATAAATAATTATAAAGCTGTCCAGTTTTTCCAATACCATTCTTTGAAAGACCACCCCTTTTTCGCAGTAGTTTGAGAGGCTACCTTAATCGAATGCTGGGTTTCTGGTCTTTCTATTCTGTTCCTTCGGTATGTCTTATGGACTACTATGCTGTTTAACTCTAGAGGCTTTGGGGCATTTTGTAGTGTTTGGTGGGGCTGGAACCCCTTATGAGTGTTGTTCGGAGTTTTCCCAGATACTTTTACATATTATTTTTCTTTATGAACTTTAGAACCATCTTGTCCTGATTCAGAACAGGGTTTTATTGGGATATATTAATATGCTAATTGGGAGGACTTGGCACATTTATGAGGTTGAGTTGCCTTATGAGGACCATTTTTCCTTTGGTCCAAGTGGACTTTGGTGCTTTCAGGAGTGTTTTAAGTTTGTCATACCAGCCACAGCTTCATAGCTGTGGTTACAAGTCAAAGTGGCCACCAGACCCCTGAGGCACAGAGGGGCCTCATCTCCACGCCCACATAGCTGGACTGCAGGCCCCAAGTGGGAAGTGCTAGGGGTGAGGAGCCTTCTCTGGGGGCACCTTACAGCTCCATGGTGCACATGTTCCAGCAGTAACTGTGCAGCGCCTCCTGCCGTCTCTCCATGCTTCTCGTATCTGGGAGGAACCAGAGTCAAAATGGGCACATGGAGGCCCAGAGAGGCCAGTGATGTAACCAGAAAGGGTGAGATGGGTCTCAGGCCAGATTTCTATTCCAGCATTTTCCCAGGCCCTGCATACCTTGTTCATCTGCCTCTCTCCCCTGGAAAGTAGTTACGCTCCTTGAATTCTAGCTCCTTATTAAGTTACTAGTACTCTTCAAATTTTCTGTCATTGAGAGGCTGCACCATCAAGCTATAGCCGCATAGAGAGCGGTCAGGTTATTCTTTCCCTTATCCCACCTCCACCTTCCTTGGATCAATCCCAGCAGTTTCAGCAAATAAAAATGTTGAGAGATTCCATCTGGTAACCTAATGTATTTCCTCTGTGCCCCAGGTTTCTACATGACCAAAATAGTTCTGCTTTCAAATTCTATCGAAAGAAAGTGTTTGAACTATGTCCATCAATTTGTTTCACATCATCTCCACACAACCTTCACACTGGTGGTGGTGACACTGCGGGTTCTCAGGAGAGCCCCGTGGACCTCGTGGAAGGGGAAGGAGAGTTTGAAGATGAGCCCCCTCCGCGGGAGGCTGAGCTGGAAAGCCCAGAGGTGATGCCTGAGGAGGAGGAGGAGGAGGATGAGGATGGCGGAGAGGAGGCCCCTGCTCCCGGAGGGGCGGGCAAGTCTGAGGGCAGCACCCCTGCCGATGGCCTTCCCAGTGAGGCTGCCGAGGACGACCTGGCTGGAACACCTGCCCTGTCACAGGCCACCTCAGGTACCTGCTTCCCCCGGAAGAGGATCAGCAGCAAGTCGTTGAAGGTTGGCATGATTCCAGCTCCCAAGAGAGTGTGTCTCATCCAGGAGCCAAAAGGTGAGTGCCCGCCTGTCGGCACAGCTGCCTCCAGCACAGTTCTTGGTTGGTGGGCTGTGAGAGTTAGAAGAGACAGTTGGAGACATTTTAATCCTAAAGAGTTTTGTGCACCACTCCAAAATGTGAACCGACACTCATGTTTCCCGGTGCTCTGAAGGCATTGCTCTAAAGACATGTTTCCTTGCTGCCCTGTGGCTTCTGGCACTCTACTTGCTACTGGACATTTCCCTGACTGCCCGGATTCAGGTCGGGGCTTCCCCACTTGTGGAGGGGTGGGCCTGGGTCATCTCAGCTGTTTTCCTGTCTGTGACTTTGTCAGCTGGGGGCCCTTCTGAGCTCCTGGAAGGCCCAGGGTGCTGATAAGCTGCTTCATGTCATGACAGTGAGATGGGAACAGAGCAAGGGTGGTCCCAGGCAGTGGTCAGTGGGACCTTCCTTGGCCATGGGAGGCCATCTCCTGCTCTCCTGTGGGGAGGTTCCGGGTTCTTGAGGTATAATTTACCAGCAGTGAAACACACCCTTTCCAGGTGGACCATTTGAGTTTTGTTGACTGTGCAGAGGCGAGACCCCACCAATACAGCAGAGCTGAAGCCTGTTCCCAGAACAGGTCTCTTGTCCCATTTCAGTCCCCTGCCCCATTCAGCCCCAGCAACCACTGACTGTTTTCCGAGACCCAGGTATTCTACCTTTCCTAGTCTATCGGTACATGGAATTGCATCGCATGTGGCCTTTTGGTGGGCAGGCCGTGGCCCAGATGACTCCTGTGCCCCCCATGCCCTCCGAGCTATCTCCCCACAGTCACGCCTGGACCGTGCTTTCACATGGGACTTCTGCTGCAAAACCTGTGTGTGAAGTTGTAGTGAATGGTGCCCCATTGTGGGACTGTGTTAAACAGTCACCGGTGTGTTCTACATCATTCAGACAGTCATATTTACAGGTGACAGTGGCCTTATGGTTTTGCCTGCTTTGGAATAGTCCTCATGTTTTGTGTTTGAAAACCTTGGTGTTGCAGTGAAATGCTAACCATTCTACTATAACCCTTACCATCGTTCAAAACTTCAAAACTTCTCATGGGCCGGGTGCAGTGACTCGTGCCTATAATCCCAGCTTAGCGGGGCTGAGGCAGGAGTATTGCTTGAGCCCGGGAGTTTGAGACCAGCCTGGGCAAGATGGCCAGACCTCATCTTTACAAGAAAAAAAAATTTAATGTAAAAAAATGAAGTAAATAATTAAACTTGTCATGGATGGTGGGTAGTGTATCAGAGTGCTTGTTATGTATGCTCTTCTTGGTGGAGTTTTTTATTTCTGTTTTAGAAGCTCTCAGTTCTTTTGGTAATTGATGAGATAAAACCAGACCTGCACCGGGTGTACTGGCTCACGCCTGTAATCCCAGCAATTTGGGAGACTGAGGCGGGAGTTTGAGACCAGCCTGACCAACATGGAGATACCCCATTTCTACTTAAAATACCGAATTAGCCAGGCGTGGTGGTTCATGCTTGTAATCCCAGCTACTCGGGAGGCTGACGCAGGAGAATCTCTTGAACCTGGGAGGTGAAGGTTGGCATGAGCCGAGATCATGCCACTGCACTCCAGCTTAGGCAACAAGAGCGAAACTCCATCTCAAAAAAAAAAAAAACAGACTTGCTAATCTCCCTTTCATAAAAAATAAAATAAAATAATACGATTTGGTTCTCTATATGAGAAGCATGGTTGTTTTTTACTAGAAAGTTTTAGGCAGACTTTAATTCTTTTTTTTTGAGATGGAGTCTTGCTCTTGTCGTCCAGGCTGGAGTGCAGTGGCGCAATCTCGGCTCACTGCAACCTCTGCCTCCCAAGTTCCAGTTATTCTCCTGCTTCAGCCTCCTGAGTAGCTGGGATTACAGGAGCTCGCCACCATGCCTGGCTAATTTTTATACTTTTAGTAGAGACGGGGTTTCGCCATGTTGACCATGCTGGTCTCGAACTCCTGACCTCAGGTAATCTACCTGCCTCGGCCTCCCAAAGCGATGGGATTACAGGCATGAGCCACTGTGCCTGGCCCAGACTTTAATTATTTCCCAGTGAATTAGCTACAGATAAACTAGGAGAGCATAGTATCACAAATAGCTGGTACACAAATATTTCTGTAGTCATGGAAAATAATCCATGTATTGGATCCTTTGTTATAAATGTGGGGACTCTTAGGTTTGAATAGACTTTCCAAAAGCGAGGCACCCCTCAAGTGAACCCTTCACTATGGCCCAAGCTGCCTTCCCTGAGTGTGTCCCGCCTCTGCTCACTCCAGGGGTCATACATGTTCATTCCTGAGAAGAGCTGGGGCACAGCTGGGGCTTAGGCCCATGCAGGGCCCAAGACACCTTCTGTCGTCAGAGAACTGTTAGCCAAAATAGACTGCAAGACCTTCAGTCTCTAAGTAATGTAGGGAAAGCACGTGTATGTATGTGTACATGTCTCTTTCTTTTGCCTTCTAGTCCATGAACCAGTTCGAATTGCCTATGACAGGCCTCGGGGTCGTCCCATGTCCAAAAAGAAGGTGAGCTTAATCATTTGTAGTCCTTACTCAAAGTATAGTTGGTTAGAATTTGTTGGAGTTCCAATGGAAGCTGCAGCTTGTGATTAAGCTATGCTCACATTTCAAACTGAGGTATTAACGTGTAAAACACAAGAGACTTTTCTCTTGGGAGGACTTTTGAAAACTGTTTTGCCTTTGTTCAAAGCATAGACTAGTGATTGATCTGTGTAATGGATAGTTGAGATCCCTGTAATGAATGCAGTGGGATTTGAGAGATAAGCAAGATAGTGTCTTGGCCTTGTAAGAAGTTCAAGCTAGGCTAGGTGTGGTGGCTCATGCCTGTAATCCCAGAACTTTGGGTGGCAGGGGCGGGCAGATCACAAGGTCAGGAGATCGAGACCATCTTGGCTAACACGGTGAAACCCCATCTGTACTAAAAATACAAAAAATTAGCTGGGCGTGGTGGCGGGCGCCTGTACTCCCAGCCACTCGGGAAGCTGAGGCAGAAGAATGGCGTGAACCTGGGAGGCAGAGCTTGCAGCGAGCCAAGATCGTGCCACTGCACTCCAGCCTGGGCAACAGAGCAAGACTCTATCTCAAAAAAACACCAAAAAAACAAAAAAAAAACAAAAAGTTCACGCTAAGGCCTATTGGGTGGTTTACGCCTGTGATCCCAGCAGTTTAGGAGGCCGATATGGGCAGATCGCTTGAGCCCAAGAGTTTAAGACCAGCCTGGGCAACAGGCAAAACCCTGTCTCTGCAAAAAATACAAAAATTAGTTGGGCATGGTGGCGCATGCCTGTAGTCCCAGCTACTCTGGTGGCTGAGGTGGAAGGATAATTTGGGCCTGAGAGGTCGAGGCTGCAGTGAGCTGATTGCACCATTGCACCCCAGCTTGGGCAACAGAGTGAGAGACCCTGTCTCAAAAAAAAAAAAAAAAAGTTCAAGTTATCCAAGCGCACTGATTCACGCCTGTAATCCCAGTGCTTTGGGAGGCCAAGACTGGGGGATCACTTGAGTCCAGGAGTTTGAGGCCAGCCTGGGCAACATAGTAAGATCTATGTCTCCTCCTGGTCTCCTTAAAAAATAAAACATAAAAACGTTCAAGCTTAGTAGACTGGAGGTGTGGTGAAGAGAGTGCACTCATCTGCTAGTAAACAGAGCATGGTGTGTGCCGTCAGCACCTCCTACGTGCCAGATCCTGATTGTCCACCTGGAGGCAGCAGCAAGCAGGGCCAACAGTGAAAGAGAAATGGATGAGGTGGTCCTGGGGATGCTGTGGGCAAAGAGAAGCAGGTCAAGGAGAGGGAGAATAAGGTGGGGTCTAGGGGATGCCGCTGAATTGGGAAAGCCAAGGGAGGTCTCTCTTGCAGATGATGTTGGCACAAGCCTGGAGGAGCTGAGGAGAAACAGTGTGGAGATCTGAGAAGGGCACAGCCTCAGCAGAGAGTCTGGGGCAGCAAGAGACCTTTGTGGCAGCAGAGGAATCGGGGTGGTCACACAGGACCTCAACAGATGTTAACGCTGTGGCCCTTTCTCAGGGAAGGGAGGGTCCCTCTGGGACCTGTGGCGGATGTGGCCACTAGGGTGGAGAGCAGCCTGTGGGTGGGAAGCAGGAGGAGGCTCAAACTTAAGACAATTGGACCAGGGCATGAGGAGCAACGAGAAGGGGTGAAGATGGAGTGGGTGACACCTGATTGTGGGCTGGGTGTGCAAAAGCCAGGGGTCCAGGTGACCCCAGGGTAGTCAGCTTGGGCAGAAGAGGGACAGAACTACCATTCACTGACCTAGAGGCAGGTTATAGAAAGGGGGCAGATACACTCCAGATGGCCTGGGGGACACAGTGCTGGGGGCAGGCAGGGTCACCTGGGACACATGTGGAGAGACTGCACCGGTCCTTCATGGTCAGGGAGGAAGGTGGGGAGCCAGGCGAGGTCGCTCTGCTGGTGTCAGGCAATGCCATGTTGCTTCCAACCCCTTCCAGGTGATCTAGGTCAGTCTGACCCCAATTATGGCAGGAAGGAGGAACCTTCCCGAATCCAGAGCTCATGGTCCTGACTGATGTGCCAGGTTTTAGGCTGAGCTGGCATCTGGTGTCCGTTTGTGTGGCCTGCGTAAGGGCACGGCCACATGAGGGCACAGCAGGGCCTTGGTGTCAGGCACAGCTGTACTCTAGCCCAGCCCTGCCACCGAGTAGTTTTGTAACCTTGGCATGTAACCCCCGAGCCACGGGTTTGTCTGTAAAATGGGACGGCCACACCTACCCAGCAGGTAGGAGGTACGGTGAGGATTAAACTGAACAAGGTTCCTGGTGGGTGTCCTGCACGTGCTGCTCTCTCCTTGAGACTCTGCACCTGTCCTCCTTTCTGCCAGTGACTGCAAATGGAAGGGAGGCTGTGGTGGCTGCAGCTCTCCTCTGCACGCCTCCGCCTTGCCCACAGGGCTTGGCTTTCCTCCAGCTGTCCAGGAAACCGCCATCATGATTGTTAAACACAGATTTAAACATTCCCGAAGAAACTTCCAGGCTGAGCCGACCCCTCTTGCGCTGCACCTCCAAGCAGCTATCCTGAAAGGGAAAAGAGTGCAGACCTGCCATTTGGGGACCCCTGTGTCCCGCCATGACCAGCATTTCCCCTTCCTTCCCTACCCGTCACCCCAGGGCCCAGGTCGTGCGCAGTTCCCAGGAGGGCCTGACGGATGCCCTGTTTCTCATCTCATCCGGTGGGTTCTGTCACCTCTTTTCTCCAGGCCACTTTCTCATGGCAAGGGGCCCCCCAGTATAGCAGGTCCTGTGTGGTGTCCCCTGGCTTGCAGAGGTGTCTCTTCACTGTTAGTGCCCCTCTTCCTGTCCCAGCCCACAGCATAGCTCCTCCCTTCATACCTTCCCTCCTTAACTGCCCTGCAGAGAAACTTATTCCCACACCACCTCACCAAGACCACCTCATGCCATTATGGAGGAGCCGCCTGCATCCAGTAACTCACACATCCACACACACAAGATACACACACGTGGACGCATATGCACACACACACGCGTACACACACACAGCTACTTCATATAATACCCTCGGAGATGCATCTGAAGAGAACAAAGGGAATTTCCCTCTGCCTTTGAAGGTCCAAGTCTAAACCTGTTGAAATGAACTGACAATAGGAAGATTAACAGGATAAAAAATGGTATGCAGTCCAGGTGCACCTGTAATCCCTGAACTTTGGAAGGCCAAGGCAGGAGGATCGCTTGAGCCCGGGAGTTCAGGACTGCAGTGAACCATGATGGAACCACTGCACTCCAGCCTGGGTGACAGAGCAAGATCCTGTCTCAAAACAAAAAAGTTATACATATTTATTCACGTGCATAAGCACAGGAGCCATATAAAACATTATGAAAACTCAAAGAAGGGCCAGGTGGTTGAAGCTAAATACCTTTTCATAGGGGAGAGGGCAGTTGGGAGGCTATAGGTAACTTTAGAGGGGAAGCAGAAGATTTTAGGAGAGATGAATGGAGGCAGGCATCATCTTGTGAATGATCCTCACTGAGAATTGAATGGGACTAGAGAACAGCCAATGGTTTGGGCTCTAGGTGTGGTGTTTAACATTCCATCATTTCAACTCTGGTTAATGACGTTTCAGGGAAGAGATCCAAGGCCCTTCTGTTCTTCTTGGGCAGGTCCAGTTTCTAGGTAGATAGGGAACTTGAAGAGAACAGCTTCCTCCTGTGCTTTGGGAGGGACGGAGACAGGAGGGAGGTCAGAGGGACCTTGAGGCTGTTGCTTTAGTCCCACCTGTCAAAGTGCCATAATTTGGGGTATATGTTTCTTTTTTTGTTTTTTTTTTTGAGACGAAGTCTCCCTTCGTTGCCAAGGCTGAAATGCAGTGGCACAGTCTCGGCTCACTGCAACCTCTGCCTCCGAGATTCAAGGAATTTTCCTGCCTCAGCCTCCTGAGTAGCTGGGATTACAGGCATGCACTACCACACTGGGCTAATTTTTGTATTTTTAGTAGAGATGGGGTTTCACCATATTGGTCAGGCTGATCTCAAACTCTTGACGTCGTGATCCACCCACCTTGGCCTCCCAAAGTGCTGGGACTACAGGCGTGAGCCACCACGCCCAGCCTTGGGGTATCCGTTTCTGATCCCTTGCGTCTTGCTGCCTGTTGAGTTCTCGGCACCTCTCCAGGTTTCTAGGGTGAGAACACTGAGGCCCCAGGAGCTCCAGGGGCCCAGGCCTTCCTTATGGGAGCAGTTGCTCTCTTCTCCCTCCTGACCTGAGGCCCTGCACTCTCCCTTCTCCCTTCCCTCTCCCAACCCCTGCCTCCCCCAGGCTTAGCCTTTTCTGCCTTGTCTCCAAGCTCCTTTGTCTCTGAAGTGCCTCCCCCATGCACCCCTAACGTTAGGGAAGCTGATTCCTGGGCACCTCAATGCAGGTGGCAAGGGAGGATTTGTATTTTGGTTGAATTGTACCTCGTGAGGCCTGCATGACATGATGGGGCAGGTCGCTAAGCTGATGAGGGCTGACTGCCCAAGGACCTGAGCTCACAGGACTCAGCACGCCCTTCTCACCCTGCTTCCCATGCCCAGGGTCATCTAACCCTCTCCCAGCCACTCCCACCTGTCCCCTGCTCAGACCCCCAGCACCAGCCTCCATGATCCTCCTCAGCACCTTCTTCTCTCCCTCTCAAGAGTACATGAACTCTCGCAGCCTCTCAGGTAGTTCAGTATATGCCTTAAAGAAATACATCAGCCAGGCGCAGTGGCTCATGCCTATAATCCTAGCACTTTGTGAGGCTGAGGCGGGCAGATCAGCCAAGGTCAGGAGTTCGATCAAGACCAGTGTGGCTAACATGGTGAAACCCCATCTCTACTAAAAGTACAAAAATAGTCGGGCGTGGTGGCACACACCTGTAATCTCAGCTACTCGGGAGGCTGAGGCAGGAGAATCACTTGAACCCAGGAGGCGGAGGTTACAGTGAGTTGAGATTGCATCCCTGCACTCCAGCCAGGGCACCAGAGCAAGACTCCGTCTTTAAAAAGAAAAAAGGCAGGGCGCGGTGGCTCACGCCTGTAATCCCAGCACTTTGGGAGGCCGAAGCGGGTGGATCATGAGGTCAGGAGATCGAGACCATCCTGGCTAACACAGTGAAACCCCGTCTCTACTAAAAATACAAAAAAATTAGCCGGGCATGGTGGCAGGTGCTTATAGTCCCAGCTACTCAGGAGGCTGAGGCAGGAGAATGGTGTGAACCTGGGAGGCGGAGCTTGCAGTGAGCCGGGATTGCGCCACTGCACTCCAGCCTGGGCGACAGAGCGAGACTCCGTCTCAAAATAAACAAATAAATAAATAAATAATAATAATAATAATAATAAAAGCTGGGTGCAGTGGCACATACCTGTAGTTCCAGTTAATGGGGAGACTGAGGTGGGAGAATCACTTAAAACCGGGAATTCGAGCCCAGCCTGGACAACATAGCGAGACTCTATATTTTAAAAAAACACAGACAAGTTTTGTTTTTTTTTTTTTTTTAGACAGAGTCTTATTCTGTTGCCCAGGCTGGAATGCAGTGGCGCAATCTCGGCTCACTGCAACCTCCGCCTCCCAGGTTCAAGTGATTCTCGTGCCTCCACCTCCCAAATAGCTGGCATTACAGATGCCCGCCACCACGCCTGGCTAATTTTTATATTTTAGTAGAGACAGGGTTTTGCCAGGTTGGCCAGGCTGGTCTCAAACTCCTGACCTCAAGTGATCCAACCCACCTTGGCCTTCCAAAGTGCTGAGATTAAAGGCATGAGCCACCGCACCCAGCCCACCCACACAAGTTTGTGAAGAGCCAAGGAATACATGGCAAGGTCTTGGACTGCCCAGCTAGGCTCTCACACAGCAGTGTGTCATGAATATTCATGAGTGAATAGAAATTCCTTCTGCTAGATCCCTGCAGGCTCCTCCTCCAGAGGCCCCAGGGCCCTGTCTGTCCCCAGATCTCCATCCAGTGGCCCAGAGAATGCTGCACTTCCCCACCACCCACAGGACCAATCACAGCTGTACTAGCTCTCAGTGAGGTCTGCTCTGAGCTAGATCTCACACAGACTCCGGTGTCCAAGTAGAACTCAGTCCCTAGGACAGACAAGGCAGTCAGGGATTGAATGAAGCACTGAGGGAGGGGTATGTTGGGGTGGTTCAGGGAGGGTACTGCCAGCCAGTTCTCACCCACCGTCTGGCCCCCATTCTGCCTCCAGGCCTATGCCCTGGTGCCCCCCACTCTTCCTGTGGTCGTCACAGGGCCACCCTTCTTTATCCAGGGCTCCGCTGAGGGCCATCCTACTGACTCCTTGACCCCGGGACTGCACATTCCCTTACCCAGTTTTCCTCACAGTCTTGGCACCAGGGTTATAGTGGTGGCTGAGAGGCAGGACTGACCTCAGGCCAGTAACCTCTGACTTAGAAGTTCCATCCCACCCAGGGATGTTGCAGATAACTGGGAAAGTGACCGGAGCTTGAGCCTGAGCATCTGGAGAGTCAGGAGAGCATTTGGGGGTGAGGGGCTCCAGGCACTGCCTAGGACAGACCCTTGATCCGGGCACCTCCCTGTGGCCCACATGTCTGGACTCCTCTCTCCTCAGAAACCCAAGGACTTGGACTTCGCCCAGCAGAAGCTGACCGATAAGAACCTGGGCTTCCAGATGCTGCAGAAGATGGGCTGGAAGGAGGGCCATGGCCTGGGCTCCCTCGGAAAGGGCATCCGGGAGCCGGTCAGCGTGTACGCAGCAGGCAGCCTGGGGTGGGAGTGGGTGGGGCCTCAGTCCTTCCACCTGCAGCCTGACCTTGGCTCCCTCACGCCCAAGGTGACTTACAGCTGGCAATTGATTTTTGTTTTTTAAACAAAAGGCATCTTCAGATGAGAAGCTGATCATTTACATATGCAGGTGTTTACAGGGCTCCTTTCTGTCCTGCTGTAGATTTTTTAACCAGCTTGTTGGCCCTGGTCATTTTGTCCTCATTTGTTATCATCATAAAAGCTAAGTGGTATTTCTGTGTAGTTTTGGCCTGGAACCACTTTCCCATTCCCGGGAACCCATAGCCGGGCCAGCCAGGGTCCCGAACACAGGCCCAAAGTTTATTAAACCCCAATCGTAACATCCAGCAGGCATTTCATTTAATACTGAGCTTAGTGCCTGCTGGGTAAGGCATTCCAAGGTAACCAGGGCCCTCTGGGCACCCCCTCAAAAGCCAGCTCTTCTTCGAGGGTGAGTACTCCTTGTTTCCACTGTGAGTCGTGTCTTGATTTTCCCTCTCTTTGATGTCTCAGTGTGTGTCCCAAACACCTGCATCTCATGGACTGTTTGTGCCCATGCCCAGTTCCTGGCATGCCAGGCCCTGGGCTCAGGTGCACAACTGACTCTCTTTTTCACTCCTTAGGGGAACCCCCTCAGAAGGGGAAGGGTTGGGTGCTGACGGGCAGGAGCACAAAGAAGACACATTCGATGTGTTCCGGCAGAGGATGATGCAGATGTACAGACACAAGCGGGCCAACAAATAGGTATGTTTACGGGACAGTGCATAAGGCCCTCCGCCCTCACCGGCGTGCTGGTATGCAGAGAAATTCCCCCAACAAAGTTGATATTCCCTGTTCCCCCAAAAATGCCACACACAAAAAAATCACAAAATTCTGTGAGGGAAACAAAAGGGTCTCTGGATGCGGATATGCCCCATTCTTACATTCCAGGTTTGCTGAAGGAGCAAACCTCATGTTGGCCAAGGGCAGCTGCACGTGGCCTGCCTGGTGCCCTGGTTGTGAGCCCCTCGAAGCCTCTAGGCCAGGCTCCGTGGATGTGCACGTGGAAATAGGCCACGCCTGTCTCTTCTCTTGCTCAAGTTTTCTCTCACAGATGAGGGCCACCTACCACATAACATGACCAGCAAACGGATTGTTTAGTCCAGAGGGCCTTGCCATCATGCAAGTGGAAGGCCGACTGTGACAGCCATCGCCACAGAGGATGGCAGTTAGCTGTGTCCCTTTGTGAGGGTCTTCAAATCCTTTTCCTTCTGCAGGGCCTTGGGCCTGTAAATATCCTCATCTTTCTACTTTTTTTTTTTTTTAGTTGTCCCTCTCACCTAATTTCCAACTCAGTTTTGAACAAAATCGTTCTCTTCCTGAATAGATCAAAACCACTGATGAGAAAGATAAGCCTTGAAGCAGCAATTGCCCTTAAAACATCATCCCTGCCCTGGATCGGCCTGGAGCCAGTGCCCAAGTACGGTTTGGTGTGTACATGAAAACAAACGTCTCTGCAGTCTCTGGGGCGGAGGTTTCGCTGGCTTTTCTTTCTCTCAAAGAAAAAACATGCACCATTTTCAATGTGCTTTTGCCTCTCCTCTCTGTTCACATGCTTTTAGCAGCAAGTCCCCTCCAAATCTGTCTTGGTTCCCCTTCAGAAGGTGGCGCTGCCCCCGAAAGGCACCTCAGCCTGTGAGTGCTGAGGAACCAGCTCCTCTGGCTGGTTTTCCAGTCGGACTGGCCATTGCTCTCCAGAAGTGCTCTGTTAGCAAACGTGATGTGGAAACGATCACAGATGGTGTTTTCTCGTTGTTCTCCAGAATTTATACGGGGGAGACAAATCGGTAATTACCAAGTCTGCGCTCGGGTACCAAAGCTCTGAAGCTCTCTGAACAGTTGCCATACTTGAGTTGATGAATGTGTTATTCATGATGTCTCATCTCTTCAGTGCATCTTGAGAGACTTAATAAAATTTTAGCAACGGTACAGAATAGCTCTATCAGGTGGGGAGTAATCACTAAACAGATTAAATCGGCCCCAGATTTACATGTCTTTTTAGAATCCACAGTGTAAGCAAACTACAGTTACAAAAGGATGGGGGTTGTAAACTCTCTGAGACTCTGCACTTTTCGCACGTGTAGCATCGTCAAGTGCTGTCTTATTACAGCCTTTGTAAGGAGAGGCAGGCTCCCCCTGGGGTGGGCTCTGCAGCTGCTCTATTTCCAGGCGTGTGATCGCTGCCACTCTACAGATTCCCCAGCAGTCTGCTGTGTGTAACTCCACTCAGTTCTCCACTCATTCTTCCTCGTGAAGCAGAAGCATTAAAGTTTTAAGTATGGGCAAAAATCTGGAAAACTTAGGATCCTCCTCACACCCCGGGATTAGGGGACGCAGCAGTGGCTAGGGCATCAGCCCCAGAACTGAGTGGGAAATGCCACTTGTATTGGTTGTAAAGAAATCCTGGCTTTGGGCTGGGCATAGTGGCTCAAGCCTGTAATCCCAGCACTTTTGGGAGGCGGAGGCGGGTGGATCACCTGAGGTCAGGAGTTTGAGACCAGCCTGGCCAACATGGTAAAACCCCATCTCTACTAAAAATACAAAAAAAAAAATTAGCCAGGCATGGTAGCAGGCACCTGTAATCCCAGCTACTCAGGAGGCTGAGGCAAGAGAATCACTTGAACCTGGGAGGTGGGGGTTGCAGTGAACTGAGATCATGCCACTGCACTCCAGTCTGGGCAACAGAGCAAGACTCCATCTCAAAAAAAAGGCTGTTGTGATTGGCTCCACGCCTGTAATTTGCTTGGGAGGCCTAGGCAGGTGGATCCGCGAGGTCAGAGATGAGACCATCACAGCATAGATGAAACCCGTCTCTACTGAAAATGCAAAAAATTAGCTGGGTGTGGTGGCAGGTGCCTGTAGTCCCAGCTACTCAGGAGGCTGAGGCAAGAGAATCACTTGAACCCGGGAGGCAGAGGTTGCAGTGAGCCGAGATTGTGCCACTTCACTCCAGCCTGGCAGCAGAGTGAGACTCTGTCTCAAAAAAAAAAAAAAAAGAAAAGAAATCCTGGCTTTCTTTAAGCCACAGACTTCCTAGGCTGTGGTCCGAGCTCCTTGTCTGCCTGGTCCCTGTCACCTTGCAGTGCCACCACCCCCAGGGGCTCTGCTTGCTTCCAGTGGCTTCTGTAGCTTTGGCAACTGGCAGATCTTTATGGCAGTAGAGGTGCCAGCATGGAGGATGGGGCTTGGGTTTATTACCCAACCCTCGAACGAACCAGCCTGTGGGGGCCTGGAGTAGAGCTGGTTTTGGGGAACCACAGGTGCGGGGGGTTCATCTTCTCCTTTCTCCTTCTCCTTTCCTGACTCCTCCGACAGCTTCCATGTTGGCCGTGGGTCAGGTGAACGGATGGAGCTCCGAGCGGGGCTCGGCCCGCTGGCCCGAGCGAGGCACACACACCTACAGCGTGGATCAAGCTCGCTCTCTCCAGCATCGCCCTGACCATTCCATGTGCTTTGTCCTAGCATGTTAATTCTTGACTTTTTCCACTTCATTTTACTAAAAAGTTAAATGCTTTAGGAATTTGTGGTGTGTGGCCACTGACCACCCCCCACCTCCTGCCGCTCCTCCAAGTTTGAGCTGAGATGGTTCTGTGAGTCCTTGGCAGGGGTCAGAGGGCACACCTCCTTGAACCTAGAAAGTCCCTACACTCTCAGAGGACGCCTCTCCTGTGGATTCAGCGCTGGGGCAGTGAAGGTGTCGGGAGCCAGCAGAGCATGGTGCGTGCTGCCAGCTGCCGGCCGGCCGGGATAGAGGAGATGCCACTGGCCCTCCGTGCCCCCAGCCCCTCCCTCTTAATCGAGGCTGCCCTTGCTCTCTGCAGAGGCCACTCTGCAGGATCCTCATGTCGCGCGTGACGTGTGGTGGCACAGCCGTGTCAAAGTCACAGTGTCTTTTCTGTCGTTCTAGTTCCAGGGTCACCCCCGAGAGGACAACAGGCATCTGGAAGTGCTCTCTCGCCACTCTGGGTGCTTACTGTCTCTGGCTTGTTTCCATCACTGGAAATCACTTAGAGAATTGTAGTGTTTTTGGTCCTTGATAAAGCCTAGAAGACATTTGTGATGTTACAAAATGGAAGTTTTCTTTTGTTTCTGTTTTTTAAGATCTAAGAAGTTGTGAATGTTGTTAATCATTTAGCCGTTGCAATAAATGTAGAGGAAATGCAGTGTGCCAGGGTCTCCATGGCTGTGTTTTTAAAATCAGACCAGTCACCAGCGCACGCAGATGGGAGTGCAGTGTAGAACCAGATGACGGCTGCCTCCCAGTACGTGCCCTCTGCCGGCATGGTGCTCCTCCCTCAGGCCCCTCCTGACTGGCTCGCCCCACCTGAGGGACCTTGTGTCACTGTCACCAGGAAAGCCTGGAAGATGCCAGAGAGCAGGAAGTGACCAAGCACCGGAGGGAGGGTGATTGGTACCACCGAATACAGAAGCTGCCTTTGAGGGGTATCAGGGAAGTGGGAGCCATGCCCCTGCTGCCTACGACTCACCTGTGGCCACAGGGCTTTGCCCCATCATCCCAGGGCTGGATGGGACGGCAGTTCCAGCTAACAAAGTAAAACCGTGGCCTGCCTGGGCCTCCCTCTGACTGAGGAGCTGCCTCTCTGTCATCTTCATACTCCCTGCTGTCCCTGGGTGCTACCAGCCTGCCCATGGTTCCTCTGCCAACAGCCCCTTGGCCCTCCAGGTGAGGAGGGGCATGCAGAGGGCACAGCAGGGACCAAGCCAGCACCCAGGGGATCTGCAGGGGCCTCCGCCTGACCAAGGTGAGGAGGGGAGGAGCAGACTGCACAGAGGGGCAAGGCGCTGTGCCCAGGGCAGGTGATGCTCATGTAGGAAGGTCCCTGTGGGCAGCTTAGTGGGAGCCTTGAGACAAAGCCCTTAGGAAGCTGAGGCAAGACCTCCAACCTCACTTCTGCTGTGCCCCAGGGGAAGCTGTTTCCAGGCAACACCCTCACCCTGCCTTCATCTTAGCGATGTCTAACCACTGGCTTCAGTGGCACTCCCCAAGAAAGGCCAGAGCCTGCAGGGAAAATGTGGGGCTCACCTGCAGGGGGTGAGCAACTGCCAGGAATTTCTCTTCCGTAGCGGAACCCCTCTTCCCCTAGCTCCTCTTAATACCGCCCTGAGGCCAGTTAGGGTGTTAGGAGACAGGAAAAGGGGTGGCCTCCAACCCAGGATGCCTGTCCTGGCATTGACCCCAGGCAGGTCACTTGATCTCAGGCCTCAGTTTCCCCTCTGCAGACTGGGAAGGATCTCATTTGGAAGGTAAAATCTCCCCTGCTGCCTTGTACTAGATTGGTGCAAAAGTAATGGCAAAACTCACAATTACTTTCCCACCAACCTAATAATTTAGGACTAACTGGAACCACAAGATGCCTCTCATGGCCTTTCTCCTCCCTGGAGCTTCCCTGGAGCAAGACAGGCAGAGGGCGCTGCGGAGAAGCCCCAGTAGCAAAAACAAGGAGTGGCTTCAATCCAAGCCTTTGCAGTGCGTGTATGCCCATGTACAGACGTGCACGCATGCATGTTCAAGCAGCACGCGAGGAGTTTTTCCTTGTAAAAGATGAAAAACCAAACCCAGATGTATGTGGAATGGAGCACAGAGGCTTTCTCCTCCCATGAGTCAAATGACAGGACACACCAAGGGTGCCACTCGCAGACTGCCGTCCTCTCCCCACGGGCTGTCTCAGCAGTCTCCATGGCCCGTGGGTAAAGAGCAGGTGTTGGGTTGCCTTCGGAGGATATTCCACGTGTAGACGATCATAGGCACAATCGTGTTTTAGATAGAACCTTTAAAATGCAAATTGTACTTCAAGTTCTATTCTGCTGCCTGCTTTTTTTCACTTAAAAAATTTCTGAGGGCCGGGTGCGGTGGCTCAAGCCTGTAATCCCAGCACTTTGGTAGGCCGAGACGGGCGGATCACGAGGTCAGGAGATCGAGACTATCCTGGCTAACCCGGTGAAACCCCATCTCTACTAAAAAATACAAAAAACTAGCCGGGCGAGGTGGCGGGCGCCTGTGGTCCCAGCTACTCGGGAGGCTGAGGCAGGAGAATGGCGTAAACCCGGGAGGCGGAGCTTGTAGTGAGCTGAGATCTGGCCACTGCACTCCAGCCTGGGCGACAGAGCGAGACTCCGTCTCAAAAAAAAAAAAAAAAAAAAAATTCTGAGGCTGGGCACGGTGGCTCACGCCTGTAATCCCAGCACTTTGGGAGGCCGAGGCGGGCAGATCACCTGAGGTTGGGAGTTTAAGACCAGTCTGACCAACATGGAGAAACCCCGTCTATACTAAAAATACAAAAATTAGCCAGGTGTGGTGGCACATGCCTGTAATCCCAGCTACTCAGGAGGGTGAGGCAGGAAAATCACTTGAACCCCAGAGGCGGAGGTTTTGTTCAGCAGAGATCACGCCACTGCACTCCAGCCTGGGCAACAAGAGTGACACCTAGTCTCAAAAAAAAAAAAGAAAAAAAATCTGAAGCTGCATATGGTAGCCCATTGCTTGTAATCCCAGCTACAGGAGAGGCTGAGGTGGGAGGATAAATTGAGTCCAGGATTGGAGGCTGTAGTGAGTTGAGATTGCATCACAGTACTCCAGCCTGGGCAACCCTGTATCTAAGAATATAAACCTGAAATAAACTTACATATACGTGTGTATATATGATGGTTTGTCATTTAGCTAACAGGGTCTCCACCCCTAGCCAGTTGGGTTTTGGGCCCTACATCCTAGAATAGGCTTCTTTGTGGATAAAGTCCAGGAAATAGCATATGAGAACAAAGGGTCCTCCTGGGGGTCTCCTCACCTTGCTGCCTCCACACAGTTCATATGCCATCTAACTTTGGGGTGGCCCTGCTGATGCCCCAATTCCCTGGTTTCCCTGCCTCTTGGGGACAGTGGGGGCTGCGGTTCCTTCAGGTGTCTCCAGCAGGCACTGGCCCTGAGGCTGGGCTCCACTGCCACCCTTACCTGCAACCCCTGACCCCTTGGGATATGGACCTGACTGCTGACTCTCTCTGCCTCCTCTAGGTCCCTCAACTCTGTCCCTGTCACCCACACCCTGTCACTGTCCCCACCTTAACAGTCCAGGAGCCTGTGGTGGTTTGGGGTCACCATGTTCCCTGAGAGGCCCGACCAGGCCTCTCTCTCCCCTGTGTCCACATACTACCCCAGTGCCCACCCATGGTGGAGGGTGGTGTCTTGAGGGCCAGAGATGTGCTAGCAACAGGGATGCTGTCACTGACCCTCTGCTCACAGTCAGTCCTCCCCTAGGTGGTCAAGCGGTGGGACCCTCCAAGCCTCCATTTTCTCCAGTGAAATGCAGCCACCAGCTTGCAGGGTTAAATACATACGGTTACCCAGGACCTCTCTTAGAGGGTTCAGAGGGACTGGTCTTCTTACCGACTGATCTTTTCACATCCCACCCACTTGGGCCTCAGTTTTCCCTCGTGAGGATCCCCAAGCCCTTCTCAGCTCCCCCTGCCCACCCCTCCCTGGCCAGTCTGAAGGTGGGGTGGGCCCCCAAACTCAACCACATTCCACAAAGGAGCTAACTAGGGAAAGAGGGATAAGTTGTCATGAAGTCCCCCCACCCCCATATGTTTGGGGGATTAATCCCCCCCAAGGGTTTGGGAGATTAATCCCCATCATATGTTTGGGAGATTAAGGGCTGGGCAGAGGTAGGAGCTGGGGATGATTAATGAATGCTGGGGCTGCAGCTTAGGCAACATAGCGAGACCCCACCTCTACAAAAAGAAATTTTTTTATTAGCAGGGCATATAGTCCCACCTGTAGTCCCAGCTACTCGGGAGGCTGAGGTTGGAGGATTGCTTGAGTCAAGGAGTTGGAGGCTGCAATGAGCTATGAATGCACCACTGCACCCCAGCCTGGACGACACAGCAAGACCCTGTCGCCAACCCCCAACACACACAAAAAAGAGAATTAAAGGAGCTCACAAAATTTCAACCTCAAGGCCCACAGCACAGACCATATACTGAGATAAATCTGATCGTCATTGGCCTCTCTGGACTCCAGTGCTCTCATCTACGGAGGGTCAGCCCATTTCCCAATGGAAAAACTGAGGCCTGGTGCAGTCTGACTCCAGAGCTTGAATTCTAAACATCAGTATCTGGATTTCCAGCTGGTTTCATCTGATTTAGAAGCTCCCTATATACACACACTTGCGTACACATGGACACACCCTGTGCAACGCCATGTGTGCATGTGTGCACACATGCACATAGATACAGAGACACATGTACACGTGTGCACACACAGACATACACATGCATAGGTCTACACACTGCTTCTATTTCCCACGAAGTTCATACTCATGGCCCTGAGAACTTTAACACTCAGAAATTGCAGCTCTGTAATGACTGGCACTATCCACTTCCTTCACACCCCAGGAGGGGGACCTCACGAGCTGAGCTTTTCTTGGCTGGATTTTTCTCCAGCAATTCCTCAGGTTGGACTCACGGGAGCACCATCTCCCAGTTCCTGCATCTCGTGGCCAGGTGTGAAAAGAGGAGCCTTAGCCTTGAGATTTCAGCTTCCACATCTTCATGACTTGCTTTTTCCAGGAGCAAAGCAGACCTTAAGAATTTGAATCCTCAGTCCTAACATGTCCTCTCTGTGCTGTGTGACTTGGGGCGGGTGATCCACCTCTCGGAGCGTCAGCTTCCTCATTTGCAAATGGGGAGAAGAGTAGCTTCTACAGAAGAATGCTTAGGAGGAGCACCAGCGCACTGTGAGCTCAGACATCGGCTGATCTGTTTCCATTGTTCTGCATCACTGGACCCAGTCCTTGAGGCATCCCATTGACTCACTCCTCCTCCTTAAAACAAAGGCCAGGGGCGGTGGCTCATGCCTGTAATCACAGCACTTTGGGAGGCCAAGGCGGGCAGATCACCTGAGGTCAGGAGTTCGAGACCAGCCTGGCCAACATGGTGAAACCCTGTCTCTACAAAAAATACAAAAATTAGCCGGGTGCGGTGGTGCACATGTGTAATCCCAGCTACTCGGTAGGCTGAAGCAGGAGAATCGCGTGAACCCAGGAGGCGGACATCGCAGTGAGCCGAGATCGCATCACTGTACTCCAGCCTGGGCAACAAGAGCAAAACTCTGTCTCTAAATAAATAAATAAATGAAATGAAATGAAGTTTCCTGAGTCCTTACCTAGACCTCGTGACATGATGGAAGGGCCTTGACTCCAAGGTCCTGGTCACAACGAGTGACTCTGGAAAATTCACTTCGCTCCTTAGGGACCCTAGCATGCTCATGTTAGAATAAAGATGCTCCAGGCTGGGTGTGGTGGCTCACACCTGTAATCCCAGCACTTGAGGAGGGAGAGGAAAGAGGACTGCTTGAGGCCAGGAATTCAAGACCAGCCTGGGCAACATAACAAGACCTAATCTCTATTAAAATTTAAAAAAAAAAAAAAAAAAACTAGCCCGGCATGATGGCACACGCCTATAGTCCCAGCTACTTGGGAGGCTGAGGAGGAAGGATCACTTGAGCCCAGGAGGTCAAGGCTGCAGTGAGCTGTGATCGCACCACTGCACTCCAGCCTGGGTGACAGAGACCTTGTCTCAAAAAAAAAAAAAAAAAAAAATCCAGTTGCAAAGTGTAGCATCATTTTTGTAAAAATCTTGTAAAATGTAGACAAGTCCCCCATATATGGCAATGCTGGGCTGTGTTTCAGCACAAAGATGGGTCTACTCCAAACCGGCCACGTGGTAGGCCACGTGGGGTCCGGGCGGGGGTGCCACCCCCCACCAACACCCAGCCATGCGCCTCCTTGCAACCAGTTTGAAAGGAAAATCCACTGAAGAATGTTTAGAGGAAGTAAAAACAGCAAAGAACGTGCTGGCAGCAATTGTCGGCCTTTGTTTCAGAGGCAGCTGTGGTCTTAGGAGGAAAAAGGATCAGATTCGAACCAAGACAGTTTCTTCCTGTGTCAAATGGGGAAATAAGCCTGGCTTCCTCCCATGGCCATTGTTCAAAGGCTGCTGTGAAAACGCTCTGACATCTCCCTGGCAGAGGCTCTGATCGGCTTCTTACATCTGTCTGTTCACTCGTTCATTCATTCATTCATTCACCACACATTTTTATTTGTTGGTTTTTGTTTTGAGACAGGGTCTTACTCTGTCGCCCAGGCTGGAGTGTAGTGGTGCCACCTTGGCTTACTGCAACCTCCGCCTCCAGGATTCACGTGATCCTCCCACCTCAGCCTCCTGAGTAGCTGGGACTATGGGCACGCGCCACCACACCCAGCTAATTTTTGTATTTTTTGGTAGAGAGGGGGCTTTCGCCACTGTGTGGTGGCTCATGCTTATAATCCCAGCACTTTGGGAGGCCGAGGCGGATGGATCACTTGAGGTCAGGAGTTTGAGACCAGCCTGGGCAACATGGCAAAACTCCATTTCTACTAAAAATACAAAAATTAGCCAGGCATGGTGGTGCACACACATAGTTCCAGCTACTCGGGAGGCTGAAGCGGGAGGATCACTTGAACCTGGGAAGTGGAGGTTGCAGTGAGTTGAGATGGCGCCACTGCACTCAGCCTGAGTGATAGAGTAAGGCTCTGTCTTAAAAACAAACAAAAAATTTATCATCATTATCATTATTATTTGAGACAGCATCTCACTCTGTAGCCCAGGCTGGAGTACAGTGGAATGATCATAGCTCTCTGCGGCCTTGACCTCCTGGGCTCAAATGATCATCCAGCCTTAGCCTCCTGAGTAGCTGGGACTACAGGCATGTATCACCATGCCTGGCCTGATTTACACCTTTTAAAAGAGCAGTCTGGAAGGGCAGGAATGAAAGCAGGTTCTGAACTGTTCCATCTATACCCCTCGGTTCCAGCCCCATTTAATGGCAGGCACCTGTGCAAGGTATCAGGGCTACCCTGGGCTGCTGGAGCACCCTTTGCCTGAATGCCCACTGGAACCAGAAATGCCTGGAATTGACATTCCCCAGGGTAACCCTGACAGCTGAAGAGGGTTGTTATGAATAACTTAGCCAAAAGACACAGAGACATAGACCCCGTGTGCTGGCCAGCTATTTGGTAAAACAGCCATTCTCAGGTAGTTGTCTGAAATGTGGCCTTAGACAATGTTATAGGCTCCATCTCAGCCCCGAGCCCCAGGGAGGTCACTTACAAGGAACCCAGAGCAAACCTGCCCTTTCTGGAAATGGCTTGGACATCCCCCCTGCCTACCCTAGAGCCTTTGACAGTTTCCCTGTTTCAGTCCAGAGATGTTCACCCTTTCCTTTCCAGCTTTCCACGTTCTTGGCAGGTTGTTGCAAGAGGCGGAGATGTCTGGGCACAACTGTGTCCCTCAGAAAACCTTCTTCTTCTTCTTCTTTTTTTTTTTTTTTTTTTTTTGAGACGGAGTCTCACTCTGTTGCCCAGGCTGGTGGAGTACAGCAGCTCAATCTAGGCTCACTACAACCCCCTGAAACCCCTACCTCCTAGTTTCAAGCAATTATTTTGCCTCAGCCTCCCAAGTAGCTAGGACTACAGGCATGCACCACCACACCTGGCTAATTTTTGTATTTTTAGTAGAGATGGGGTTTCACCATGTTGCTCAGGCTGGTCTTGAACTCCTGACCTCAGATGATCCATCCTCCTCTGCCTCCCAAAGTGGGATTACAGGCATGAGCCACTGCGCCTGGCCATAAAATCTTCTTTTATCCAAGTCCAAGTAAGTAGGAGTCCAGGGTGGGCACTTGGGGGGCATCCCTAGATACCAGTGGATATTTTATAGCACCAGGCAAAGGACACTTGGCACCTGTGCTCCTTTCACCTTTGGCAACCACAACTCCCTTTACAGATGAGAAAACTGAGGCCCAGAGGCATTGGTTAACAACTCTCTGGGGCAGGCAGGAGGGGCATCCAAGCCATTTCCAGAAAGGGCAGTTCTTAACCAGGGCTGGCCTTTAGCTTTTTTTTTTTTTTGGAGACAGAGTCTCACTCTGTCACCCAGGCTGGAGTGCGGTGGCACTGCAGCTTCAACCTCCCTGAGCTCAGGTGATCCTCTCATTTCAGCCTCCCAAGTAGCTGGGACTGCAGGCGTGCACCACCATGCCTGGCTTTTATATATATATAATAAAATATACATATATATATATATATATATATATTTTTTTTTTTTTTGTTAAGACAGGATCTCGCTGTGTTGCCCAGGCTGGTCACAAACTGTTGGACTCAAGTGATCCGCTTATTTCAGCCTCCCAAAGTGCTAAGATTATAGACAGGAGCCACGGCAGCCAGCCTGGTCTTTGACTTTCTGTTTATCCTCATAGACAGCAAGGAGGGCAGCCTCAGTTTTCCAGTGTCTCTGCTCTTCTAATGAATGAAGCAACTGACATGTTTATAGTGCTGTCTCTGCAGCACTAAGGGCTGAATACATGGGAACTCTTTGGGCTGCATACAGCCAAAAAAGGGAATTAATTGGTGGATAGAATTGGAAAGGGCACCTTCAGGATCAGCTGGATCAAGGCACTCAACCAAAACCACCAGGGTAGCTTCTCTCTCTATTTCTTGGCTTTGCTGTCCTTTGTTTCCAGGCAGGCAAGATGGTGGTCAGCAACTCCGAGCCTACCCTTACTGATTTAAACAATATCACAAGAGCTCTGTTGTCTGATAGGGGTGGCACAGACACCAAGATTGTGTATTATCACCCCAGCCTGGGGCATATGCCTGTCTCTGAACCAATCACAGTGGCCAAAGGGCCACAATGCACTGATAGGCAGGGTTTCGTTGGCCTTCACTAAGAAGGGGGGAAGACCCTAAGCACGACAAGATGCTGTTCACAGAAGGACCAGGAAGAGCCCCTACCAGTGGGCAGAACCAGGATGGGAACCCAGATCTTCACTCCTTAGCTATATTGGTCTCAGCTGCTTTCTTCGTCTTTTTTTTTTTTTTTTCTTTTGAGACAGAGTTTTGTTCTTGTCGCCCAGGCTGGAGTGCAATGGCATGATCTCGGCTCACCGCAACCTCCACATCGCGGATTCAAGCGATTCTCCTGCCTCAGCCTCCTGAGTAGCTGGGATTACAGGCATGCGCCACCATGCCCGGCTAATTTTGTGTTTTTAGTAGAGATGGGGTTTCTCCATGTTGGTCAGTCTGGTCTCCAATTCCTGACCTCAGGTGATCCGCCCGCCTCAGCCTCTCAAATTGCTGGGATTGGGATTACAGGCATGAGCCACCACACCTGGCCAGCTGCTTTCAGATGGACACTTTCACCCCTTCAAACACCTTCCACTTCAAACTCACCATCAAGCAGGCTCAGTGGCTCATGCCTGTAATCCCAGCATTTTGGGAGGCTAAGGCAGGAGGATCACTTCAGCCCAGGAGTTGGAGAACAGCCTGGGCAACATAGGGAGATCTGGTCTCCATAAAAAATTTAAAAATCTAGCCAGGCGTGGTGGCCCATGCCTTGTAGTTCCAACTACTCGAGAAGCTGAGGTGAGAGGATCACTTACGCCCAGGAGCTCAAAGCTGCAGTGGGCCGTGATTGTGCCACCGCACTTCAGCCTGCACAACATAGCAAGACCCTGTCTTTTAAAAAATTCAGGCCTGACCGGGTGCAGTGGCTCATGCCTGTAATCCCAGCACTTTGGGAGGCCGAGGTAGGCAGATCATTTGAGGTAAGGAGTTCAAGACCAGCCTGGCCAACATGGTGAAACCCTGTCTCTACCCAAAAATTAACTGGGCGTGCTAGTGCACGCCTGTAATCCCAGCTACTTGGGAGGCTGAAGCAGGAGAATCACTTGAACCCGGGAGGCAGAGATTGCAGTGAGCCAACATTGCACCCCTGCACTCTAGCCTGAGCAAAAGGGCAAGACTCCGTCTCAATAATAATAATAATCAGGCCCCCTGGGACCCTCCATCCCTTAATCCCAGTCTCTGCTCTCTCCCCTTCTCTAGGCCTCGATTTCCTCATCTGTAAAATGGGTCGTCAGGAGCATCTTGCACTCAGTAAACAGCCAAAGATCACACTGGATTTACAGAAATTGAGATCTAGATTCAGAGAACAAAGAGGCTGGGCTTGGTGGGTCACGCCTGTAATCCCAGCATTTTGCGAGGTGGGTGGATCCCTTTAGGTCAGGAGTTTGAGACCAGCCTGGCCAACATGGCTAAAGGCTATCTCTACTAAAAGTACAAAAATTAGCCAGGAATGGTGACACGAGCTTGTAATCCTAGCTACTTGGGAGGCTGAGGCAGGAGAATCACTTGAACCCGGGAGGCGGAGGTTGCAGTGAGCCAAGATCATGCCGCTGTACTCCAGTCCGGGCGACACACCCAGACTCCATCTCAAAAAAAAAAAAAAAGGAAAAAGGAAAACATAGAAGGCAAGTCTTTGTGGGAGGTCCTCAGTCAGGGCTGGCTTTCAACTTTCTGTTTATCCTCGTAGATGATGAGGAGTTTGAGCAGCTCAAATGTTCCCATTTCTCCACTCTCCTAATGAATGAAGAGGCTGACATGCTGTTTTCAGTCCCGTCTTTGCAGCAGACATGAACAGCTTCAGGAAGGAATTGGCCTGCATGAGCTAGGCCTGGTGCAGGCTGGCCTGTGAAGTGTCCATATATAAACATTCCTGTAGTTCATGCTGACAAAGGAGGATACGCTCATTTTCATTTTCATTTTGAAAATTAGAGTTATTTTATTATGTTGATTAAATTCTGTAAAGTCCAGTTCATGATCAGCCCCCACCTTCAACTTGGCAAACTCATATGCATCCCTCAAAACCCAACACACACACCCCCTCCTCCATTCTTCAAAGGTTCATAAAATGCTACATCTCTCCCCTCTCTGTGCTATAAGAGAAGCATCCAGGTTGGGCGCAGTGGCTCACGCCTGTAATCCCAGCACTTTGGGAGGCCAAAGTGGGCAGATCACGAGGTCAGGAGTTTGAGACTAGCCTGACCAACATGGTGAAACCCTATCTGTACTAAAAACACAAAAATTAGCCAGGCATGGTGGCACGTGCCTGTCATCCCAGCTACTCGGGATGCTGAGGCAGGAGAATCACTTGAACCCGAGAGGCGGAGGTTGCAGTAAGCCGAGATCATGCCACTGCACTCCAGCCTGGGTGGCAGAGCAAGACTCTATCTCAAAAAAAAACAAAAAACAAAAAACCCAGGAAAAATGGAGGCTGAGGCAGGAGAATGGCATGAACCTGGGAGGCGGAGCTTGCAGTGAACTGAGATCGAGTCACTGCACTCCAGCCTGGGCGACAGAGTGAGACTCCATCTCAAAAAAAAAAGAAGCATTCCCCTGGCACTATGATCATCTGTTTATAGCTATTTCTCCCACTCTGGCCTCTGTTCTAGCACCCAACTCAGTGCCTGGCACACAGTGGATACTCAATAAATGTGGTTTAGGTGGGATCTCACTCTATCACCCAGGCTGGAATGCAGTGGTGCAACGATAGCTCACTGCAGCCTCCACCTCCTGGGCTCAAACGATCCCACCTCAGCCTCCTGAACAGCTAGAACTACAGGTGTATCCAGCACACCTGGCTAATTTTATTTATATTTTTGCAGAGACAGGGTCTTGCTATGTTGCCCAGGCCTTTTTTTTTTTTTTTGAGATAAAGTCTCATTCTGTCGCTTGAGATGCCGTTTAAATTATAATAATGATGATAAATTGTTTGGTTTTTGTTTGTTTGTTTTTGAGATAGGGTCTTACTCTGTTGCCCAGGCTGGAGTGCAGTGGCACCATCTTGGCTCACTGCAACCTCCACCTCCCGGGTTCAAGTGATCTTCCTGCCTCAGCCTCCCGAGTAGCTGGGACTATGTGCGCGTGCCACCACGCCAAGACAATTTTTGCATTTTTAGCATAGATGGGGTTTTGCCACGTTGCCTAGGCTGGTCTTGAACTCCTGACTTCAAGTGATCAGTCCCCCTCGGCCTCCCAAAGTGCTGGGATTACAAGTGTGAGCCACCATACCCAGCCACCCAGGCTCATTGGTATCACCTCAGAAAGAAACCTTGTCTCCATCAGCAGTCACTCCCCATTCCCATCCCCCAGCCCCTGGCAACCACCCGTTTGCTTCCTGTCTGTGGATTTGCCTGTTCTAGGCGTTTCAGATCAATGGAATCTCACACTGTGTGGCCTTTTGTGTCTGGCTTCTCTCACTCAGCATCGTGCTTTGGGGGTTCATTCACGCCGTAGCATGGATCAGTGCTTCCTTCTTTCTTTTGTTTTTATTTTTGTTTTTGAGACAGAGTCTTTCTCTGTCGCCCAGGCTGGAGTGCAGTGGCACGATCTCAGCTCACCGCAAGCTCCACCTCCTGGGTTCATGCCATTCTCCTGCCTCAGCCTCCTGAGTAGCTGGGACTACAGGCGCCCGCCACCACGCCCAGCAATTTTTTTTTTTTTTTTTGTATTTTTAGTAGAGACGGGGTTTCACTGTGTTAGTCAGACTGGTCTTGATCTCCTGACCTCGTGATCCGCCCACCTCGGCCTCCCAAAGTGCTGGGATTACAGACTTGAGCCACCGCGCCCAGCCTGCTTCCTTCTTTTCCATGGCTAAATCATATCCCACTGTGTGGATCCATGCACCAGCTGGAACACACTGTTATCCATGTACCAGCTGATGGGCATGGGGAGGTTTCCACTTTCTGCCAACCGCGACTAGAGCTGCTGTGGACACACGTGGACCGGTGTTTGTGTGGACGTGGTTCTCCCCATCTCTGGAGCACTTCCCTGGCAGTGTCAGTCAATGTCTAATAGTTATTGTGAAACTTGTTAAACTTCAGCCACATAGTCAGCTGGGTTGCACAGACCACAGATCGAATCCCCCAGGCTTTGAAATCTGCCCCCACCCCCAACTCCCACATCTCCGAAGGGGGCCTTTTTTTTTTTTTTTTGAGACATAGTCTTGCTCTGTCACCCAAGCTGAAGTGCAGTGGTGCGATCTCGACTCACTGCAACCGCAGCCTCAAGTGACTCTTCGGCCTCAGCCTCCCGAGTAACTGGGACTACAGGCACATGCCACCAAGCCCAGCTAATTTTTGCATTTTTAGTAGAGATGAGGTTTCACCATGTTGGCCAGGCTGGTCTCAAACTCCCAACCTCAAGTGATCTGCCTGCCTCAGCCTCCCAAAGTGCTGGGATTACAGGCGTGAGCCACTGCGTCCAGCCAGAAGGGGCCATTTTTGGTCTTCAAATCCAATGTGTCTGCCTCTCAGGCTTTTTGTGACTGAGGATGTCCCTGTCCGCAGGCCAGCCAAAGCAGATCTGTGACCCAGCCCAGGCTGTGGGGTTCTATGGATGGCTGATCAAGCAGCGTCCTGCCCTCAGTTTATTTTGGTCGAGGGTAGCAGGCTTGGTCAGTACTTCAGGCCTGGCCCTGCCCAGGACCATGAAACCCAAGGCCTCTAATGTGTGTCCTAGGTCTGCAGGTGTCTTGGGCGGCGTCCGAGGCTAGGAAGCTGGCCTGGGTTCAGCGGACGAAGGCCAAGGCAATCAGCTGAGGTCCTGCCACCGGAAGCTGTCCCTATCTCAGAAATTCCCTGAGTGGCTGGGCACAGCAACTCATGCCTGTAATCCCAGCACTCTGGGAGGCCGAGGCGGGCAGATCACTTGAGACTGGGAGTTCAAGACCAGCTTGGCCAATATGGTAAAACCCTGTCTCTACTAAAAATACAAAAATGAGCCAGGCATGGTGTCAGGCGCCTGTAATCCCAGCTACTCAGGAGGCTGAGGCAGGAGAATCGCTTGAGCCCGGGAGACTGAGCTTGCAGTGAGCCGAGATCATCCACTGCACTCCAGCTTGGGCGACAGAGCGAAACTCTGTCTCAAAAAAAGAAAAAAAAGAAACTCCGAGTATATACTGGAAAGCAAGCCCTGCCTCCTTCCCATCACCGGGCCTCAGGGTGCCTGCAACAGTAAGGGCTTACAAGAGAAACAGAACCAACAGGAAATATACATATTACATATATAGAGATTTTCTAAAAAAAAAAAAAAAAAAAAAAAATTTAAGATTCATTTTTGGCTGGGCGCGGTGGCTCAAGCCTGTAATCCCAGCACTTTGGGAGGCCGAGACGGGCAGATCACGGTCGGGAGATCGAGACCATCCTGGCTTACACGGTGAAACCCCATCTCTACTAAAAGTACAAAAAACTAGCCGGCTAGGTGGCGGAGCCTGTAGTCCCAGCTACCGAGGCTGAGGCAGGAGAATGGTGTGTAAACCCAGGAGGCGTGAGCTTGCAGTGAGCTGAGATCAGCCCACGCACTCCAGCCTGGGCTTACAGAGTTTGCACCCCACCCCCAAAAAAAAAAAAAAAAAAAAAAAAAGATTCATTTTAAGTCTGGGCATGGTGGTTTATGGCTGGAATCCTAGCACTTTGGGAGGCTGACATGGAAAGATCCCTTGAGCCGGATAGTTTAAGATCCCATGTTTATGAAAAAGTTTAGAAAAAGCTTGGGCGTGGTGGTGTGTGCCTGTGACTCCAGCCACTCCAGAGGCTGAGGTGGGTGGACTGTTTGAGCCCAGGAGGTCCAGGCTGCAGTGAGCCATGATCCCACCACTGCACTTCAGCCTGGGTGGCAGAGATCTTGTCTTTCTCTAAAAAAAAAAAAAAAAAAAAAAGATGTATTTTAAGGAATTGGCTCATGCAATCGTGGGGGATTTTAAACCCAAAATTCATAGGGCACTCTAGCAGGTTAGTAATAGGGAGGGTTTCTTTGTTGCAAGCTTATGAATTCCTTTTTCCCTCTAGAAGCTGTTTTTGCTCTCTGAAGGACTTCAACTGATTGGATAAGAAGCATCGGCTGGGTGCAGTGGCTTACGCCTGTAACCCCAACATTTGGGAGGCCAAGGCGGGAGGATCAGGAGCTCAGGAGATCAAGACCATCCTGGTTAACACAGTGAAACCCCATCTCTACTGAAAATACAAAAAATTAGCCAGGCACAGTGGCACGCACCTGTAGTCCCAGCTACTTAGGAGGCTGAGGCAGGAGAATCGCTTGAACCCACGAGGCGGAGGTTGCAGTGAGCCGAGATCATGCCACCGCACTCCAGCCTGGGAAACAAGAGTAAGAGTCCATCTCAAAAAAAAAAAAAAGGAGGTCAGGCGTGGTGGCTAGTCCCAGCACTTTGGGAGGCCGAGACAGATCACGAGGTCAGGAGATCAAGACCATCCTAGCTAACACAGTGAAACCCTGTCTCTACTAAAAATACAAAAAATTAGCTGGGCATGGCGCCTGTGGACCCAGCTGCTCAAGAGGCTGAGGCAGGAGAATGGTGTGAACCTGGGAGGCGGAGCTTGCAGTGAGCCGAGATTGTGCCACTGCACTCTAGCCTGGACAACAGAGTGAGACTCAGTCTCAAAATTAAAAAAAAAAAAAAAAAATTAACTGAGTATGGTGGTTCACGCCTGTAGTTCCAACACTTTGGGAGATGGAAGGATCATATGAACCCAGGAATTCGAGACCAGCCTGGAGTACATAGTGAGACCCCATCTCTACAAAACATAGGCTCAGCATGGTGGCTCATGCCTATAATACCAGCACTTTGGGAGGTTGAGGTGGGCAGATCACTTGAGGTCAGAAGTTCGAGACCAGCCTGGCCAACATGGCGAAAACCCATTTCTATTCAAAATACAAAAATTAGCCCGGTGCGATGGTGCATGCCTATAGTCCCAGCTATTCAGGGGGCTGAGGCAAGAGAATCGCTTGAGGCAGAGGTTGTAGTGAGCGGAGATCATGTCCCTGGGCAACAGAACGAGGCTCTGTTTCTAAATAAATAAATAAATAAATAAATAAATAAATAAATAAATAAAGTTAGCCAGGTGTGGCAGTGTGTTCCTGTAGTCCCAGCTACTTGGGAGACTGAGGCAAGAGGATCACTTGAGCCCAGGAGGTCAAGGTTACAGTGAGCTATGATTGTACTACTGCACTCCATCTTGAGTGAGATGCCATCTCTAAAAAAATTTAAAAACACCTTTGCAGCAACATCTAGACTAGTATTTGACCAAACAACTGGGCCCCATAGGCTGGTCAAATTGATGCATAAATTTTAGCCATCACTGTATGCTTCCCTGTCCACCTACCATCGCACCTGCTAAAACGCTGCCTCTTCTGAGAAGCCTCCTGTGATGTGTCCTACCCCAAGTGAGAAAACACAGAGAAGTGTTGACCAGTTTCACTGGAGCAGAGGGAACAACAGGTACAAAGGTCTGGGAGCCAGAAGGCGGGTGAATAGGGCAGACACAGCGGGTACTTGTGGCAGAACAGTAGAGATGCCAGCAGGGGCAAGAGCTCCAAGGCCAGAGATGGAGCTTCATTTTGTTCCGGGGCAATAGGGAGCCAAAGTAGGCGTTAGAGCAAGAGAGGAGCATAGTTACATTCACGAACCTTTGCAAGAGTTGCCATTGGCTGTTGTGGGTCCATCAGGTGGCAGGTGGTGGGGGTCAGGACACCTGTCCAGGCAAGAAATGGCAAGGCCTGGGCCAAGGGCATAGGGAAGGGGGTGGGGTGGATTCAAAAGCTTCCAGGGGCAGAGTGGGTCAGCCTGGGAGGTAGCAGTGTGAATTCCTAAACCATAACACTAAGCAGTGAGCCAAGGGAGACAAGCGCCATGTGCACACCTCTGTTCTCTCCCAACCGCAATCCAGAACAGCCTCCTTAGGCTGCCGAAAATCAAATGAGCTGACCCTGCAGGTCTTCGACAGTGATGTCTCTCGCCACCTGTGCAACCATCTGAAGGATGCTAAGTGGCAACAGTTGCCTCCTCTCTCTGCTCCCAGTGGAAACCCCATCCCCTTTCTCTGGCAGACAGTGTGGCAAGCAACAGGGGCTCCATCTTCCTGTTCCCCAAACACACCAAGTTCCTTCCTACCCCAGGGCCTTTGCACTGAGGATTCTCTCTCCCTGGAATGCTTTTCCTGCCATTTTCCCCATTACCCAGTCTTCCTTGTTCCCCAGGACTCGGCTTAACTGCGATTTCCTCCAGGAACTTCTCTCCACCTTCCTGAGTCTATATGACATCACCTGTTTTAACAACCAGGATTGGCCGGGCGTGGTGGCTCAAGCCTGTAATCCCAGCACTTTGGGAGGCCGAGACGGGCGGATCACAAGGTCAGGAGATCGAGACCATCCTGGCTAACACGGTGAAACCCCGTCTCTACTAAAAAAAATACAAAAAACTAGCCGGGCGCAGTGGCGGGCGCCTGTAGTCCCAGCTACCGAGGCTGGAGGCAGGAGAATGGCGTGGAACCCGAGGCGGAGCAGTGAGCTGAGATCCGCCATTGCACTCCAGTTTAAGGCAGAGCGGTGACTCCAGCTCCCCAAAAAACAACCAGGATTTGAAACTTTTTTTTTTTGAGACAGGGTCTCACTCTGTCAACCAGGCTGAAAATGCATTGTCCCCATCACAGCTCACTGTAGCCTTAAATTCCTGGACTCAAGCAATCCTCCACCTTGTCCTCCCAAAGCTCGGAGGAATCTTTTTTTTTTTTTTTTTTTTTTTTTTGAGACAGAGTTCATCTCACCAGGCTGGAGTGCAGTGGCGTGATCTCGCTCACTGCAACCCTCCGACTCCTGGGTTCAAGCAATTTCTGCTCAGCCTCCCGAAAGTAACTGGGACTACAGGCTACCGGGCCACCACACCTGGCTAATTTTGTATTTTTATAGAGACAGGGTTTTCACCCATGTTGGCCAGGATGGTCTCACCCTTGACCTCATGATCCACCCACCTCGCCTCCCAAAGTGTTGGGATTACAGGTGTGAGCCACCAGGCCTGGAGACAGGGAATTTTTTGTTGTTTGTTTGTTTGAGATGGAGTCTCACTCTGTCACCCAGGGTGGAGAGCAGTGGCAGACCCTCGCTCACTGTAACCCCTGCCTCCCAGGTTCAAGCAATTTCTCTGCCTCAGCCCTTCCTGAGTAGCTGGGATTGCTTCACCACCACACCCAGCTAATTTACCCAGCTACTTTTGTCTTTTTAGTAGATACAGGGTTTCACCATCATCTTGGCCAGGCTGGTCTTGAACTCCTGGACCTCATGGTCCACCACTGCCTCCCAAAGTGCTGGGATTACAGATGTGAGCCACCACGCCTGCCTGGCCAGAAATCCTTTTTAACACACAACTCTAGCTATGAGCCTTCCCTGCTCTCACACTCTCCATGGCTCCAAGAATGACTCCAGCCCTCTGCCCATTGTCCAGAGCCCTTCAGAGCAGGTCTATCTCATGTCTCATTATGATTCTTTTCCAAATGTAAGTTGTTCTCTTGCCTGAATTGTTTTTCTCCCACCTTTGTAAGCTTGTGAACTTCTATTCATCCTTCAAAACCCCATTCAAAATGGCCCCTCCTCCAGAAACCCCTCCTACCCCTTTTTTAGACTGCTTGTCCAACCCATGGTCCATGGGTCTATGCCCAGGACAGCTTTTAAAATGCAGTCCAACACAAATTTGTAAACTTTATTAAAATATTATGAGATTTTTTCAAGCTGAATGATGAAGAAATAAAGAAATAAACAAAACAAAACCTGGCCGGGCGCAGTGGTTCACGCCTCGTAATCCCAGCACTTTATGCAGGCCAAGGCAGGTGGATCACCTGAGGTCAGGAGTTTGAGACCAGCCTAACCAACAAGGTAAACCCCATCTCTACTAAAAAATACAAAATTAGCCGGGCTGGGTGGTGGTGCCTGTAGTCCCAGCTACCGGGAGGCTGAGATGGGGAGAATTGCTTGAACCTGGGAGGCAGAGGTTTCAGTGAGCCGAGATCATGCCGCCACACTCCAGCCTGGGCTTACAGAGTGACACTATCTCAAACAAAACAAAAAAATTATGGGTTTTTGGTTTTTTTTTTTTTTTTTGCACATTTTCTGTTTTAGCTCATCAGCTATCATTAGTGTTAGTGAATTTATGTGGCCCCAAGTCAATTTCTTCTTCTCCCGTGTGGCCTAGGGAAGTCAAGATTGGACACCCCAGACTAAGACAGAGTCCTCGTCTCCCTGGGGTGTCCCAGGTCTAGCTCTTGTCTCCCCAAGGCTGGGGCTTTGAGGTCTCTGGTATCACTCCATACACCATAACGGTCATAATTTATTTTAATATTGGTGCACACACCTCAGCATTTCATTTCTTTGAGATGTAGTCCGCCTGCTGTCACCCAGGCTGGAGTGCAGTGGCGCCGGGATCTTTGGCTCACCTCACAACCTCTGCCTCCTGTTCAAGTACTCGCCTTACCTTCCCGAAAACTGGAGATTACAGGCAATTCAGCCACCACACCCACCACTTTTGTATTTTCAGTAGAGTTAGTTTCACCATGTTGGCCAGATTATCTTTTTTTTTTTTTGAGACGGAGTCTCGCTCTGTCACTCCAGGCTGAGTACAGTGGCCTGATCTCAGCTCATCGCAAGCCTCCTCCAGGTTTATGCCATTCTCCTGCCTCAGCCTCCTGAGTAGCTGGGACACAGGCCCACCTCAGCCTCCTGCTGCTTTTTGTATTTTTAGTAGAGACGGGTTTCACCCTGTTAGCCAGGATGGTCTCATCTCCTGACCTGCGGATCCACCCGCCTCGCCTCCCAAAGTGCTGGGATTACAGGCTTGAACCACCACCGCCTACCAGATTGGTCTTAAACTCACCTCAGGTGATCCACCCACCTTGGCCTCCCAAAGTGCTGGGATTATAGGCGCGGAGCCAATGCCCAGCTTGTTAATACGCTTTCTACACAGACTTGAGAATGTACATCTTTCATCCGTCTGTCCCATTTGCAAATGGGGCTCAATTTCTGCAGCTTCCACCCTCCAAATGCCTTTGACATTCTTCTAGGAGTTATAATTCTTCTCTGATTTGTTAAGATTTGACAACTCTCTCCCAAGGCATGTGGAAAAGCATTAAAACCTCACATCAGTGAAGGAGAACCGTTGAGCCCTGTCATGGAGAATTTATTTCCTCTTGAGAACGTTCTTTTTTTTTTTTTTTTGAGATGGAGTCTTGCTCTGTCACCAGGCTGGAATGCAGTAGCACGATCTCGGCTTACTGCAACCTCCACCTCCTGGGTTCAAGCGACTCTCCTGCCTCAGCCTCCCAAGTAGCTGGGATTACAGGCATGCGCCACCATGGCTAATTTTGTATTTTTAGTAGAGATGGGGTTTCTCCATGTTGGTCAGGCTGGTCTCAAACTCCCAACCTCAGGTGATCTGCCTGCCTCGACCTCCCAAAGTGCTGGAATTACAGGTGTGAGCCACTGCGACAAGCTTTTTTTTTTTTTTGAGACGGAGTCTTGCTCTGTTGCCCAGGCTGGAGTGCAGTAGCACAATCTTGGCTCATTGCAACCTCCACCTCCGAAGTTCAAGCAGTTCTCCTGCCTCAGCCTCCTGAGTATTTGGGATTACAGGCATGTGCCACCACGCCCGGATAATTTTTTGTATTTTTGGTAGAGACAGGGTTTGGCCATGTTGGCCAGGCTGTTCTCGAACTCCTGACCTCAAGTGATCTGCCCGCCTCAGCCTTCCAAAGTGCTGGGATTACAGGTGTGAGCCACTGCGCCTGGCTGAATGAAGGTCCCATTTCTGTTGGATACATTCACAGAAGTGGAGTTGCTGCTGTGCATGTGGTCTCCTACCTGCATGCACAGTTTCCTTCACGTCCCTTCCCTGGCCACATCATGGTGTGTCATGAAGACACTAATCTTTTTTTTTTTTTTTTTTCAGACAGGGCCTTGCTCTGTCACCCAGGCTGGAGTGCAGTGGTGCAATCGTGGCTCATTGCAACCTCAACCTCCAGGGCTCAACCAATTCTCCTACCTCAGCCTCCCAAGTAGCTGTGACCATAAGCATGAATGTGGGTTCATGCCACATGCCTGGCTAATTTTTAAATTTTTATTGTTTGTAGACATAGGGGCTCCCTATGTCACCCAGGCTGGTCTCAAACTCCTAGGCTCAAGCAATCCTCCCGCCTTGGCCTCCCAAAGTGCTGGGATTATAGGCATAAGCTACCACACCCGGCCCAGACACTAATTTAACTAGGCCTCTCAGGTTGGATCTGAGGGCTGCTGCTTCCAACTTTTCCTGGTATAAGAAATATTTGGCCGGGCGCGGTGGCTCACGCCTGTAATCCCAGCCCTTCAGGAGGCCGAGGCAGGCGGATCACAAGGTCAAGAGATTGAGACCATCCTGGCCAACATGGTGAAACCCCATCTCTACTAAAAATGCAAAAATTAGCTGGGCCGTGGTGGCACACGCCTGTAATCCCAGCTACTCGGGAGGCTGAGGCAGGAGAATCACTTGAACCAGGGAGTCAGAGGTTGCAGTGAGCCAAGATCATGCCATAGCACTCCAGCCTGGGCGACAGAGCGAGACTCCATCTAAAAAAAAGAAAAAAAAAAAGATACATTCTCCAGGTCAGGTGTGGTGGCTCACACCTATAATCCAAGCACTTTAGAAGGCCGAAGTGGACGGATCACTTGTGGTCAGGAGTTTGAGACCAGCCTGGCCAACATGGTGAAACTCCTGTCTCTACTAAAAATGCAAAAATTGGCTGGGTGCAGTGGCTCATGCTTGTAATCCCAGTACGTTGGGAGGCTGAGGCAGGTGGATCACCTGAGGTCAGGAGTTCGAAACTAGCCTGGCCAACATAGTAAAACCCCGTCTCTACTAAAAATACGAAAATTAGCCTGGCATGGGGGCAGGCGCCTGTAATCCCAGCTAGTCAGGAGGCTGAGGCAGGAGAATCGCTTGAACCCAGGAAGCAGAGGTTGTAGTGAACCGAGATCATGCCATTGTACTCCAGCCTGGGCAACAGGAGTGAAACTCCATCTCAAAAAAACAAAACAAAACAAAAAAACGGCTGGGCGCGGTGGCTCACGCCTATAATCCCAGCACTTTGGGATGCTGAGGCAGGCAGATCACGAGGTCAGGAGATCGAGACCATCATGGCTAACATGGTGAAACCCTATCTCTACTAAAAATACAAGAAAATTAGACAGGCGTGGTGGTGGGTGCCTGTAGTCCCAGCTACTCGGGAGGCTAAGGCAGGAGAATGGCATGAACCCGGGAGGCGCAGCTTGCAGTGAGCCGAGATTGTGCCACTGCACCCCAACCTGGTGACGGAGCAAGACTGTCTTAAAGAAAAAAAAAAAAAAAATTAGCCGGGCATGGTGGCACATGCCTATAGACCCAGCTACTCTTGAGACTGAGGCACAAGAATCTCTTCAACCTGGGAGGTGGAGGTTGCAGTGAGCCAAGATCGTGGCACTACACTCCAGCCTGAGTGACAGAGAGACTCTGTTTAAAAAAAAAAAAAAAAAAGTGTCGGTGTGCAGTCAAGCCTGTAATCCTAGCACTTTGGGAGGCCGAGACGATGGATCACGAGGTCAGAGATCGAGACCATTCTTGGCTAACCCGGTGAAACCCCGCTTACTAAAAATACAAAAACTGTGTCGGGTTTAGGGCGGCTGGCTTCGTAGTCCCAGTTACTCGAGGCTGAGGCAGGAGAATGGCGCGGACCCGGGAGGCGGAGCTTGCAGTGAGCTGAGATCTGGCCACTGCACTCCAGCCTGGGCGACAGGAGAGACTCCGGCCTCAAAAAAAAAAAAAAAAAAAAAAGGCCAGGCACGGTGGCTCATGCCTGTAATCCCAGCACTTTGGGAGGCCAAAGCGGGCAGATCACCTGAGGTTGAGTTTGAGACCAGCCTGACCAACATGGAGAAACCCCGGCCTCAATAAAAAATGTTAAAATTGGGGCCAGGCATGGTGGCACATGCCTGTAATCCCAGCTACTAGGGAGGCTGAGGCAAAGAGAATTGCTTGAACCTGGGAGGCAGAGGTTGCAATGAGCCAAGATCGTGCCATTGCACTCCAGCCTGGGCAACAAGGGTGAAACTCCATCTCAAAAAAAAAAAAAAAAATCCTGCAAGATGCCTTACTCAAGAGCCACAGTACCCGGGCTAGAGAACCTGGGGTCCTGATGCCACAGTGGTAACACCTGCCATGCCTCTGGAGAGCAATAATATGGTACCCACTGCATGCCAGTGCCATGCCAGCACCAAAGACAGAAACGGTGGCTCAGGAAGGTTCCGGATTTTGGATTTTAACTTTTGGCTGTAGGTGGAGTGTGCTCTTATCTGCTTCTAGGCCAGTGGGACCAGCCCTTTCCTGCATTTTTTTTTTTTGAGTCGGAGTCTCACTGTGTCTCCCAGGCTGAGTGCAGTGGCGCTGACCGCTCACACTGCAAAGCCCCCTCGGTTCACGCCATTCTCCCGGCCTCAGCCTCCCAAGTAGTTGGGACTACATGGCCACCGCCCGCTGTTTTTGTATTTTTAGTAGAGAGACGGGTTTCACCATGTTAGCCAGGATAGTCTCTCGATCTCTGATCTTGTGATCCACCACTGGCCTCCTGTAAAGTGCTGGGATTACAGGCTGAGCCACCGCGCCCGGCCCCTTCTCAGATTATTCACCAGTGCTGCGGGGAGGACAGTCTAAACTCTATTCACAGAGCCTCAGAGAGAATGAAGCCCACGGCTGGGTGTGGTGGCTAACACCTGTAACCCCAGTACTTTGGGAGGCCAAGGTGGGCCAGTCGCTTGAGCCCAGGAGTCCAAGACCAGCCGGGGCAACATGGCGAGATCTCCGTCTCTACAAAAAAAATGCAAAATTTAGCCGTGGGTGTTGGTGCATCCTGTGGCCCCAGCCACTCAGGAGGCTGAGGTAGCTGGGGATCACTTGAGCCCTGGGGGTCGAGGTTGCAGTGAGCTATGCTTGTGCCATTGCACTCCAGCCTGGGTGACAGAGCAATTTCCTGTCTCAAAAAAAAAAAAAAAAAAAAAATTGTGGTGCTGGAGTCTCTGAGGTAATGCAGTGTAAGAGCTGGGGCTCCCCTGCCTGCACCCGGGGCCTCTGCAGATGACCAGAGGAACTGCCCCTCAGGAGCTCAGACTGCCCAGGGGGCCCCAAGACCCATGATCAACGCCAGGTCCTGCCAAAAAGCGCACCCGGGGTAATTGTCATTTCCCCTAATTAAAAACATGTTGGCCAATTTCCTGATGGAGAAACAAAGAAGCAGAAAAGAAAACAAATAAAAACCCTGCAACCCCTCCCTTAATCGCTCAGCTCGCAGAGATAATCTCCGTTGGCATGTTCATGACCGCCTTCCGGCGTTTCTTTGCCTGCATTTTCAAAACGGTCTTATTATATTTTTGTTCTTATCCAAGAAATGTGACTGTATTGGAGAAGAAACAGCCAACAAGATAAGCAGAGAGAAAAAGTAAACAGAAAGTATACCTCTCGGCCGGGCGCCATGGCTCACGCCTGTAATCCCAACACTTTGGGAGGCCGACACAGGCGGATCACTTGAGGTCAGGAGTTTGAAACCAGCCTGGCCAACATGGTGAAACACCGTCTCTACTAAAAATACAAAAATTAGCCGGGCGTGAAAAAAAATTAGCCAGGCGTGGTGGTGTGTGCCTGTAATCCTGGGTACAAGGGAGGCTGAGGAAGGAGAATTGCTTGAACTTGGGAGGCAAAGGTTGCAGTGAGCCAAGATCACGCCATTGCACTCCAGCCTGGGTGACAAGAGTGAAACCATGTCTCAAAAAAATAATAATAAATAATAATAAACAGCCGGGCATGGTGGCTCATGCCTGTAATCCCAGCACTTTGGGAGGCCAAGGCAAGTGGATCACTTGAGGTCAGGAGTTCAAGACCACTCTGGCCAACATGGTGAAACCCTGTCTCTACTAAAAGTATAAAAAATTAGCTGGCTGTGGTGGCAAATGCCTGTAATCCCAGCTACTTGGGAGGCTAAGGCAAGAGTATCGCTTGAACCCAAGAGTTTGAGAACAGCCTGGACAACACAGTGAGACCCCTATAATTTAAAAAAAAATTTTTTTTTGAGACAAGAGTCTCCCTTTGTCACCCAGGCTGGAGTGCAGTGGTGCAACCTTGGCTCACTGCAACCTCCACCTCCCAGGTTCAAGTGATTCTCCCGCCTCAGCCTCGTATGTACCTAGAATTACAGGCATGTGTCACCATGCTCAGCTAATTTTTGCATTTTTAGTAAAGATGAGGTTTCTCCATGTTGGCAGGCTGGTCTTGAATCCTCACCTCGGGTAATCCACCTGCGTCAGCCTCCCAAAGTGCTGGGATTACGGGGCTGAGCCACCACACGCTTGGTCAAAAGTTTTGTTTTTAAATTTAATGTTTATACTTCTTTCCTCTGCTTAAGAAAAATACAACATACATCTCTTGGCCAGGCGCAGTGGCTCACGCCTGTAATCCCAGCACTTTGGGAAGCTGAGGAGGGTGGGTCACCTGAGGTCAGGAGTTCGAGACCAACCTGGCCAACATGGTGAAACCCCATCTCTACTAAAAATACAAAATTAACCGGGCGTGGTGGCGGGTGCCTGTAATCCCAGCTACTCAGGAGGCTGAGGAGAGAGAATCACTTGAACCCGGGAGGCAGAGGTTTCAGTGATGCAAAATTGCTCCATTGCACTTGAGCCTGGGAGACAGCGCGAAACTCCGCCTAAAAAAAAAAAAAAAAAAAGGCCGGGCGCGGTGGCTCACGCCTGTAATCCTAGCACTTTGGGAGGCCAAGGCGGGCAGATCATGAGGTCAGGAGATTGAGACCATCCTGGCTAACATCGTGAAACCCCGTCTCTACTAAAAATACAAAAAAATTAGCCGGGTGTGGTGGTGGGCGCCTGCAGTCCCAGCTACTCGGGAGGCTGAGGCAGGAGAATGGTGTGAATCTGGGAGGCGGAGCTTGCAGTGAGCCGAGATTGCGCCACTGCATTCCAGCCTGGGCGACAGAGCAATACTCCATCTCAAAAAAAAAAAAAACCATTCATCTCTCTCACACACATACACACTCACATAAACACACACACATATATACATACACGCACACATGCACACATAGCTACAGCTCATGTAGGATGGGAAAGGCTATTAGCCCCACCCACCCAGCAGAGCTCCACCTGAGGCAGGTCAGAACAGGAGACAAATTAAAGTTCAAGGCCTGGGCGGTGGCTCACGCCTGTAATCCCAGCACTTTGGGAGTCCAAGGCGGGCAGATCATCTGAGGTCAGGAGCTCAAGACAGCCTGGCCAACATGGTGAAACTCCGTCTCTACTAAAAACACAAAAATCAGCCAGGCGTGGTGGCGTATGCCTGTAATCCCAGCTACTTGGGAGGCTGAGGCATGAGAATTACTTGAAGCCAAGAGACAGGTTGCAGCAAGCCAAGATCGTGCCACTGCACTCCAGCCTGGGCGACAGAGTGAGACTCTCTCATCAAAAAAAAAAGAGAGAGATACGTGATTCATCCAGAGTTCAGGCTTGATCCCTGACATGGATGAAACTGTCAAGTTATTTAGGCTAATTTCAAAAACTTTTTCTGTGTGCTATTTTGTTTTATTTTTTTTGAGACAGGCTCTCACGCTGCCCCCAGGCTGGAGTGCAGTGGGATGATCATAATTCACTGTAGCCTCCTGGGCCCAAGCAACTCTACCTCAGCTTCTGGAGTAGCTGATACTACAGGCGCGAGCTACCACACCCAGCTAATTTTTAAAGTTTTTGTAAGGGCAGGGTCTTGCTATGTTACCTAGGCTGGTCTCGAACTCCTGGGCTCAAGGGATCGCTCCTGCCTTGGCTTCCCAAAGTGCTGGGATTATAGACGTGAGCCACCATGCCCAGCCTCTTTTATTTTGAATACCAAAATAATACAGTAGCTTCCCCTTACCTGTGGGGAGTATGTTCCAAGATTCCCAGTAAATTCCTGAAACTTCAGAAAATACCCAACATGTATACACTGTTTTTTTCCTATGCATACATACATACCTATGATAAAGTTTAATTTATCAATGAGACGCAGTAAAAGATTAACAACAATAACATAATAAAATAGAAAATTAATAAAATTAGGATTTCTCAAACATAAGCACTGTAATACTGAGACAATTGATCTGATCACCCAGAAGATTACTAAGTGACTAGGGGGCTGGTAGTGTCTACGGAGAAGATTACTAAGTGACTAGGGGGCTGGTAGTGTCTACGGCGTGGGCACACTTAACAAAGGGATGATTCACATCCGGGGCGGGAGGGGGCGGGGTGAGGGCTGATTTCATCACACTACTCAGAACGGCAGGCAATTGAAAACTTATGAATTATTTCTGGAATTTTCCACTTGATATGTTTGGATTGAGGTTGATCGAAGGTAGCCAACACCACAGAAAATGAAACCTCAGGCCAGGTACGGTGGCTCACACCTGTAATCCCAGCATTTTGGGAGGCCGAGGTGGGTGGATCACTTGAGGTCAGGAGTTTGAGACCAGCCTGACCAGTATGGTGAAACCCCATCTCTACTATAAATACAAAAATTAGCTGGGTGAGGTGGCAGGTGCCTGTAATCCCAGCTACTCCGGAGGCTGAGGCAGGAGAATCACTTGAACCTGGGAGGTGGAAGTTGCAGTGAGCTGAGATTGCAGCACTGCATGCCAGTCTGGGAGACAGAGCAAGGCTCGATAAAGAAAAGAAAAGAAAAAAAGAAAAGAAAAGAAAGAAAAGTGAAACCTCTCATAAAAGGAAATCACTGTATACTGTGTGAACAATTCAAATTTGCAGAGTCCCATCGAATAGAGAATCCCACTCCCACCCCTTCAGTCCTTCCTGAGAGTCTGATACGTCTCTCCTATTGCCCGAATGTATGTGTCCTCCTGGAAACCTAAGACCCATGTGACAATATGAAGAGGTGGGGGCCGGGCGCTGTGATTCACACCTGTAATCCCAGCACTTTGGGGGGCCAAGGTGGGTGGATCACTTGAGGTCAAGAGTTAGAGGCCAGCCTGGCCAACGTGGTAAAACCCCGTCTCTACTAAAAATACAAAAAAATAGTAGGGCATGGTGGTACACACCAGCTACTCAGGAGGCTGAGGCAGGAGAACTGCTTGAACCTGGGAGGCAGAGGTTGCAGTGATCTGAGATTGCACCACTGCACTCCAGCCTGGGGGACCGAACAAAACTCTGTCTCCAAAAAAAAAAAATATGTGTGTGTATATATATGAAAGATGAGGTTTGCCTATGTTGCCCAGGCTGGTCTAGAACTACTGGCCTCAAGCGATCCTCCTGCCTCAGCCTCACATAGCACTGGAATTCCAGGAATGCACCTCCATACCTCCAATGATAGTTACTTTTTGTCAAGTGTTCAGGCAGGCCTGCTGGGACCCAGTACCACAGCAGCTCTGTGAGTTGAAAACCATGGCCCAGAGGAGGCTCAGAGTGAGAAAGGGCTTTCCCCAAAGTTGAATTTTTGTGTGTAGGGTGTGAGGTAGGGATCAAGATTTATTTTATGCCACACTGATACCCAGTTACTCCAGAAGAGTTTATTAAAAAGCCCGGGGCTGGGCACAGTGGCTCACACTTTGGGAGGCCAAGGTAGGCGGATCATGAGGTCAGGAGTCCAAGACCAGCCTGACCAACACGGTAAAACCCCGTTTCTACTAAAAATACAAAAGTTAGCCAGGCATAGTGGCAGGCGCCTTTAATCCCAGCTACCCAGGAGGCTGAGGCAGGAGAATCACTTGAACCCGGGAGGTAGAGGGTGCAATGACCCGAGATTGGGCCACCGCACTCCTGCCTGGTGACAGAGCAATACTCCATCTTAAAAATAATAATAATAAAATAAATAAAATAAAAATAAAAATAAAAATCCCATCCTTGCCCAACTCACAGAGGTAACGAGAGACAAAACAGGGATTCCAACTCGCATTCCTCTGAGTCAACTTGGAACATTCTCCAAGTCTCCAGAGGGCCTATCGTCATGGCCATCTGAATATGCTTTGCCCTGTCAGCAAAATGCAGTATTTGAAAAGTCACGAGCGTTTCCAAAGGAAGCAGAGTGAGGCGGCCTGGGTTAGCTCCAAGGTGCTTCCTTCCTGCAGGGATGGTGCAATGTCCCCAGCTGTCTACTGCCCATTGTGACTTCACCTTCTTATACATTTATTTTTTATTTTTTTTTATTTTCCTGCCTTATTCCAAGGGAGAAGGCTGCGTGTGCATTTCCGCGGGGGAGGTATTTGCCGAGGGGAAGTTCACAGTCATACTCACATCCAGAGGCTTTGTGCATTGGGAGATGTTCCAGAGGAACTGCTCTGCCCTCCGGCCTGGTGGGGCAAACCCCTGACTACCCCAAAGCACCAGGATTGCAGGGGGCACAGCCAGGCTCCCAGGCCACTCTTAGAGTTGCACAGTGCTCCCTAAACCTCCCCAAATCAGAGAGAGAGTCCATTAAGCACCCAGAAAATCTAGGAGTCTCCCTAGGCTCCTCCTTCAGCCAACTTCCCATGGCCCTCCCAACCCAGGCAGCAGAACATCTCTCCCTGGAGCCTGTCCCCGCTAACCGTTTTTTGTTGTTGTTGTTGTTTGTTTGTTTGCTTGTTTGTTTTTTGAGACAGAGTCTCTCTCTGTCACCCAGGCTGACTGGAGTGCAGTGGAACAATCTTGGCTCACTGCAACTTCTGCCTCCTGGGTTCAAGTGATTCTCCTGTCTCACTCTCCCGAGTAGCTGGGATTACAGGCATGTGCCACCACTCCCAGTTAATTTTTGTATTTTTAGTAGAAACAGAGTTTCACCATGTTGGCCAGGCTGGTCTCGAACTCCTGACCTCAGGTGATCCACCTGCCTCAGCCTCGCAAAGTGCTGGGATTACAGGCATGAGCCACTGAGCCCAGCATCTTTTTTTTTTTTTTTTTTTTTGAGATGGAGTCTCACCCTGTCACCCAGGCTGGAGTGCAGTGGTGCAATCTCAGTTCACTACAACCTCCGCCTCCCGAGTTGAAGCAATTCTCCTGCCTCAGCCTTCCGAGTAGCTGGGACTACAGGCACCTGCCACAATGCCTGGCTAATTTTTGTATTTTTAGTGGAGACAGAGTTTCACTATATTGGTCAGGCTGATCTCGAACTCCTGACCTCAGGTGATCTGCCCGCCACAGCCTCCCAAAGTTCTGGGATTACAGGCGGAACCACAGTGCCCGTCCCCTGCTTATTTTTGTTTTATAGAGATGGGGGTCTCACTAAGTTGCCCAGGCTGGCCTCAAACTCCTGGCTTCAAGTGTTCCTCCCACTGGAGTAGTTAGTGTTGTTGTCTGGGGTAAATACCCAATATTTGTTGTCTCACAGGCATGGAAAACTAGGACTCAGACATGCAGAGTGAGATTCAGAGTGTAAGTTTAATCAGCAAAAGAAAGAGAAGCACTCTCTCTGCAGCAGAAGGAGGGATCTTGAATGGGTTTCCTCTTCCTCAGTAAAAAGCAGTGAGTTTTATGGATGAGCTTAAGGAGGTGGTGTCTGATTTCCATAGGGTACAAAAGATTGGTTGGACCAGGTGTTTCATTTGCATAGGGTGCAAAAAACTGGTTACAGCTAGGTGTGTAATTTGCATAGGGTGTGAAAAGCTGGGCTTCCCACCCTAATCTTTTTCTTCTTTTATTTTTTTTGAGTCAGAGTCTTGCTCTGTCTCCCAGGTGGAGTGCAATGGTGCGATCTCAGCTCACTGCAACCTCTGCCTCCCGGGTTCAAGCGATTCTCCTGCCTCAACCTCCTGAGTAGCTTGGATTACAGGTGCCTGCCACCACGCCCAGCTAATTTTTTTAGTAGAGATGGGGTTTCACTATGTTGGCCAGGCTGGTCTCTCGGCCAGGCTGGTCTCGAACTCTGACCTCATGATCTGCTGCCTTGGCCTCCCAAAGTGCTGTGATTACAGGCGTGAGCCACCGCGCCTGGCTTCTTAATCTTTTATTATGCAGATGAGTTCTCTAGCTGGCTGGCACCATGTTGCCTGTTCATTTTTTTTTTTTTTTTTTCCGAGACGGAGTCTTGCTTTGTCGCCCAGTTTAGAGTACAGTGGCTCAATCTTGGCTTACTACAATCTCTACCTCCTGGGTTCCAGCAATTCTCCTGCCTCAGCTTCCTGAGTAGCTGAGATTACAGGCGGCCGCCACCATGCCCGGCTAATTTTTGTATTATTAGTAGAGACGGGGTTTCGCCATGTTGGCCAGGCTGGTCTCGAACTCCTGACCTCAGGTGATCCACCTGCCTTGGCCTCCAAAAGTGCTGGGATTTCAGGCATGAGCTACCCAACCCAGCCAAACTAAAGCCTGTTTCTTTACTGTACACGTAGTGACCAAAAAAAAGGGAAGCTGGAGCCCCCATGTTGAACATGCCTGGCCCTCAGATAGCCCTTTTCCATTGACACAGCTGCTGGCATTCATCCCTGGAATCTTCCAGCTTGCTTATCCATGTCTGCAGCTCAATGTTTCAGGCTGCTCTTTGTTAGAAAAGAAATGAGTAGGCCGGGCGCGGTGGCTCAAGCCTGTAATCCCAGCACTTTGGGAGGCCGAGACGCTGATCACGGTGGCCAGGAGATCGAGACCATCCTGGGCTAACACGGGGTGAAACCCCTCTGCCTCACAAAAATACAAAAACTAGCCGGGCGAAGGGCGGGAGCCTGTAGTCCCAGCTACTCGGGAGGCTGAGGCAGGAGAATGGCGAACCCGGGAGGCGGAGCTTGCAGTGAGCTGGAGATCCCGCCACTGCACTCCAGCCCGGTGATAGAGCCAGACTCCGGCTCAAAAAAAAAAAAAAAAAAAAGAAAAAGAAATGAGTTGGCCGGGCACTGTGGCTCACGCCTGTAATCCCAGCACTTTGGGAGGCCAAGGTGGGCAGATCATGAGGTCAAGAGAGCGAGACAATTCTGGCCAACATGGTGAAACCCCATCTCTACTAAAAATACAAAAAAAATTAGCTGGGCATGGTGGCAGGCGCCTGTCATCCCAGCTACCGTGAGGCTGAGGCAGGAGAACTCAGGAGGCGGAGGTTGCAGTGAGCTGAGATTGCGTCATTGCAATCCAGCCTGGCAAAAGAATGAAACTCTGTCTCAAAAAAAAAAAAAAAAGAAAAAGAAAACAAAAGGAAAGCAGCAGAAAGAAAAAGTGAGTTGGGTTGGGCACGGTGGCTCACCAATCCCAATACCTTTGGGGAGGCCGAGGTGAACTCAAGGTCAGGGAATTCAAGACCAGCCTGGCTAACATAGTGAAACCACATTCTCTACTAAAAATACCAAAATTGCTGGCGTGGCTCAAGCCTGTAATCCCAGAAAGCACTTTGAGGCCGCAGACGGCTGGATCAAGGTCGAGATCGGCGACCATCCTGGCTAACCCGTGAAACCCCGCCTCTACTAAAATACAAAAACTAGCCGGCGAGGTGGCGAAGCCGTAGTCCCACCACCGGAGGCTGAGGCAGGAGAATGGCGGAACCCGAGGCGGGAGCTTGTAGTGAGCTGATCCGCCACTGCACCCAGCCTGGCGACAGAGCGCAGACCGCCTCAAAAAAAAAAAAAAAAAAGTAGCTGGGACGTGGCGGCACATGCCTATAATCCCAGCTACTTGGGAGGGTGAGGGGCAGGAGTAGCGTGAACCCGGGAGGCAGAGGTTTCAGTGAGCCGAGATTGCACCACTCCACTCCAGCCTGGGCAACAGAGTGAGACTCCATCTCAAAAAAGAAGGCTGGGCACGGTGGCCAAGGCTGGTGGACGCCTTGAAGTCAGAGTTGAGAGCCAGCCTGGTGCCAACATTGTGAACTGCCTCTACTAAAATACAAAATTGGGCTCAGGAGCACACGCCAATCCTTAGCAATTGTGAGGCTGATACAGAATTGCTTTAAAGCAGGAGGCAGAGGCTGTCAGAAGCCAAGATGGGGCGCCTAATTGCACTGTGCCTGTGACAAGAACAAAACTCCGTCTCAAAAAATAAAAATTAAAAAAAAGAAAGAAATGATTTGGTGGCTGCTTTTTGTTAAAAGGGAAATTCCCAGGACTCTTTTACTGTCACTACCTGCCTAAATAATTTCTATCTCCTGTATCACGACCACAACCTCCCAAACTGCTGTGATTATGGTACAAGTCATGACAACCGGCCCCCAGCTCATTGTTTTGTTTTGTTTTGTTTTCATTTTTTAAAGCTCATGATCATTGTTCAATGCATTGTTATTATTATTATTATTATTGTTTGTTGTTTTGGTTTTGATTTTTGTTTTTTGAGACGGAGTCTTGCTCTTGTCGCCCAGGCTAGAGTGCAATGGCGTGATCTCATCTCACTGCAATCTCCACCTCCCAGGTTCAAATGATTCTCCTGCCTCAGCCTCCCCAGTAGCTGGGATTACAGGCAACTGCCACCACACTTGGCTAATTTTTCTATTTTTAGTAGAGACTGGGTTTCACCATGTTGGCCAGGCTGGTCTTGACCTCATGATCCTGACCTCATGATCCACCCACTCAGCCTCCCAAAGTGCTGGGATTACAGTTGTGAGCCACCACGCCTGGCCTATTATTATTATTTTGAGACAGGTTCTCACTCTGTCTCCCAGGCTGGAGTGCAGTTGCAGTGGCACAATCATAGCTCACTGTAACCTCAAACTCCTGGGCTCAAGTGATCCTCCCACCTCAGCTTCACACACAGCTGAGACTACAGGCACATGCCACTATGCCCAGTTAATTTTTTATTTTTTGTAGAGACAGAGTCTTGCTATATTGCCCAGGTTCGTCTCAAACTCCTAGCCTCAAGTGATCCTCCTGCCTCAGGAGGATTTGGGATTTCAGGCACAAGCCACTGTGACTGGCCAAAGGTTTTATTTTACTTTTTTTTTTTTTAGACACGGTCTCGCCGTGACCCCCAGGCTGGAGTGCAACGCGTGATTTTGGCTCACTGCAAACTCCACCTCCGGGTTCAAGCGATTCTCCTGCCTCAGCCTCCTGAGTAGCTGGGATTACAGGCATGTGCCATCATGCCTGGCTAAATTTTTGTATTTTTAGTACAGACAGGGTTTACCATGTTGGCCAGGCTGGTCTCGAGCTCCTGACCTCAAGTGATCTGCCTGCGTTGGCCTCCCAAAGTGCTGGGATTACAGGAGTGAGCCACCGCGCCTGGCCTATTTTACTCTTACACACACACATACATGTATGAATGCACACATCCTTCCCATTGTTGCTCCTGGGCTCTGACTGATCACTATGAGAGCTCTTTCCCTTCCCAGACCTTAGAGAAACGTACACATACCCTCGTATTATTATTATTATTATTTTTTTGAGACAGAGTTTCATTCTTGTTGCCCAGGTTGGGGTACAGTGGCACGACCTCGGCTCACTGCAACCTCTGCCTCCTGGGTTCAAGCAATTCTTCTGGGTCAGCCTCTGGAGTAGCTGGGATTACAGGCACCTGCCACCGTGCCTGGCTAAGTTTTTGTATTTTTAGTAGAGACAGTGTTTCACCATGTTGACCAGGCTGGTCTCGAACTCCTGACCTCAGGTGATCCACCTGCCTCAGTCTCCCAAAGTGCTAGGATGACGAGTGTGCGGCACTGCCCTGGCTGCACATAGCCTCTTCTAGTGTTTGCAGGGTGCATATTCACATCTCAGATCCATTTGGAATTATTATTATTTTATTTTTTTGGAGACAGAGTCTCGCTGTATCCCCCAGGGAGTGCAAGAGCGCGATCTTGGCTCATTCAACCTCCACCTCCCCAGTTCAAGCGATTCCCCTGCCTCAGCCTCCCAAGTAGCTGGGATTACAGGTGTGCGCCACCATATCCGGCTAATTTATTTGTATTTTTAGTAGAGATGGGGTTTTACCATGTTGGCCAGGCAGGTCTGGAACTCCTGACTTCAGGTGATTCGCCTGCCTTGGCCTCCCATAGTGTTGGGATTACAGGCGTGAGTCACTGCACCCGGCATATATATGTACATTTTTTGTGGCGCTATCCAGTTAGCCCAAAATCCACTCCCTCCATGGATTTGAAACCTCAGAGAGGGGAGGCTATTTTGGCCAGGATGTTAGTATTTAGTCGATACCTAAAGGAGTAGTCATAGGGAAGAATTGAGAGTAGGCGGCTCAGATAGCATATGCAAAGGCCCTGGGGTGGTAATGTTGTTGCCCTGTGCAAAGACCAACTAGGAAGCCTGTGGCTGGAGTACTGTGAATAAGGGGGATGGTGGAGGGAGTTGAGGGTTGACAGGTGAGGTGTTTGGCTTTATTCTGAGGCTATGGGGGCACAGGAAAGGGACCAGCTCTGGGGCACAAAAGGTCCCTTGTGTCTCGGGGATGGCACGCCCATTCGACAGATATGGAGACTAAGGCTTGCTGAGGCGCAGACAGGCACAGACAGGAGTCAAGGACGGCGGCTCCATTTGCTGGCCTAGGAACTGAGGCCGGGGTTCCTCTCATTTCCCTCAGCGCATGGACAACGTGACCTCGCAGCCTTATTTGTGCACGATCACCCACATTAGGACCCTTTCATCCTGCTGGTAGCAAGAAAGCTCTTCCGCTGCAGTGCTGCACCGCCCGCTCCGCCCAGCCCCAGCCCACCCGACGCCCCCAAGCCCTCTGCACGGGTGCACTCCACCCCAATTCCACCTGACAGGAGCAGCCCGGTCCAGCACCGCCCACCCAATGAGGATAGCCCCGCCCCATCAGGTGTATCCCGGACCCCAGTTCACTCCTCCCTATGGGCCGCCGTCTGGTCTCCAGCACTGACTTTGCGCCTCGCCTTCCCTTTCTATACGGTGGATGCAGGAATAGCCTCGCTCCCAAACCTGCCCCTGCATGTCCTTGCTGTGTGACCCCGGGAGTGTCGTTTCACCTCTCTGAACCTCAGCTTTCCCCTCCGTACAGTGAGTGGGGGTCGAGCCCCCTCTGTGACTCGGTTGATCCACTCCTAGCAGGATGTTGGATGGACGATCTTTGAGGATGCATGTTGAGCCCTCAGCATACCACCGGCGCTCAATAAATGGCCTTGTTTCTTCTGTTTGTCTGGAACAGGAGATGCAGAAATAGGCAGTAGTAGCTGGCCATGATGGCTCATGTCTGTAATACCAATACTTTGGGAGGCCGAGGCAGGTGGATCACCTGAGGTCAGGAGTTCAAGACCAGCCTGGCCAACATGGTGACCTCCGTCTCTACTAAAAATACAAAAATTAGCAGGGCGTGTAATCCCAGCTACTGTTGTGCACACCTGTAATCCCAGCTACTAGGGAGACCAAGGCAGGAGAATCGCTTGAACTCAGGAAGTGGAGATTGCAGTGAGCCAAGACCTGGGCAACAGAGTGAGACTCTGTCTCAAAAAAAAAAGAGCCAAGCCCTGTGGCTCACACCTGTAATCCCAGCGCTTTGGGAGGCCGAGACGGGTGGATCACGAGGTCAGGAGATCGAGACCATTCTGGCTAAACAGGAATAGCCTAGCTGGCTCTACTAAAAATACAAAAACAAAATTTCCGGGTGTGGTAGCAGGTGCCTGTAGTCGCAGTTACTCGGGAGGCTGAGGCAGGAGAATGGCGTGAACCCGGGAGGCGGCACTTGCAGTGAGCTGAGATCGTGCCACTGCAGTCCAGCCTGGGCGACAGAGCGAGACTCCATCAAAAAAAAAAAGGAAAGCGAGAGAGAGAAAGAGGCAGTAGCTGGAGAGGGCTGGCTGAGGAAGAAGCCAGCAGGTTGGACAGGGGCAGAAGCCGGCCCTGAACCTCAGTTTTCTCATCTGTAAAAGGGACCTTCAGGCCAGGTACAGTGACTCACGCCTGTAATCCCAGTGATTTGGGAGGCCGAGGTGGGAAGGTATCTTGAGGCTGCCCTCACTGGACAAGTGGACACACTTCCCTGCTGGACCTTCTAAATTAAATTAGACCCCTAAAAATGTAAGACACAGGCTGAAGGGTGGGGTCCCATCTCTACCTTGCCTTCACTGGCTACAGGTCTGAGTGTTCATGGATTTTCTTTTTTTTAATCTTCTTTTTTCTTTTTTTTTTTTTTGTGATGGAGTCTTCCTCTGTTGCCCAGACTGGAGTGCAGTGATGCGATCTCAGCTCACTGCAACCTTCGCCTCCCAGGTTCAAGCGATTCTCCTACCTCAGCCTCCTGCATAGCTGGGATTACAGGGGAGTGCCACCGCGCCTGGCTAATATTTTGTATCTTTAGTAGTGATGGGGTTTCACTATGTTGGCCAGGCTGGTCTCCAACCCCTGACCTCGCGATCTGTCCACCTCGGCCTCACAAAGTGCTGGGATTGCAGGCATGAGCCACTGCGCCCAGCTGGTCATGGGTTTTCTTGTTGCTGGTGGTGTTTTGAGACAGAGCCTCACTCTGTCACACAGGCTGGAGGGCAGTGGTGCGATCACGGCTCACTGCAGCCTCGATCCCAGGCTCAAGTGATTTTCCCACCTTAGTCTCCCAAGTAGCTGGGACTATAGGTGTGCGCCACCACACCCAACTAATTTTTTTCTTTTTAGTAGAGATGGGATTTCACTATAATAGCCAGGCTGATCTCAAACTGCCAGGCTCAAGCAATCTGCCCGCCTCAGCCTCCCAAAGTGCTGGGATTACAGGCGTGAGCCTCGGCACCTGGCCCAGACTGTCTTATTTATTTATTTATTTATTTATTTATTTATTTATTTATTTCCGAGACAGGGTCTCAATGTGTCACCCAGGCTGGAGTGCAGTGGCACAATCATGGCTCACTGCAGCCTCTAATTCCTGGGCTCAAGTGATCCTCCCACATCAGCCTCCCAAGAAGCTGGGACCACAGGCACACACCACCATTCCTGGCTAATTTTATTTTATTTTTTGTAGAGACAGGTTTTGCCATGTTGCCCCAGACTGGTCTCAATCTCCAGGGCTCAAGTGATCCCCTGGCCCCAGCCTCCCAAAGTATTGGGATTACAAGCATGAGCCACGGCACCCAGCCAAACTGGGATTTATAAAAACCTTTGTCAAGAGAGTGTAGGCCGGGAGTGGTGGCTCACCCTTTTAATTCCAGCACTTTGGGAGGTCAAGGCAGGAGCATCACTTGAGGTCAGGAGTTCAAGACCAGCCTGATCAACATTGTGAAACTCTGTTACTACTAAAAATACAAAAATTAGCTGGGTATGGTGGCACACGTCTGTAGCTCCAGCTACTCCCGGAGGCTGAGACAGGAGAATCACTTGAACCCAACAGGCAGAGGTTGCAGGGAGCCGAGATTGTGCTCTACACTCTAGCCTGGGCGACAGAGAAAGAACCTGTCTCAAGAAGAAAAAAAAGAGAGAGTTTAAATGCTGGCCAAGGACCAAGTAAACCAACCAAAGGGGCCTCAGGGTTCAAGCTTTATGTTTGGGGACAATCTTAGGCCATAGGACTGGGTGACCTTGACCTCCCTGCCAGCCTTGTAGCCTACTCACTCGAGGTTCAGCAGTCCGTCCCTCAGACGGGGACCTCTATACTGTCACATTTGATGACACCTTCATTTCTTGTGGGATCCACTGTTTGGAAATGTGTGTAATCAATCCCAGCACTTTGGGAGGCCAAGGAAGTGGGCGAATCACCTGAGGTTGGGAGTTCAAGACCAGCCTGGCCAACATGGTGACACCCCATCTCTGCTAAAAATACAAAAATTAGTTAGACGTGGTCACGCATGCCTGTAATCCCAGCTACTTGGGAGGCTGAGGCAGGAGAATGGCTTGAAGCTGGGAGGTGGAAGTTTCAGTGAGCCGAGATCAAGCCACCATACTCTAGCCTGGGTGACAGAGCAAGACTTTGTCTCAAAAAGAAAAAAAAAAAGGTTAAAAATGTAATAACTTTTATTATGTAAATATTACCCAAATTTAAAAAAATCAGAAGCTCCATTCTGCGGTCTGTGGCTTCCACCTCAAATGACACCTCCTCCAGGAAGCCTTTCATGACAACACTCAATCCCTCATGCACCTTCTGGCATTTTCCATTTTCTCTTCTTATTTTATTTTATTTTTTTGAGATAGGTTCTCATTCTGTTGCCCTGGAGTGCAGTGACATACTCGCAGCTCCACTGCAGCCTCGACCTCCTGGGCTCAAGTGATCCTCCCTACTCAGCCTCCCCAGTAGCTGGGCCCACAGGCACTGACTACCACATCTGGCTAATTTAAACCTTTTTTGCGGGTTGGGCACGGTGGCTCACGCCTGTAATCCCAGCACTTTGGGAGGCCAAGGTAGGCAGATAACCTGAGGTCAGGAGTTCGATACCAGTCTGGCCAACACGGTGAAATCCTGTCTCTACTAAAAATACAAAAATTACCTAGGCGTGATGGCAGGTGCCTGTAGTCCCAGCTACTCATAAGGCAGAGGTGAGAGAATACAAAAACAAAATTTTTTTTTTGGGTAGAGATAGGATCTTGTCGTGTTGCCCAGGCTAGTCTTGAACTCCTGGACTCAAGTGATCCTCTGTCCTGGGCCTCCCAAAGTGCTGGGATTATAAGCACGAGGCGCCATGCCTGGCTGATGGCTTCTGATTTTAATCTACATCTTGCCAAGCAAATGTCTCTAACATTTATTTGCAAATGTCAAACATTCAAAGAAATGGACATATTCACCCATCACTGCTGGGAGTCAAGTAAGGTCCCCTGTATGGAAGGTGGTGTGGTCTTAAGTATTCATCAAAATGCTGAGAAGCTGGGCTCAGTGACCAATGCCTGTAGTCCCAGTTACTCAGGAGACTGAGGTGGAAGGATCACTTGAACCCAGGAGTTCTGGGCTGTAGTGCACTATGCCAACTGGGTGACTACAGTAAGTTTGGTGTCAATATGATGACCTCCCGGGGAGCGGGATATCACCACCAGGTTGCCTAAGGAGAGGTGAACCGGCCCAGGCTGGAAACTGAGCAGGTAAAACTCTTGTGCGGATCAGTAGTGGGAGCACATCTGTGATAGCCACTGCACTCCAGACGGGCAACATCCTGAGACCGCTGTCTCAGAAAAAAAAAAAAAAGAAAAGAAAATAAGAAGGAGAAGAATTGAAAATGTGTGTTTGGCCAGGCTCGGTGGCTCATGCCTGTAATCTCAACACTTTGGAAGGCCAAGACCGATGATTACTTGAGGTCAGGAATTTGAGACCAGCCTGGCCAACATGGCAAAACCTTGTCTCTACTAAAAATACAAAACTTAGGCCGGGCGCGGTGGCTCATGCCTGTAATCCCAGCGCTTTGGGAGGCTAAGGCGGGCAGATCACGAGGCCAGGAGATCGAGACCATCCTGGCTAACATGGTGAAACCCGGTCTCTACTAAAAATACAAAAAAAAAAAAAAAATTACCGTGTATGGTGGCAGGTGCCTATAGTTCCAGCTACTTGGGAGGCTGAGGCAGGAGAATGGAGTGAACCGGGGACAGAGCTTGCAGTGAGTGGACATCACGCCACTTCACTCCAGCCTGGGCGACAGAGCGAGACTCCCTCTCAAAAAAAAAAAAAAAAAAAACTTCCCCGCCTCTACTAAAAAAAAAAAAAAAAAAAAAAACTAGCCGGGCGAGGTGGCGGCGCCTATAGTCCCAGCTACTCGGGAGGCTGAGGCAGGAGAATGGCGGGAACCCGGGAGGTGGAGCTTGCAGTGAGCCGAGATCCGGCCACTGCACTCCAGCCTGGGCGACAGAGTGAGACTCCGTCTCAAAAACAAAACAAAACAAAAAAAAAACTTAGGCGACTGTGGTGGTGGGCGCCTGTAGTCCCAGATATGACTGAGGCAGGAGAATCACTTGAACCCAGGAGGTGGAGGTTGCAGTGAGCCGAGATTGCGCCCCTGCACTCCAGCCTGGGCGACAGAGTGAGACTCTGTCTCAGAAAAAAAAAGAAAATGTGTTATTCTATTTGTTAGGCTGTCCCCAGAGAGTGACCTAGATGTCCAACCATAGGAGATCTGTTTAACAAACCATAGAAAAACTTCAAGGTGAGTGATGCTAAAGTCTCTAAACTCCAGAATGTACACTGGAATTTGGCCTTGACTGACAAATCATGTGTATAGTATAATTCCATTTGGGCTAAGAAAAGAAAGAAAGAAAGAAAAAAATCTAGATGGAAATAGACCATCGTGTTAGTAACAGTTATTTCTGGGCATTGATTTTATTTTTAAAATTTCGTTCACTCAACAGATATTTACAGAGCACCTGGTCCATGTCAGCTAGGGCCAAGGGCAGGGATGGCATCTGAATTTGTTTACTTAGTTTGTTTTCTGTGCCAGCATTTTAAAATTTACCAATAAGCACCAGGCATAAAGTAAATAGGTATTAAAAATTCATAAAGGAAATTAAACGCTATGACAAGGGACCGATTTAGATTATTTACGTTACACATGTCTGTGCTTTCTAAAACTGTTTTTACAATGAGCACACATTATTTGGAGAATCAGAAAAGAGGCCGGCACGGTGGCTCATGCCTGTAATCCCAGCACTTTCGAAGACTGAGGCGGACAGATTACTTGAGGTCAGGAGTTCGAGACCAGCCTGGCCAACATAGTGAAACCCTGTCTCTACTAAAAAGTACAAAAATTGGAGGGGCGTGGTGGCTCACGCCTGTAATCCCAGCACTTTGGAAGGCTGAGGCGGGCAGATCACGAGGTCAGGAGTTCAAGACCAGCCTGAGCAACATGGTAAAAATCCATCTCTACTAAAATTACAAAAATAAATAAATAAAATAAAATAGCTGGGCATGGTGGCAGGTGCCTGTTATCCCATCTACTAGTGAGGCTGAGTCAGGAGAAACGCTTGAACCCAGGAAGCAGAGGTTGCAGTGAGCTGAGATTGCACCACTGCACTCCAGCCTGGGTGACAGAGCAAGACTCTGTCTCAAAAAAAAAAAAAAAATTAGGTGGGCGTGATGGCACATGCCTGTAATCCCAGCTACTCGGGAGACTGAGGCAGGAGAATTGCTTGAACTTGCGAGGCGGAGGTTGCAGTGAGCCGAGGTCATTCCATTGCACTCCAGCCTGGGCAACACAGTGAGACTCCATCTCCAAAGAAAGAAAAGAAAAGAAAACATGGAACTCTGAATCCATTAGGAAACATACACCTATGTCCCACACCCCTCCCAGCCCCCCACCAGTGCCATTCACCTTTTTTTTTTTTTTGAGATAGGATCTCACTCTGTCATCCAGACTGGAATACAGTGGTGCCATCACGGCTCACTGCAGCCTTGGCCTCCCAGGCTCAAGCCAACCTCCCACCTCAACCTCCCAAGTAGCTGGGACCACTGGTGTACACTGTCATGCCCAGCTAATCTTTTTAGATTTTGTAGATATGGGGTCTCGCTATGTTGCCCAGGCTGGTCTCAAGCTCCTGGCCTCAACTGATCCTTCTGCCTCAGCCTCCAAAAGTGTTGGGATTACAGGTATAAGCCACCGCGCCTGGCCCCATCCACCTTTCTTTTTTTTTTTTTTTTTTTTGAGACGAGTCTCGCTTCTGTCAGCTTCAGGCTGGAGTGCAGTGGCTAGATCTCTTGTGCCTCACTGCAAGCCTCCGCCTCCCGGGTTCACGCTTATTCTTCCTGCCTCAGCCTCCTGAGTAGCTGGGACTGCAGCTCACACTGCCTGCTAGTTTTTTGTATTTTTTAGTAGAGACGGGTTTCACCGAAGCTAGCCAGGATGGTCTCGATCTCCTGACCTCGTGATCCGCCCGTCTCGGCCTCCCAAAGTGCTGGGATTACAGGCTTGAGCCACCGCGCCCGGCCCCATCCACCTTCTCAACCTCCCTTCCCGTTCTCCTTGCCCCAGCTCCTCCTAGCCTCTCCCCTGGAGTGGAACTGATACATCCCAGCTGGCAGGGCCTGCTGTGGGCCTCAACTCCTTGTAAATGTGCAATTAACATGAGATAGATTGATTTCCAAATGGGGAAACTGAGGCTCAGAGAGGTAAAGTGACCTGTTCAGTGTCACACAGTGCATATGTGACAAAGTGGAGCACAAACCCAGATATCTCTGTCCCCGGAGCTCTTGCTGCCCCCTGGAGTGGTCTCAGGCCAAACCTGATTTCCTTCCCTGGGCCTTCTTATTGGGCTTGAATCACAGGGGCTTTATTACTGGTGGGTGGGGAGGTATCCCCCCGACTTGGAGGCCTGATGCCTCAATGGGCCACAGACAGAAATTGCTGGTCTTCCCAGCGCCCCCTCACACTGGTGCTGCTGGACTCCCAAGAAGCCTCAGCCCCAGGCCTGGCTCTCAAGCAGCCTCCAGTCTGAAAGCTGAGTCAGGTGCATTCACTCTTAGCTCTACAGGGCCGGACCTGGGCCAGAGGAAGGGACAGGGAGGGTCTGGGCCACACCGAGGGCTACAAAGAGGAAGGCACATGGAGTTGGTGCTTAAAGAATGAGTAGAAGTATGAGAAGTGGAAGTAGAGTTGGATGGATCGTGGATGATGCCTGCATATGAAGGTGGATGAATGGAAGGATGGATGGGTGGATAGGATAGGAATGGGGGATTGGTGAATGGTGGGATGGATGGGGATGGATGGGGATGGATGGGCGATGGAAGATAAATGACTGGATAGGTGACTGGGTGGACGGATGGATAAATAATAGGTTGATGAATGGATGAATATATGGAAACATGAGGCCGGGCGCGGTGGCTCAAGCCTGTAATCCCAGCACTTTAGAGGCCGAGACGGGTGGATCACCAGGTCAGGAGAACGGACCATCCGGCTAACAAAAACCCTGCCTCTACTAAAAAATACAAAAAAATTAGCTGGCCAGGTGGCGTGGTGCCTGTAGTCCCAGCTACTTGGGAGGCTGAGGCAGGAGAATGGCGTGGAACCCGGGAGGCGGAGCTTGCAGTGAGCCGAGATCGCCACTGCACTCCAGCCTGGCGACAGATGGTGACTCTGTCTCAAAAAAAAAAAAAAAAAAAAAAAAAAAAAAAAAGGAAAGATGAATGTACACATGGTTGGATGATTGGATGGATGGGTGTATAGATGGATGAATGGATAGTAAACGGATGAATGGATAATTGGATGGATGGGAAGATGGCTGGGTGAATAGATGGATGAATAGATAGATGGATGGATGGGTGGATGGGTGGATGGATGGGAACATGGATGGGTGTATGCATAGAGGATAGGTGGGTGGGTGGATAGGTGGATGGATGGGAACATGGATGGGTGTACGGATAGAGAATCGGTGGGTGGGTGGATGGGTGGGTGAATGGGTGGGTGGATGAATGGGAAGGCAGATGGGTGTATGGACGGGAATGGATTCAAAGTGGGTGGGCATGGACGGGATGGACCTGGCAGGCGGGCATGAATGGATGAATGTGTGGGTTGATGTATGTATGAATGGATGGGTAGATGGATGGATGGTTGGATGGATGGGAAGATGGATAGGTGTATGTATGGATGGATGGGTGAGTGGATGGGTGGATGGATGGATGGACGGTTGGATAGATGGATGGTGGTGGATGGATGGAAGGATGGATAGATGGATGGTGGTGGATGGATGGATGGGTGAGTGGATGGGTGGATGGATGGGCAGATGAATAGCTGGATGGATGGATGGATGGATGGAAGGTTGGATGGATGGAATGGATGGGTATGGATGGATGATGGTGGTGGATGGATGGATGGATGGAAGGATGGTGGTGGATGGATGAATGGAATGGATGGATGGATGGATGGATGGATGGGCAAATGAGTGGATAGTGGATGGGTGCGTGGATGGATGGAATGGCACTGAGAGGGTGCATGAATATGTGGGGAAGTGGAAAGGTGGAGCTTGAGCCTCAGCATTAAGCACCCCGCCTACCCTTCAAAGAGCCCAGTGTAGACTGCCACACTGGCAGTGGCTCTAGTGTCCCTGTACATTGCATCCCTGTCTCCAACCTGGTCTCCCCAGGTGCTCCCTTTTCAGGGGTCCGCCACTCCTTCCACATGACTCCACACACCTGCCCTCCAGCCAGGTCCAGATGCTGCTCAACACCCACCCTGGGCACTGTGACTGCTGGTTGGTGGAGGGCTCTGGCAGATGTGACTTGGAGGTCACTGGCCAGTTACACAATGTCTGTCTTGCATGTGGGCATGGCTGTGGTGTTCCAGACGGACTCTGAGTGGCCCCCTAGGAGAGGGTCTCATCTAGAAGCGAGAGGCCAGCCCCCAAGCGGCTGCTCTCCAAGGTCTGTACGTCTGTGTTTCTTTCTGCTTCTTACTCTCCTGACCTGCAGCCTGAGCCAAGCGCCGGTATATCTGGACACCAAAGTCCCTGAGAGAGACCCCACCTCCCTACATCCCCAACGATGTTAACAGCCAACTCCTGAGCACCTGCTACCTGGATGGGTCCTGCGGGAACCCCTCAGCTCCTGGTCATGACCTCCCTGGATGGTACCCCCAGAACAGTGGGGTTACCCACCAAGGGCTTGGCCCAGCCACCAGCAGTTACGCACCTCCTGGATCCCAGGGGGGATGCCAAAGCCTGAGGGACCCCAAGGTGTGAGGGGGGACCCCAAGATATGGGGGTACTGACACCCTTCCCCAGACTCTGGCCCTCTGGTCCCCATTGACTTTGGGATATGTGTCTTTGTTGTTTTTCAAGACAGGTCTCGCTCTGTCCCCAGGCTAGAGTGCAGCGGTGCAATCTGAGCTCACTGCAGCCTCGACCTCCTGGGCTCAAGCAATTGTCCTGTTTCAGCCTCCCCAGTAGTTGGGACTACAGATGTGTGTCACCACACCTGGCTAATTTTTGTGTGTTTTTATTTTCTATTTATTTATTTATTTTGCCACGGGAGTCTCGCTCTGTCACCCATGCTGGAGTGCTGTGGCCCCACCTCCGCTCACTGCAAGCTCCGCCTCCCGGGTTCACGTCATTCTCCCGCCTCAGCCTCCCAAGTAGCTGGGACTACTGGCGCCCACCACCGCGCCTGGCTAGTTTCTTTTTGTATTTTTAGTAGAGACGGGGTTTCACTATGTTAGCCAGGATGGTCTCGATCTCCTGACCTCATGATTCGCCCACCTCGGCCTCCCAAAGTGATGGGATTACAGGCGTGAGCCACCGCGCCCGGCCGTGAGTTTTTATTTTTCCGAGGTGCAGTCTCACTCTGTCACCCAGGCGGAAGTGCAATAGCACAATCTTGGCTCACTGGAACCTCTGCCTCCCAGGTTCAAGTGATTCTCCTGACTCAGCCTCCTGAGTAGCTAGGATTACAGGTGTACGCCACAATGCCTGGCTAATTTTTTTTTGTATTTTTAGTAGAGATGGGGTTTCACCATGTTGCCCAGGCTGGTCTCAAACTCCTGACCTCAAATGATCCACCCGCCTCGGCCTCTCAAAGTGCTGGGATTAGAGGAGTGAGCCACCACACCCGGCCAGTGTCTCCCCTGTTGATGTAGTCAGCACCCAACGTGTAACCCTTTCTCTTTGTTTCAGCGATCATCCTTCCCTGTGACCTCCCTCCTGGCTGGAAGATCCTTGCACTCCGGAAAGCAGATGTTTCCCTGCTGTTGGAGGCCTGAGATTTCAGCGATAAGACGCAGAGGCTGGCATCCAGGACCTCGTGAGAGACAGAGGAAGATGGGAAAGAGCATGAAAGGGCTTATGAAGACAAGTTTCCTCCCTCAGGCCCTGGGATTACAGGCGTGAGCCACTGTACCTGGCTGCAAATCTTTTTTTTTTTTTTTGAGACAGAGTCTTGCTGTGGCCCAGGCTGTTGTGCAATGGTGCGATCTCGGCTCACTGCAACCTCCACCTCCCAGGTTCAAGCAACTTTCCTGCCTGAGCCTCCCGAATAGCTGGGACCACAGGTATGTACCATCACACCTGGCTAATTTTTGTATTTTTAGTAGAGATAGGGTTTCACCACGTTGGACAGAGTGGACTCAAACTCCTGGACTCAAGGATCCTCCGGCCTCGGCCTCCCAAAGTGCTGGGATTACAGACATGAGCCACTGCACCTGGCTGCAAATATTTAAACACAAAAGCAGTTCGCAACTGGGCATAGTGGCGCACACCTGTAGTCCCAGCTACTTGGGAGGCTGAGGTGGGAGGATCACCTGAGACCAGGAGGTTGAAGCTGCAGTGAGCCATGATCATGCCACTGCACTTGAGCCTGGGTGAAAGCATGAGACCTTGTCTAAAAGAAAAAAAAGGCTGGGCGCGGTGGCTCAAGCCTGTAATCCCAGCACTTTGGGAGGCCGAGACGGGCGGATCACTAGGTCAGGAGATCGAGACCATCCTGGCTAACACGGTGAAACCCCATCTCTACTAAAAAATACAAAAACTAGCCAGGCAAGGTGGCGGGCGCCTATAGTCCCAGCTACTCGGGAGGCTGAGGCAGGAGAATGGCGGGAACCTGGGAGGCGGAGCTTGCAGTGAGCTGAGATCGTGCCACTGCACTTCAGCCCGGGCAACAGAGCGAGACTCCGTCTCAAAAAAAAAAAAAAGATCATGGCCTCTCCTGCTCAAAAGCCTTCAGTGGCTCCCCAGTGCTCTAAGTATAAAGTCTACATTCCTTGCTGGGGGCCCACAGGTCCCTGATGCTCAGCCTGTAGCCCTCCCTGCCTACATGGTGCCTCCCCACTCTCCCCAACTCACTTAGCTTCAGTCACAGTCACCTCCTCAATGTTGTCCCAAGGGGCTGAACACGTCCCCGCCTCAGGGCCTTTGGGCGTGGTGTTGCCCTGAATCACCACCTCCACAAAGCAATCTTCAGCAGCCGCTGCAGTCTTGGCCTGGTGCTCTGCCTGCTTTTCTTTCTTTTGCAAAATCCTGTCAGAAGTCATTTCTTCGTTCCCTTGTCTACCAGACATGAGGTCCCTGAGGGCAGGATGTCCTAACAGACCTGGATGCCTTAAATGCTTAATAAACATGAGTTAATGATGAATAATCCTTGCTTTACAGAGGAGGAAACAGAGGCCCAGGGAGGAAGGGCTGTTGTACCCCTTGAGTTTGAGCCCAGGCTGCACCAAATCTACCTGCAGGTGGACGAGCGAACCCCGCAACCTGCTCCCTGGGTAAGCAAAGCTCCAAAGGTTGCAAGGAGCAGACTTGGCCTCTCAGACTGGGGTTCCAGGACCAGGCTTTACTCTCTACTGTTTGTTGTTTTGAGACAAATTCTCACTCTGTCGCCCAGGATGGAGTGAAGTGGTGTGATCTGGGCTCACTGCAACCTCTGGCTCCCAGGTTCAAGCGATCCTCCCACCTCAGCCTCCTGAGTAGCTGGGGTTACAGGTGCACACCACCACGCCGGATAATTTTTTGTGTTTTAAGTAGAGGCAGATTTTTGCCATGTTGGCCAGGCCAGTCTCGAATTCCTGACCTCAAGTGATCTGCCCGATTTGGCCTCCCAAAGTGCTGGGATTACAGGCGTGAGCCACCACCTTCAGCCTCCCTGGTGACTTCTTTTTTTTCTTTTTTTTCTTTTTTTTTTTTTTTTGAGACGGAGTCTCGCTCTGTCGCCCAGGCTGGATTGTAGTGGCCCGATCTCGGCTCACTGCAAGCTCCGCCTCCCAGGTTCACGCCATTCTCCTGCCTCAGCCTCCGGAGTAGCTGGGACTACAGGCGCCCGCCACCACGCCCGGCTAGTTTTTTGTATCTTTTAGTAGAGACGGGGTTTCATCGTGTTAGCCAGGATGGTCTCGATCGCCTGACCTCGTGATCCGCCCGTCTCGGCCTCCCAAAGTGCTGGGATTACAGGCTTGAGCCACCGCGCCCGGCCGACTTCTTTTTTTTCTTTCTTTCTTTTTTTTTTTTTGAGATGAAGTCTCACTCGGTCACCCAGGCTGGAGTGCAATGGCATGATCTTGGCTCACTGCAACCTCTGCCTCCCGGGTTCAGGTGATCATCCTGCTTCAGCCTCCTGAGTAGCTGGGACTACGGGTGTGTGCCACCACACTCAGCTAATTTTTGTATTTTTAGTAGAGACAGGGTTTCACCATGTTAGTCAGGTGATCTCAGGTGATTCACCCACCTCGGCCTCCCAAAGTGCTGGGATTACAGGCATGAGTTACTGTGCCTGGCTTTTTTTTTTTTTTTTTTGAGACAGAGTCTTGCTCTGTCGCCCAGGCTGGAGTGCAGTGGCGTGATCTCAGCTCACTGCAGGCTCCGCCTCCCGGGTTCCCGCCATTCTCCTGCCTCAGCCTCCCGCCTGGCTAATTTTTTGTATTTTTGGTAGAGATGGAGTTTCACCGTGTTAGCCAGGATAGTCTCGATCTCCTGACCTCGTGATCCGCCTGCCTCAGCCTCCCAAAGTGTTGGGGCCACCACGCTCGGCCCATTTTTTTTGTATTTTTGTAGAGACGGGGTTTCACCATGTTGGTCAGGCTGGTCTTGAACCCCTGACCTCAGGTGATCCACCTGCCTCCGCCTCCCAAAGAGGTGGGATTACAGGCATGAGCCACCACCTCTAGCCTTCTGCTGACTTTTACTTTGGGGAACTGACAAGCTTGCTGAGCCTCAGTTTTCTTTTTTTTTTTTTTTTTTTTTGAGACGGAGTCTCGCTCTGTCACCCAGGCTGGAGTGCAGTGGTGCGATATCGGCTCGCTGCAAGCTCCGCCTCCAGGGTTGACGCCATTCTTCTGCCTCAGCCTCCTGAGTAGCTGGGACTACAGGCACCCGTCACCTCGCCCGGCTAGTTTTTCGTATTTTTTAGTAGAGACGGGGTTTCACCATGTTAGCCAGGATGGTCTCGATCTCCTGACCTCGTGATCCGGCCGTCTCGGCCTCCCAAAGTGCTGGGATTACAGGCTTGAGCCACCGTGCCCAGCCGAGCCTCAGTTTTCGATGAAACTGGGGTTAGCTAGGTGCAGTGGCTCATGCCTATAATCTCCACACCGTGGGAGGCTAAGGCAGGAGGATTGCTTGAGCCCAGGAATTAGGGACCAGCTTGAACAACATAGGAAGACCCCATCTCTACAAAATATTAAAAAATTAGCCAGGCTTGGTGGCTCAGGCCTCTAATCCCAGTGACTCGGGAGGGTGAGGCAGGAGAATCGCTAGAGCCCAGGAGGTTGAGCCTGTAGTGAGTTGAGATCGCACCACTGCACTCCAGCCTGGGTGGCAGAGTTAGACCTTGTCTCTAAAAAAGTAATAATTAATGCCGGGCGTGGTGGCTCACGCCTGGAATCCCAGCACTTTGGGAGCCTGAGGCGGGTGGATCACAAGGTCAGGAGATTGAGACCATTGTGGCTAACACAGTGAAACCCCGTCTCTACAAAAATACAAAAAAAAAAATTAGCCGGGCGTGGTGGCACGTGCCTATAGTCTCAGCTACTCAGGAGGCTGAGGCAGGAGAATCGCTTGAACCTGTGAGACGGAGGTTGCAGTGAGCCGAGATCGTGCCACTGCACTCCAGCCCGGGTGACAGAGCGAGACTACGTCTCAAAAAAATAAATAAATAAATAAAATAAAAAATAAATAAATACATAAATAATGTGGTTACATATCAGGCCCCTGGGGTCCAGTCTTGGACCTTGCCTTCCTCCCCCAGATTCCCTGCTGAGCACTCCTATAGTGGATAACAGTGGGACCCCTGAGAGGCCTGGGCCCTGGGCCTGGACTCCAGGTAGCACCCAGTCTGGGAGGGAGGCAGGGCCAGACACAGACGCATCCCCGTCCTGGGGGTCAGGATTGTCAGAGTTGTGGGGAGGGCTGGAGGGCTTCCTGGAGGAAACAACCTCAGAGCTGGCATTTCAGGCTATAAGTGGGATCCAGTACAAGTGCTCTGAAGTGGGGCTGAGCAGCTTGACCAATGGGCAATGAGGAGCTTGAGCCTCTCTCTCTGAGGTGTCCAGGAGAGCCACGGAAGATGCTGGAGCAAGGAGGTGGGCAGCACCGCTGGTTAGAGGGGTCCCTTGGTGTGTGTTGGTAGGGGGGATCCTAGAGGGCATAGCCACGGCACAGGTGGCCAAACCAGAGACCCCGGCCTGTGCCTGGTTACCAGGAATACTCTCCCTCTGGCAGACCCAAGGAAGAGGCTGTAGCATGTGAGTCACCCAGCTGCTGTGAGAACAATCGGCGCGCGGCAGCCCCATGTGGGCTGTCACCAAGCAGGAACACGGCCCCCAGAGCCCCTCTGAGCTGCCTTCCCCACGGGCTCCTGCTCTCTGTTCCCACAGCTGCTCCCTCAAGGCCACAGAAGGAGCGTGGGATGGGGGGACAGGCGGAGAGGAGGCCGTGTAGGCTGCACAGCCAGCATTTGGGAGCTCCGGGGTAGGGTGGGGCTTCTCTGGCAGAGGGCCCACTGTGTTCAGGGGCTGCCATAGTCTCAGGACTCTACTCAGGGTGGGGAAACTGAGGCTCAGAGAATGGTAGGGTTTGCAACTATTCTGCACATGGACAGACACCAGAGCTGAAACCCTGCCCAGGGCCTGCAGTGTCAATGTGACCACTCCCTCTCTCTTTGGCTCCAAACTCTCCCATGGCTCCCCAGTGCCTTCAGAATGAAACCCACACAACTCGCCAAGACCCACGAGGCTCTGTTCAGTTCCTGTGACCCCCTAGGCCTCAGCAATCCCAAAAGCTTTTCTCCCACTTACTCCACTCTAGACACCTCTATAGGGTTCCTCCAATATGGCCCACCTGGCCCCACCTCAGGGCCTTTGCACATGCTCCGACCCCCAATGCCTAAAGCACTCTTTTTAAATTATGCCTGTTTCATCCCTCAGGAAAGGTGCAAAGAGTTCATGAAAGGTTATATGCCCAGGAACACACAGCAAGCTGGTGGGACTTGGGATATGAACCCAGGCCCATCTGACTACCCCCACCCTCACCCCCTGGCAGCCCCTTTCGTGGCTGTTGTGTCATATCAAAACAGACCTGGGCTAGGCGCGGTGGCTCACACCTGTAATCCTACCTTAAGTTAGGAGTTTGAGACCAGACTGGCCAACAGACCAGCCTGGCGAAACCGCATCTCTACTAAAAATGAAAAAATTAGCTGGGCATGGTGGCACACACCTGTAGTTCCAGCTACTCGAGAGGCTGAGGCAGGAGAATTGCTTGAACCTGGGAGGGGGAGATTGCAGTAAGCCGAGATTGTGCTACTGCACTCCAGCCTGGATGACCGAGTGAGACTCTGTCTCAAAACAAAACAAAACAAAAAGATTTCAGACCAATCCACCATGGAGCTGGCTGATTCTCAGCCCCTCCAGATCCTTTTTTTTTTTTTTTTTTTTTTTTTGAGACAGAGTCTCCCTCTGCCACCCAGGCTAGAGTGCAGTGGCACAATCTCGACTCACTGCAACCTCTGTCTCCCAAGTTCAAGCGATTCTCTTGCCTCAACCTCCTGCGTAGCTGGGACTATAGGCGTGCGCCACCATGTCCAGCTAATTTTTTAATATTTTTAGTGGAGACAGGGTTTCGCCATATTGGCCAGGCTGGTGTTGAACTCCTGACCTCGTGATCCACACGCCTCAGCCTTCCAAAGTGCTGGGACTACAAGCGTGAGCTATCGTGCCTGGCCATACCCCTCCAGATCTTGCCACCTCTGGCTAGATGCCAAAGACTCTCAGGCCTTGGGCCCAAGGCCCCCTGGTCAAGGAGCTCCAAGGCTAAGCCGACCCCCAATTCCCCCAGTGCTTCCCCTGATGTGGCCTCAATTTCTCCGCCCCACTTTCTGCCCTTCAAGCGCTGCTGGTGGCGGAGCCTTCAAGGACGCCACAGCCAAAAATAATCGGGCCCCGACCTACCTCCGGAAATTGGGGCAGCCCCGCCCAGCCACCTGGCACCCAGGAGGTAATTAGTGCATGTGGCAAATTAGGGTAATTAGGTCTGCGGGAACTGAACCTCGGGTCCAGGTTTGGTGCTCAGAGGGGCCTCAAGCACTGCGTCCTCCCATCCCCAACTCACTCTGGTCCTAGGTCCTCAAATCCGTAACCCAGTGCTGGCGACCCCAACTCCCTGACCCTTTCTTGCCTGGGCCTGAGGGAGCCTGGCTCCGTTGCTTCATGGGGGGTTGTTTGTTGAATGAATTAACTTTGGCCGTGGGCGGAAGTCAAGTTCTGAATTTAAGGCAGGGTCTCCTTCAAGTGATGCAAAATCACCAATAGTATTGAGTCATCAAACTCTCCTTTGCCTGACCCCCATGGGTCCACTCTGTGCTGGAAGGTGACAAACTCTAGCAAAACATCAGCCCTGGTCTCAACCCTTGAGGAACACTCAGGCTGGAGGAGTCAAAGCTGCACACAGGCACTCGCAGGGGTCAGGGCCGGGCCAGAAAGAGGGAAGAGGGCTGGAGAAGGTCTAGAGGTAGAGGAGAGAGAGCTTCTGGTGGGAGGAGAGCATTGAAGGTGAGGCTTTGAGGGATGAATAGGAGTTTGCAAACAGGCTAATGTCTGGAGGTTGGCCCAACTAGCTATAGCTTGGGGAATGAGGAGAAGGAAGAGGGAGGTAGCTGGAGGGGGCACCTGAGGGGCTGGGAGCTAAAGATTTAGAGGATGTCATGCCAGGTTGGACCCATTTCTGTCCTTGAGAGTTCAGGCCTGGTTGCAGTCCTCTAACTTCTGAAAAAGAAAAGAGTAAGAAGTTGGTTCAGGATCAAAACCACATACTAAAAATAAACAGGATGTTTACAAGAGCAAGCATTTATTAAGCACCTACAATCACGTTCTCTTCACATAACAACTCATTGGAGGCCAGGTGCAGTAGCTTACATCTGTTATCCCAGCCCTTTGAGAGGCTGAGGCAGGCAGATCACTTGAATCCAGGAGTTGGAGACCAGCCTGGGCAGCATAGTGACACCCCGTCTCTACAAAAAATACAAAAATTAGTCAGGTGTAGTGGTGTGCACCTGTAGTCCCAGCCACTCAGGAGTCTGAGGTGGGAGGATTGCTTGAACCCAGAAAGTTGAGGCTGCAGTGAGCCATGATTGAGCCACTGTACTACAGCCTAGAACAGAGTGAGGCCCTGTCTCAAAAAAAGGGGCTGGGCGTGGTGGATCACACCTGTAATCCCAACAGTTTGGGAGGCCAAGGCGGGTGGATTGCTTGAGTCCAGGAGTTGGAGACCAGCCTGGCCAACATGGTAAAACCCTTGTTCCTACTAAAAATACAAAAATTAGCTGGGTATGGTGGCGTGCACCTGTAATCCCAGCTACTAGGGAGGCTGAGGCAGGAGAATCGCTTGAACCCGGAAGGCAGAGATTGCAGCAAACTGAGATCGCAGCACTGCACTCCAGCCTGGGTGACAGAGCAAGATTCTGTCTCAAAAAAAAAAAAAAAGAAAAAGAAAAAGACAAGAAAAAGAAAGAATTCATTAGATCCCTACAGTAAACCTCAAAAGTGAACACAATTCATATGCCCATTTTATGGATGGGGAACCTGAGGCACAAAGAAGAAAAAGTGACTTCTTCAGGGTGGCACTGCTGGTAAGCAGCAGGGCTGGGATTCTGGGATTCACTCCCTGGCTCACGTGATTCTGAAAGCCACCAAGTCGAAAGCTGGAACCTGGGGATCTCCTACTTCTGAAAGTGCTCATAGAAAGCTGTCACAGGGGCCAAGCGCGGTGGCTCACGCCTGTAATCCCAGCACTTTGGGAGGCTGAGGCTGGCGGATCATGAAGTCAGGAGATTGAGACCATCCTGGCCAACACGGTGAAATCCCGTCTCTACTAAAAAAAAAATACAAAAATTAGCTGGGCGTGGTGGCAAGTGCCTGTAATCCCAGCTACTCAGGAGGCTGAGGAAGGAGAATAGCTTGAATCCAGGAATTGGAGGTTGCAGTGAGCCGAGATCGCGCCACTGCACTCCAGCCTGGCGACAGAGTGAGACTCCGTCTCAAAAAAAAAAAAAAAGGAAAGCTGTCACAGGTCAGGCTTGTTCTAGGTGCCGGACAAATCCATGTAAGAGGTGAATAGTAACCAAATCATGCCATAAACAGACCTGAAGTAGTCACCAAGACCTTCACTGGGAGGTGGGCACCCAGCTTTGGGGAAGAGAGGCTGGACTGTCCCTGCTCTGGTGGCACAGAAAACCTCTGGAGAGGAGAGACAGTTTAGCCTCACTCCAAATGCTGGGTCAGATCTAACTAGGCAGAGACCAGAGCCTGAGTCATAAAAGCCATTCTGCAAATGCAGTTTTCTTAGTGCTGAATGAGCTGTTCGGGCTCCCGCTTGGTTTCCCCTTTAAGACAGGAAGTTCATTCTTCCACACCATTTCTCAGCCCCAAAGGAAAGTTACTTTCCTAGTCAGCCACCTTGGGGTGGTGGCCTCTGCCTGCCCTGCAAGGACATCCCAAGTCCCTTTCTTCCTTCCTTCCCATTTTTTTTTTCTTTTTTGAGACAGAGTCTCCCTCTGTCACCCAGGCTGGAGTACAGTGACCTGATCTCAGCTCAATTGTACCTCTGCCTCCTGGGTTCAAGTAATTCTCCTGCCTCAGCCTCCCGAGTAGCTGGGATTACAGGTGTGCACCACCATGCCCGGCTAATTTTTGTATTTTTAATAGAGACGGGGTTTCACCATGTTTTGGCCAGGCTGGTCCGAAACTCCTGACCTCAGGTGATCTGCCTGCCTCAGCCTCTTAAAGTGCTGGGATTACAGCAATCCTCCAGCCTCAGCCTCCCAAAGTGCTGGGATGACACTCATGAGCCCAGTGCCTTTCTGTGACTCTTATGTTACCTGTTTATTATATGACCAGGTCTGGGTGCTCTTCTAGGGCTGGCCCATCCATCCTGAAGCCTCAGTCTGGCCCAGTACAAGAGTGACTGTTCATCCCAGCAGGGAAACTGAGGCACTGACTCAGTTTCCCCAGCTGCAGCAAAGACTGGCAGGGCCTCTGTCTACGAACCTAATGGAAGGCACCCCAGAGGACAGCTGCTGATATTGACTGAATCCTTCATGTTCCTCCCTCTACTAGAAGCCCTGCAAGCATCAGCCCATTTTCCAGGTGAGAAAACTGAGGCCCACACTGAGGAAGCCACTGCCTCAGGGTAGACTTGGCTAATCCAAATTCAGGTTGGGGCTGCTCAAGGCCAGCTCTGTCCCAGCCCCTCCCAGAGACCGGAAAGGGCGTTCAGGGAAACAACTCAACCCTTCACTGTCTCTTTCACTGTTGCTTTCTGCCCACACAAAGGGCAAAGCCTGCCTGGGTCCCCCGCCCAGCTGCCCCTGTAGAAGAGCCACATGGCCCCAGTTCTGCACTCGGCAAGCTCTAAACAGCTTCCAGAAGCCTCGGCCATGCCAGCACCTTTCCCAGATACTTTTTTATTTTTTCCATTATTTTGTTGGTAATAAGGAGAAGTCATTTTTTGTGCAGAACAGACGGTATTTTCTTTGCTCCCCACAATGTTCAAGCATTTCGTGGCTTCCAGCCTGAGAACACAGCCAAATCCTTCCCTTGTGCAGATGCCTCATGAAGTTAGAAGCAGCCCGGGAAACCGAGTCTGTGCCTCAGTTTCCCCTGTGAGATGAATAATCGCTCTTGTGCTGGGTCAGACTGGGGCTTCAGGATGGATGGGCCAGCCCTAGAGGAGCACCCAGACCTGGTCATGTAATAAACAGGTAACATAAGAGTCACAGAAAGGGTTTGGGTTCACCCCTGTCATCCCAGCACTTTGGGAGGCTGAGGTGGGAGGATCACTTGAGCTCAGAAGTTTGAGACCAGCCTGGGCAACATAGTGAGACCTTGTCTCTAAAAATAAACTTTAAAAAAGAAAAGAAAGAAAGAGTCACAGGGATTGGGACAGGGGAAGGAAAGACCCCTTCCAAGGCCAGGGTAGTCCGAGAGGCTTCCTGGAGGAGGAGACAGGGTGGTGGCGCTGAGCCTGGAAGGACAAGGTGGAAGACATGCCTGCAGAGAGGGCATTCCAGGTGGACAGAACAGTTTGGGCAAAGGCCTGGACGGGGGGAAAGACTCAGATCTTGGTCCAGGAGTCAATCTCCAAAGACAATCTGACCTGGAATTCACCTAAAGGTAATTCAAATGTAACTACCAGCTCAGATATACTATTCTTCTTAGAAGGAAACAGAAATAAAGGAACAGGGAAAGGAGACAGGAGCAGAGGTCTTGGAGATGAAAAGCAAAAGCCTCTCTGAAGTTGTCAAAAAACAGCCAGGTGCAGTGGCTCATGTCTGTAATCCTAGCACTTTAGGAGGCTGAAGGGGGCCGGATCACTTGAGGTGAGGAGTTCGAGACCAGACTGGGCAACATGGTGAAACCCCATCTTTATTAAAAATACAAAAATCAGCCAGGTGTGGTGGCATGAACCTGTAGTCCCAGCTACTCGGGAGGCTGAGGCAGGAGAATCACTTGAATCTGGGAGGCAGAGGCTGCAGTAAGCTGAGATTGTGCCACTGTACTCCAGCCTGGGCAACAGAGTGAGACTTTGTCTCAAAAAAAAAGAAAGGCAAAAAAAAGAAAAACTCAAATGTAAGGTCAGAGCTTTAGGGCGCCACAGGCCTTGATTCCAGGGAGCTCCGGGCCTCTGCCCATGAATGAACCAACAGCACTGTGTGATTTTGGAGAAGGTGCCAGAGAGGGGCTGGCACCAGGATTGACAAGTGGGACCCATGGGCTTGGGGCTGGGGAGGTGGATCTCAGCTCAACTCCGGAAGGACGCTCTCCTGGTGAGTGTGGGAAGGGGGTGCTACCTGTGACCAGAGGTGACAAACCCAGGCCAGTGGAGGCTGAGGGGATACAACCATGTGTTGGAGACATTCCCTCAACCTTTGGATCCTGGAAACCTCAAACAACAGCAATGATCACCGTAATCCCACCATTGTGGGCTTTTTTACCATCGTCTTGGGAGGGACAGAGGTGGACAGACGTCCCTGCTCAGGGATGGGGCGGTCAGGAGGACAGACAGGAAGGTTTCTCTCTTTGTCTTCCTTCCCGTTCCCTCCCAAAGTTGATCTCTTCCGTTTCCTGGCAACACCCATTGAGCACTTACTGTATGCAGACCCTAGGACCCACTGCCCCCTCCCCAACTTCACTGGGCCACCCATGTCAGCCCGGGAGGGACCTGACCTCCCTCACAGGCCCAAAGTTATGACTTCAGGTAGTGGGGAGAGAGGCAGCTGTCCCCTGAGAAGGTGACAGGAGGGTGAGAGGTCACATCGCAGTCCACATCGCAGTCCGTACAACTCCCTCCATCTACTTCCTCTCTCTCCGCCTGTCTCCCCCGTGTCTCTGTTTTTGGGTCTCTTTATCATCCCAGATGTCCCTCTCCGTCTGTCTCTCTGTCCTCACCCTCTGCTCCCAACTCCGACCCCCCGCAACCCCCCCCCAGTCCCCCTCCACTGCCCTAGCCCCCTCCCCCAATCCTCCCTCTCTTCCCCAGTCCCGGCCCCCGCTCCTCCCCCGTGTCCCCTCCCCCCTACCCCTCCCGCTGCAAAAAGCCAGCAGGGGGCGCAGCGGGGCGGCCTTGGCGGCCCGGGGAGGCGGGGCGGGCGGCGGCCGCGTCGGGACCGGCCGCGATGGGACCGGAGGCGGCGCGGGCGGCGGCGGCGGCGGCGCAGACAAAGGCGCGGGCGGCGCGGAGGGCGGCGCGGAGGGCGCGGGCCCGGGAGCCAGGGAGCGAGCGGGGCGCCCGGCAGCGCGGAGTCAGCGCCGCGGGGGCCGCACCCGACCCGCGCCTGGACACTCGCGGGGCGCCGACCCGGCAGGGTGAGCCCGGCCGGCCGAGCCTGCGCCGGGAGCGCGGGGGCCTCGAAGTCCCAGGGCCAAGGGGAGGTCGCGGGGGGTCCCCAGAAGTTCCGGACCCGGGGACTGGGAGCGGCTCAGGGGGTCCCCAAGTTCCAGGGCTGGAGGGAGCGCGGGGGTCCCGAACTTCTGGATTCAGGGTCGGAGAGGGGACTGCGCGGGAGGTTCCCAAAGTTCTGGACCCGGCGTTGGAGGAGGCTGCGAAGGGGTCCCCAAAGTTGCGGACCTGGGGTGGGGTACTGGCGTGGGAGGGGTCCGGACGTCCCGGACCCAGGGACTGGAGGGATGGCAGGGGGTCTTCGAAGTTTAGCAGTCTGGGACAACGCGGGGGACCCGGGTCCCGGACCTGGTTAGAGAGGAGACAGGGAGAGAGTCCCCGGAGTTACCGACCTGGGGTTGGAGGAGGCAGAAGAGGTGTCCCCCGAAGTTCTTGACCCAGAGACAGGGGGCGTCGCGGGAATCTCGGAAGTTCCAGGGGCAGGGCACATGTCCCGGAGTTGGGGCGCGCACTGGGTGTCCTCCTGCCTCGGGTGGGGATGGAATCCTGAATTAATAGTAACCCCCCGTTCTCCGGATTGGGGTACATGGGATGGGGCCTCATCCACCGGCCAGATTGGGGATCCCGGGCACCGGCCGGTGTCGGACCCCCCTCCGGGAGCCCCGTGGCCGGCGGCATCCGAGGCGCATGACTAGTTGGTGAGTAACTTTCCCCAAACGCTGCAAGTCGCAGCAGGAGTTGCCGGACCGGAAGGGCCTGGGTTCCGGGGACCCCTGTGTTCCCTAACTCCCACCCGGCACAGGACCCGCCCCCTTTCCAGGCCAGAGCTGCCGCCCCACCCCCACTCAGGGGCTCCGGTTTCAGACCCTGTGACCAGGACAGCAGCTGCCCAGGACAGGATGGGGGGGGCATCCCCCCTTTGACCACAGAGGCCGCTGGGCCGGGGCCTCCCCTCCCCCACCTGTCTTCCCCCTCCTCCAAACCCCTCCTTGGTCCCCTGCACATTTGGGGTTGCTGGATGGCCCAATGGGGAGGTTGGGGAGCCCTGGTCTCCCAATGTGGATTCTGCTCTGCCCCCCATGGTGGGCACTGGGATTGGCTGTTTGTCTACATCTTGTCTTTTTAACTTGGCTGGGGACTCCCTGGGGATTTGGACTCTGAACTTCAAGGTGTGCCTCTGCCCTAGGGTGGGAGCTGTAGGGGGTGGGGTCCCTCTGCAGGATGTAGTGGGGAACTGGTCTCCTGGTACTACACACCTCTCAATGCCCCACTTTTTGATGGAGAGCCCCACTCTGGCCAGTCATGGGTGAATGTGGTGGAAAGAATTCAGCAGATATTTGGCTTCCACAGTTCAGCCCAGGATGGAGGGGACCTCACGGGGGTGCAATAACCGGGACAATGAGAAATTTACATCTGGATGTCAGCGGCCACCGGGCTCCTCTCAGAGGGCCATCTCCTGTACAGGGTGTTGTGGGGGCTTCCCCTAGTCAAAGAAAGATGGGGTCCGCTTGCTCTGAGTGATCTATAGCAATTATCTTGCCTTTTTGTTTCTTTTTATAATTTCTTTTTTTTTTTTTGAGACAGGGTCTTGCTCTCTTGTCCAGGCTGGAGTGCAGTGGCGTGACCATAGCTCACTGCACTGCAGCCTTGACCTTCTGGGCTCAAGCAATCCTCCCACCTCAGCCTCCCGAGTAGCTGGGACCACAGGCACATGCCACCACACCCGGCTAATTGTTTAAATTTTTGGTAGAGATGGGGTCTTGCCATGTTGCTCAGGCTGGTCTCGAACTCCTGGGCTCAAAGAATTCTCTTGACTCAGCCTCCCAAAGCACAGGGTGTACTTTGGGCCTTTCCTGCCTTTTTGATTGAAAGTTCCATGACGGCACACCTGGTGATGGGTTCTGAGGTGGAACCTGCTTGGCCTCAGCCTAGCCTGAGGGACACTCATAGTCCCTGCTCTCTCCCTAGGGGCCAAAGCAGCGCTCCTGCCACCTCTCTGGCTGCCCCCTAGAGCCTGCCCATCCCGACCTGACCAATGTCCACAGCCAGGTGAGCTCCCACTTCCCCCAGCCCGGGGTTTTGAGCTGTCTAAGGGGGTTGCCTGGCCCCCACCAAACACCCTGTCCCCATGCAGGGAGCAGCCAATCTTCAGCACACGGGCGCACGTGTTCCAGATCGACCCGGCCACCAAGCGAAACTGGATCCCGGCGGGCAAGCATGCACTCACTGTCTCCTATTTCTACGATGCCACCCGCAATGTCTACCGCATCATCAGCATCGGGGGCGCCAAGGTCCGGGTGGGGTCTGGGTGGGGAAGAGGCACCAGGAGTCCTGGTGACAAACCTGGGTCTAGTGGCTGGCTTGCTGTGTGCCCAAGGGATGGGAAACCCTGGGCCTTCTGTCTCCTGAAATGGTTCAGAGTAAAGACCTTCAAGACCCTAATACAAGGTGATACCTGGGGGTTTCATGTTTGTTATTATCTGTCCCATCAACCTTGAACTTTGTTTCCCGACCCCAGGCCATCATCAACAGCACTGTCACTCCCAACATGACCTTCACCAAAACCTCCCAGAAGTTCGGGCAGTGGGCAGACAGTCGCGCCAACACCGTCTACGGCCTTGGCTTTGCCTCTGAACAGCATCTGACACAGGTGGGCCCGGTGAGGGGGAAAGTGGAGGGAATGGATGAGGCTGGGCCCAAGTCTTCTGGGCTCAATTTGGGATCTTGGGCAGGTTCTCTATCTTCCGATCTACAGGATGGGATTGTAGGATGAGATGAGACTGAAGCCCCTTTAACGTTCACTGGTTTGATTCCTGGTTCGTTTTTCTGTTTGTTTGTTTTTTGAGACGGGCTGGAGCTATCTTGGCTCACTGCAACCTCTGCCTCCCGGGTTCAAGCCATTCTCCTGCCTCAGCCTCCCAAGTAGCTGGGACTACAAGAGTCCGCCACTGGCCGGGCGCGGTGGCTCAAGCCTGTAATCCCAGCACTTTGGGAGGCCGAGGCAGGTGGATCACGAGGTCAGGAGATCGAGACCATCCTGGCTAACACAGTGAAACCCCGTCTCTACTAAAAATACAAAAAACTAGCCGGGCGTGGTGGCGGGCGCCTGTAGTCCCAGCTACTCGGAGGCTGAGGCGGGAGAATGGCGTGAACCCGGGAGGCGGAGCTTGCAGTGAGCCGAGATCGCGCCACTGCACTCCAGCCTGGGCGACACAGCGAGACTCCGTCTCAAAAAAAAAAAAAAAAAAAAAAAAAAAAAAAAGTCCGCCACCACGCCTGGCTAATTGTTTGTATTTTTAGTAGAGACAGGGTTTCACCATGTTGGCCAGGCTGGTCTAGAACTCCTGACCTCAAATGATCCACCCGCCTCGGCCTCCCAAAGTGCTGGGATTACAGGCATGAGCCACCACACCCGCTCTTGAGTCCTAGTTCTACTTCCTCTAGCTCTAATTTTGGACACACGCTGCTCCTCTTTGGGACATCAAATGGGTGGCTGGCCTGGGCTGGGCACTTTCCCATATGCCCTAGCAATACCTTCATCCTCACCTCCCTCCACCCTGTGCCGTCTCTATACTTCCATTGTTATCTTTATCCATGGTTTTGTTGATGATGAGTGCTTTCACGAAGATCTTCTTCTTCTTTTTTTTTTTTTTTGAGGTGATGCCGTGCCGTCCCCCAGGCTGGAGTGCAGTGGCACGATCTCGGCTCACTGCAACCTCCGCCTCCCGGGTTCAAGAGATTCTCCTGCCTCAGCCTCAGAGTAGCTGGGATTACAGGCACCTGCCACCTCACCCAGCTAATTTTTGTATTTTCCATAGAGATGTGGTTTGGTTGGCCAGGCTGGTCTTGAACTCCTGACCTCAGATGATCCACCCGCCTCGGCCTACCAAAGTGCTGGGATTACAGGCATAGCTACCACACCAGGCCTTCTTTGTTTTCTTCTAGAAGCTTTAGAATTTACCTTTCTTTTCTATTTTTTTCTGTTTTTTCTGGCTGTATGCCTGTGTCTTCTCCTCTTTAAATAAGGACACCAGTCGTGGGATTCAGGGCCGATCCTAAATCCAAGATGATCTCATCTCAAGGTCTTTCACTTCATCACACTCCCCAAGATTTTTTTTTTTTTTTTTTTTTTTAGATGGAGTCTTGCTCTGTCACCCAGGCTGGAGTGCAGTGGCCGGATCTCAGCTCACTGCAAGCTCCGCCTCCTGGGTTCACGCCATTCTCCTGCCTCAGCCTCCTGAGTAGCTGGGACTACAGGCGCCCGCCACCAAGCCCGGCTAGTTTTTTGTATTTTTTAGTAGAGACGGGGTTTCACCAGGTTAGCCAGGATGGTCTCGATCTCCTGACCTCGTGATCCGCCCGTCTCGGCCTCCCAAAGTGCTGTCTTTTTTTTTTTTAACAAGATCTCGCTCTGTTGTCCAGGCTGGAGTGAAGCAGTGTAATCATGACTTACTGAAGCCTCGAACTCCTGGGCACAAGGGATCCTCCCACCTCAGCCTCCTGAGTAGCTGAGACTATAGGCACACGCCACTATGCCTAGCTAATATCTTTATTCTTTATTCTTATTTTTATTTTTTGTAGAGACAGGATCTCACTATGCTGTCCAGACTGTTCTTGACTCCTGGCCTCAAGTGAGCCTCTCACTCTGGCCTCCCAAAGTGCTGGAATTACAGGCTTGAGCCACTGCACCTGGACAATTTACCTTTCTAATTTAGGTCTTTTTTTTTGTTTTTTTTTTGGAGACAGAGTCTAACTCTGTTGCCAGGCTGGAGTGCAGTGGCTTGATCTCGGCTCACTGCAACCTCTTCCCCTCAGGTTCAAGCAATTCTCCTGCCTCAGCTTCCCAAGTAGCTGGGATTACAGACATACCACACCTGGCTAATTTTTGTATTTTTATAAAATTTTTGTTTTTTAAATTTTTGTATTCTTAGTAGAGACAGGGTTTTACTATGTTGGCCAGGCTGGTCTCAAACTCATGACTTCAGGTGATCTGCCTGCCTCAGGCTCCCAAAGTGCTGGGAATACAGGTGTGAGCCACTGTGCCTGGCCTAAAAAGTTATTTATATATTTATTTATTTATTTTTTGAGACGGAGTTTTGCTCTTGTCCCCCAGGCTGGAGTGCAATGGCACAATCTCGGCTCGCTGCAATCTCCACCTCCTGGGCTCAAGCAATTCTCCTGCCTCAGCCTCCCAAGTACTAGGATTACAGGTGCCTGCCACCATGGCCGGTTAATTTTTGTGTTTTTAGTAGAGACGGGGTTTCACCATGTTGGCCATGCTGGTTTCGAACTCCTGACTTCAAATGATCCACCCACCTCGGCCTCCCAAAGTGTTGGAATTGCAGACCTGAGCCACTGCACCCAGCCTGAAAAAAAATTTATTTATTTATTTATTTTATTTTATTTTATTTGAGTTGGAGTCTTGCTCTGTTGCCCAGGCTGGAGTGCAGTGGCCCAATCTCAGCTCACTGCAAGCTCTGCCTCTTGGGTTCACTTCATTCTCCTGCCTCAGCCTCCCAGGTAGCTGGGACTACAGGCGTCTGCCACCACACCCGGCTAATTTTTTGTACTTTTAGTAGAGATGGGGTTTCACCGTGTTAGCCAGGATGGTGTTAGCCAGGATGATCTCGATCTCCTGACCTCGTGATCCGCCCGCCTTGGCCTCCCAAAGTGCTGGGATTACAGGTGTGAGCCACCGCGCCCGGCCAAAAATTATTTTTAAACGAAGGAAATTTATTTTAAAACCAGGGTGTGGGGGGAAACATATCCTATTCTAACTGGAAAACTGGTATTGCTTGTCATAAATAGGTGGTAAATGTAAACATGTAAGCATTTAATACAACAAAAACAAGAACGAGATGACTACTTTCTCATTGACTTCCGATGTCTCTCAGAGCCTGAGACTTAAAAAAATAAAATTTAAAAAAAGGAATAACAACAGGTGTTAAAGACAGATTAGCACCCACCTCAGGCTGTCTTTGTTGAAATAGCCCTGATAAAGATGAAAAGGGGCCCAATGTGTTGGCTCATACCTGTCGTTCTCACACTTTGGGAGGCCGAGGTAGGTGGATCACGGGGTCAGGAGTTCGAGACCTGCATGGCCAATATGGTGAAACCCCGTCTCTACTAAAAATACAAAAATTAGCCAGGCGTGGTGGTGCGGGCCTGTAATCCCAGCTACTCGGGAGGTTGAGGCAGAAGAATCACTTGAACCTGGGAGGCGGAGGTTGCAGTGAGCCGAGGTGGTGCCACTGCACTCCAGCCTGGGTGACAGAGCGAGATTCCATCTCAAAACAAAACAAAACAAAACAAAAAAACGCTGGGTGCTGTGCCTGTAATCCCAGCACTTTGGGAGGCTGAGGCAGGAGGATCACTTCAAGTCGGGAATTTAAGACCAGCCTGGCCAACATGGTGAAACCCCATCTCTACTAAAAATATGAAAATTAGCCAGGCATGGTGGTGCATGCCTGTAATCCCAGCTACTCAGGAGGCTGAGGCAGACGCTGCAGTGAGCCAAGATCATGTCACTGCACTCCATCTTGGACAACAGAGCGAGACTCCATCTCAAAAAAAAAAAAAGGGAAAGGGCCATTCTGGGGAACATGGCTAGACCCCGTCTCTAGAAAAAATTAGCCAGGCATGATGGCACACACCTGTAGTCCCAGCTCCTTAGTGGAGGGATAAGGTAGAAGGGTCACTTGAGCCAGGGAGGTCAAGTCTGCAGTGAGCCGAGATCATGCCACTGCACTCCAGCCTGGGTGACAAAGTGAGACCCTTTCCTAAAAAGAAAAAGAGGAAACGGGAATTCCTTTCCCTTTCTCAGTGTGGCCCAATGTATTTAAATGCCACCTCTGTGATCTCATGCCACCTGCCCACCCACCGTGGTTTATCATTCTTCCAACTTTCCTTCTTCCAAGGTGTGTGATAAGGGGATGGGTACAGTTCAGAAGTTGCGGGGCTGTCACTGGGTGATGGTGACGTGTTTGGGAGGATGGACTGGGGTTTTACTGTCTTTTCCTCCCCACTCCCTTAGTTTGCTGAGAAGTTCCAGGAGGTGAAGGAAGCAGCCAGGCTGGCCAGGGAGAAATCTCAGGATGGCGGGGAGCTCACCAGTCCAGCCCTGGGGCTCGCCTCCCACCAGGTCAGCACTCCTTACTCTCCTATGCCTGCCTGGGCACCTGTGAGTCAGCCAGGTGCTCAACGGATATTGGGGGACCTTGATATTGGGAGACCGGGGCACTGTGCTGGTCCTCAAGACCCAATGCTTCCAGATGACCTAAAGTTAGACCCATGGCAGGGACCACGGAGGAGGGGTGTGGAGTGTGTCATAGAGGGTCTGGACCTTGCCTGGGGCCGGCGGGATGCACCCAGTAGGTCCCGGTAGCAAGACCAGCTCAGGCCGGGTGCGGTGGCTCACGCCTGTAATCCTAGCACTTTGGGAGGCCGAGGTGGGCGGATCACGAGGTCAGGAGATCGAGACCATCCTGGCTAACATCATGAAACCCCGTCTCTACTAAAAAAAAAAATTAGCCGGGGATGGTGGTGGGCGCCTGTGGTCCCAGCTGCTCGGGAGGCTGAGGCAGGAGAATGGTGTAAACCCAGGAGGTGGAGGTTGCAGTGAGCCGAGATTGCGCCACTGCACTCCAGCCTGGGTGACAGAGTGTGACTCTGTCTCAAAGAAAAAAAGGAAAGAAAGAAATGGCTAAGTGTGAGGCAGAACAACTAACTATCCCTGCATGTTTTCCCATATTAATTTAGTCAGCTTTATTTATTGAGCACCTGCTGGGTACCAGGTCCAGGGCTGTGCAGAGGGGTTGCAGAGATGAAAAAAAGCAGGCTGGACTCTGTCTACTCTCAAAGCCAGTGGTCCAGGCAGTGGGGTTGCTCCTGAAATACGGATTCAGCCTGGGCTGGACTTCCTGCTGACATCCTAAACGGGATGTTGAAGTTCCGCCGCAGGGAAGGGAAAGCAGGGAGCTGTTCGATTGTCCCCCTCCCCTACTTTACAGGTTCCAAGTATCTTGGTTTAGACTAACCTGCATCAGACTTGCTCCTGGGGATGGTGAAAGCCCAGGAAGGCAAGGTTGAGGGCGTGGGCATGGAACTCCCAGCCTAGGGGGCCATAGGGAGCCATGGAGGGTGCATGAGGTGGGGAGGGACACACTTGGATCCTGTGCTGTGAAGGACCTGCTTAGGGTGCGTAGGTCAGTTGGACCCCCGATGTGACGACCCCAGTCACATCAGCCTTGATCCCAGCTGATGTGGGGTCGTGACCTACTCTTCCCCATGCACAGGTGCCCCCGAGCCCCCTCGTCAGTGCCAATGGCCCCGGCGAGGAAAAACTGTTCCGCAGCCAGAGTGCTGATGCCCCCGGCCCCACAGAGCGCGAGCGGCTAAAGAAGATGCTGTCTGAGGGGTGAGGGGCGGGACTTGAGGGCGTGGCAGGGGCGGGGGTCGGGGTGGGGGATGAGGAGGCGGTTCTCGGAAGCCAAGGGAGTGCCAAGGCTCTAACTGTGGACCCAAGACCTGGGGAAGGGGATGAGGATCTGGATGCTGCCCCATCCAGAGCCGACCCCGCCCCTACCCTGCGTTAGCCACGCCCCTCCGTATTGACCCCACCCCTGTCTCGCTGCTAACCTCGCCCAGTCTATGCCTCTCTGGGTTTAGGATAACCCTGGGGCGCCTCCCCACCCCGACCACGCCCCTATCGGCTGACTCCCCAAACTCCCATCCCTCCCCCGCCATTCCGACAGTGTCACTGGGTAGATTCCACGTGCCCCCTTCTTTGACTCGGTCCTCGACAAGACTCTGCTTTTGCGGGACTGTCCCATCCCCAGGCTCAGCGCTCAGTGTCGCCACGTCCCCACCCTTGCGTGGCCCTGACTCCGTCCCCCACCCCAGAGCTACCCCACCTCTGGCCCCGCCTCCTAGCCCAGCATTGCCCGTGACTCCGCCCCAGCCTAGCACCACCCACCCATGGCCACCCCCCCAGCCCAGCATTGCTGCTGACTCCGCCCCCCACCCCACGCCACCCCACCCCCACCCGGCGGGGGGTGCCCCACCCCCGCCCGACTCTGCATCCTGGCCAGCCTTGGCCCTGACCTAAGCTCAGAGCTATCCCACCCCTGTCCCCGTCCCAGGCTAGCATTGCCCTGATTTCACCCTCAAGCCCGATGTCACCCCCTGCTGACCCTCGTGTCCCCGCAGCTCCGTAGGCGAGGTACAGTGGGAGGCCGAGTTTTTCGCGCTGCAGGACAGCAACAACAAGTTGGCAGGCGCCCTGCGAGAGGCCAACGCCGCCGCAGCCCAGTGGAGGCAGCAGCTGGAGGCTCAGCGTGCAGAGGCCGAGCGGCTACGGCAGCGGGTGAGGATACCCCTCCGTCTGAGAGACCCCCCACCTGGCCCGGGCAACTGTGGAGGCCGCGCCTCCGCAGTTCCCATCTGCCCTGGGTTCATGGACTGGCTGTGTGACCTCAGCAGGTCACTGACCCAGCCTCAGTTTCTTGCTCTGTAAAATGGGTCTGAGACAATGCCAACCTCAGAGGGTGATCAGACCCTGAAGTCCAAGCTGTGCAGAGGGGGTGGTGGCACCAACCAAGGGAGTTGGGTGCTTGGTCCTGGGAGTGGCCAGACAGGAGGCAGATTTCCTAGAGGTTGGGGGAGCAAGGGAGAGTGCAGATGGGGGCGTCAGGGGCTGCTATTCCTGTCCCACAGGTGGCTGAGCTGGAGGCCCAGGCAGCTTCAGAGGTGACCCTGGCCAGCGAGAAGGAGGGGCCGGGCCAGGGCCAGTCACTGGAGCAGCTGGAAGCTCTGGTGCAAACCAAGGACCAGGTGAGTGCCAGATATGCTTCCCGGGCCTCACTTTCCCTCACCTCCTGCGGGAAAGCCAGGACCCCCGCAACAGACCCTAGGAACTGTTTTCCTCTAGGAGATTCAGACCCTGAAGAGTCAGACTGGGGGGCCCCGTGAGGCCCCGGAGGCTGCCGAGCGTGAGGAGACTCAGCAGAAGGTGCAGGTGTGTGTGGGCAGCAGGAGGTGGGGTGACGGTGGGTGACAGTCACCTCAACAGTCAGGACGATATCTACCTAAGACGATAGAGTATTGGGAGGCCCAGGCCCGTGGAAGGCCTGATGCCCAGCAGGTGCCGTGTGAACAGTGGCCATTGGTACAGTTTCATATCCATCTATGGGTTCAACAAGCAATGTTTGAGTCCCTGCTGCATTGCCATGCCAGACCCCGTCAATTCCTCCTCTTCTCAGCCTGAGGTCACAGAGCCTGCACTGGAACCAGGTCTGGCTTGGCTTGGCTTTTTTTTTTTCTAATTCTTCTAGATGGAGTCGCGCTCTGTCGCCCAGGCTGGAGTGCAATGGCACGATCTCAGCTCACTGCAACCTCCACCTCCTGGGTTCAAGAGATTCTCCTGCCTCAGTCTCCTGAGTAGCTGGGATTACAGGCACCTGCCACTACACCCAGCTAATTTTTTGTATTTTCAGTAGAGACAGGGTTTCTCCATGTTGACCAGGCTGGTCTCGAACTCCTGATCTCATGATTTGCTCGCCTCAGCCTCCCAGAGTGCTGTGATTACAGGCGTGAGCCACTGCGCCTGGCCTTGGCTTGGCTTTTGCCAAAGACTTTATGTGAGAAATGTTCATGAGGCACTTTTTTTTTTTAATTTTGAGACAAAGAGTCTCACTATGTCACCCAGGCTGGAGTGCAGTGGCATGATCTCAGCTCACTGCAACCTCTGCCTCCTGGGCTCAAGCGATTCTCCTGACTCAGCCTCCAGAGTAGCTGGGACTACAGGTGCGCACCACCATGCCCAGCTGATTTTTGTATTTTTAGTAGAGATGGGGCTTTACCGTGTTGGCCAGGCTGGTCTTGAACTCCTGACCTCTGGGGATCCACCTGCCTCTGCCTCCCAAAGTTCTAGGATTACAGGTGTGAGCCACCTAGCTCAGGGGCACTTCTTGTGAGTCCAGTAAGTTCAGATGTTAAAGGACCTTCTTCCCTTACGCCTGTATTCCTAGCTACTTGGGAGGCTGGGGTGGGAGAGTTGCTTGAGCCCAGGAGTTGAAGGCTGCAGTGAGCTAGGATGGTGCCACTGCACTCCAGCTTGGGCAACAGAGCAAAACCCTGTTTCTTAGAAATGAGGCAGAAACTGGGCCCCTGGGGGTGGGGTGGGGGTGTGTGCATTTGATTCCTGGTGTGATGGGTGCCCTAGGATGGCTTTGGGCAGAAGAGGGACATGAAGGTGGTCAGACTCTGGACGCCTCGGGCAGGACTGGTGATTTGTTGGGGCCCCCAACCCTGCCCACCCTTTCCTGGCAGGACCTGGAGACCCGCAATGCGGAACTGGAACACCAGCTGCGGGCGACGGAGCGCAGCCTGGAGGAGGCACGGGCGGAGCGGGAGCGGGCGCGGGCCGAGGTGGGCCGGGCGGCACAGCTGCTGGACGTCAGGCTGTTTGAGCTGAGTGAGCTGCGTGAGGGCCTGGCCCGCCTGGCTGAGGCTGCGCCCTGAGCCGGGGCTGGTTTTCCATGAACGATTCCGGCCTGGGATGTGGGCCAGGCTGCAGGCGGCATAGTTGGACCCATTTGTCCTGGAAAGGGACTGGGGGTCCCAACTTAGCCCTGGGTGGGCCGGGCTGGGCTGGGGTGGGCCCCAGCTGGCTCTGGCTGTTGGCAGCTTGGGGGCTGTTTTTGAGCTTCTCATTGTGTAGAATTTCTAGATCCCCAGATTACATTTCTAAGCGTGGCTGTGTGTGTGTGTTGTATGTGGGTATCTGGGCACCTAACGTATCGCCGGCCCCTTTCCCTGCCTTTTTGGGTGCCCCTGCATCCATGTGGCAGTTGTGAGCCACTTGCAGATGAAGGGTGAGACGTGGAGTCCGAGGGGGGGTGCCCAGGTCACACAACCAGGAACGTGGCTCTGGTGTCTCTCTGCCTGTCCCCTTGGGCTTAGCCCATGTTGTCTGGCCAAGTTTGGACTTTCATGGCCCCTTCACTCTGGCTACAACCCCCAGATGTGGCCAGGTGGGTGGTCAGGGAGGCACATAGCCGCGCCCATTCGGCACAGGACTGACCTCACTGAAACCTCACAGCCGCCTCTGGAGAGCAGGACAGTTGCTATGCCCATTCTCCGGAGGAGGAAACTGGAAGCCCAGAGAGGGGCTCCAGGACCCAAAATCCCATGGTCATTCGAGCAGGTGGTTTGTCTGCAAAAGTTAGGGCCTGCCTGGTGGAAACGGACGTGAAGCACCGGCAGCTGCACCCCACCTCTCCTGTCCCCCTGCTCTTCCAAAGTGAGACTAAGTCAAAAGACCCGTTTATTGAGCACCTCCTGTATGCGGCACCCCTAAGGGGTGACCTTGGGTCGGGGTCACAACCTCCGCCATGTTCTTTCTTCCTCTGCAGCCTGAATCTTGGCCAAGGCTCAGGGAGGGGGCCAGCCAGTGGTTTCGGGGCAGAGGAGCAGGGCCCGCACAACACGAGCGCCCACGGGTTCCACTGTGGGGCACTGGGTAGGCCCCCAGGAAGGGCCGCTGCCCCCAAGGAAGTTTCCTCCGACCCTCAGCTCCATAGAAGAGTCCAGGACCGGGCAGATGGCTGTGTGGGGCTCAGGCAGGGCCCTGGGAGGGGACTGGGCCTGAGTGGGACCCAGGTGGGGCCCTGGGTGGACGCCCCTCGTGGCCAACCCTGCCGGCCTTCTGTCGCTTCAGCGTCTCCTCCACCTTCTCCTTGAAGCGCCGGTTCTTCTGCTTGATCTTGGCCAGCTCGGCCTTGCGCTTGGCCTCCAGGTCAGGATCCTGGTACAGAGAGGACCGGGGACGGCTGAGCTGGCGACCCCACCCAGGGAACCTAGCCACCCACCCCTACCTGTGGGCTCGGCCCTCACCTTCCCCTCCAGGATCAGCTGCTTCCGTTTGTTGATCTCCTTTTTTTCATCAAAGTGGGCCGCCTCCAGTTTCTGGTGGAGGGAAGCGGGGTAAGGAGATGCCGGTCATGGAGGCCCCACCTGGAAGGGAGCACCACCGGCTCCGGAGAGCACTTTAGTCCCCGCCCGCCTCCGACACTCACGATCTCACACTCTCTTCGCACCACGTTGACCTGTGTGAGGATCTGCAGCACCTCGGCCTCTTCCACGGAGAATTCCTCTAGCTTCTTCTCTATGGGGACAGTAAAGCCGGGGGTGGGGGTGGGGAGGAGACGTGCCATGGAGTGGGAGTTCAGCCAAGTAGTGAGTTCCCCATGCTGTGGGGTATGCAAGGCCATCTGGGGTCATATCAGGTAAGGGCCAGGTGGGCAAGATCAGGGATTTCTGAGCTAAGGAAGGTATGGACTTCTGTCTTTCAGTCTCACTGTCGCCCAAGCTGGAGTGCAGTGGCACTATCTCAGCTCACTGCAACCTCCACCTCCCGGGTTCAAGCAATTCTTGTGCCTCAGCCTCCCTTTTTTTATTTTTCGGTGTTAGCAGCATTATGAGTTTAACCATGAATACTGATTTCTTGGAAACAGTGTCCTTTAAAGTCCAGATATTTCTTGCTTTCTCTTTTTTTGAAGACAGGGTCTTACTCTGTCACCCACGCTGGAGTGCGATGGCTCAATCACAGTTCACTATAGCCTCTGCTCAAGCAATCTTCCAACCTCAGCCTCTTGAGTAGCTGGAACTACGGGCGTGCGCCACCATGCCTGGCCAGTTTCTGTATTTTTTTGGAGAGGCAGGGTTTCTCCATGTTGCCCAGGCTGATCTCAAACTCCTGGGCTCAAGTGATTCACCCACCTCGGCCTCCCAAAGTGCTGGGATTACAGGTGTGAGCCACCGCGCCTGGCCTTCAAGTCCAGATGTTTCTTTTTTTTTTTTTTCTTTGAGACAGAGTCTCAGTGTCCCCCAGGCTGGAGTGCAATGGCGCGATCTCGGCTCACTGCAACCTCTGCCTCCCGGGTTCAAGCAATTCTCATGCCTCACCCTCCCAAGTAGCTGCGATTACACGCGTGCGCCACCACACCTGGCTAATTTTTGTATTTTTAGTAGAGACAGGGTTTCGCCATGTTGCCCAGATTGGTCTCCAACTCCTGGGCTCAAGTGATCCGCCCACCTCGGCCTCTCAAAAGTGCTAGGATTACAGGTGTGAGCCACCGTGCCTGGCCAAGTCCAATTGTTTCTAAATTTTAGGACAGTCTATGCAGTGATCAGAGATACCTTAGGAAGTGTCTCTGTCTTGGCTGCGTATGAAACTACTCCTAGAGGTTTTTAGCAGGCCCAGGCCCTGTCAGTGGGGCCTCTGACATCTCAGGGGCCTTCCACACACCACAGTCTGAGAAACACAAGTCCCCTCCTGACTCATGTGGCTTTCAGCTGCTGGCGGCAACTATGGGAAGTTTGTTTCAATAAATGGGCAAAAGAACTTCTTTTGGGGGTGCCTAGGGAAGGAAGCCCAGCCTAAATCTGCTCATGGGAGCAGGCCGGCTGGTGTCTGACAGGGGCAAATGGGTCTCACCCTGAGGCACCCACCTCTGCCCACCCCGCCCCCCCTCCTCCACCCACCCCTCCACCCCACTCACTGATCTGCTCCTCAATGGCGTGCACCAGATGGATGTCGTATTGTGTCACCAGCGTGATGGCCTGACCCTGCCGCCCTGTGGGGATGTGCCAGTTATCTGCTATGTGCTGGGGGTCAGGACATGGGGCGAATAAGGGCAGATCCTGATAGCTACGCAACTCAGGGGTCCTCCTGGAGATGCTGAACAAGGGCTTGGGATTGGGAGGGATCAGCCCAGAGTGTCTGGGCTTGACCCCAAGCAAGACCTCTGTGTGGAGGACAGGTCGCTGGCGAGAGGCAGTTCTGCCGGTCTGGCCTTAAACAGCAGTTAGTTACTGCCTGATTTCCCTTTTTGGCTTGGCTGCCAGGGAACCCAGTCTAAGTAATGCCAGCCATTAGCCCCGACAGGCCTCAGACCAAGGTCTCTGCTTGCTGTTTCTGTGACGGTGACTAGGGCCGAAACTGCACTGATGGCGGACAAGGTCCGGAACCCTCGTGGCAGACCCACGTGGACGTCACTGTTCTCATTATCCGCCATGTGAGGTCTGGGGAGCGGAAGTGACCTGCCCAGCACTACAGGGTCAGGATAGAAGGTCCAGGCCCAGTTTGACCCCAGCAACCACATCTTTCCTGTCTCGAGAAGTGAGAGCATCTCATGGACACCGTGGCCCTCCCTGACGAGGCAGCAGCAAGTAGTAGGGGCTGGGGCTGTATGTGCACCCTCCCAGGAGGCAGCCCCATGCTGCTCAGTTCATCACCTGGCTTGGGTGAAGGCAGCACCTCACTGGCGTTTGCTTTATTTTATATTTTTATTTACTTCTTTTTTTTTTTTTTTGAGGCAGAGTCTCACTCCATTGCCCAGGCTGGAGTGTAGTGGCACGATCTCAGCTCACTGCAAGCCCTGCCTCCCAGGTTCATGCCATTCTACTGCCTCAGCCTCCCGAGTAGCTGGGACTACAGGCGCCCGCCACCATGCCCGGCTAATTTTTTGTATTTTTAGTAGAGATGGGGTTTCACCATGTTAGCCAGGATGGTTTCGATCTGCTGACCCCGTGATCTGCCTCCCAAAGTGCTGGGATTACAGGCGTGAGCCACCACGCCCGGCCTTTATTTACTTATTTATTTAGTTAGTTATTTTTTGAGACAGAGTCTTGCACTGTCACCCAGGCTGGAATGCAATCGTGCAATCTCTGTTCACTGCAACCTCCGCTTCCCAGGTTCAAGCAATTCTCCTGCCTCAGCCTCCTGAGTAGCTGGGATTACGGGCGCCCTCTACCACACCTGGCTAATTTTTTTTGTATTTTTAGTAGAGACAGGGTTTCACCATGTTGGCCAGGCTGGGCTCGAACTCCTGACCTTGTGATCTGCCTGCCTTGGACTCCAAAAGTGCAGAGATTACTGGCGTGAGCCACCACGCCTGGCATTCTACCTTACCCTACCCTACGCTTTCTTTTTTTTTGAGACAGAGTTTTGCTCTTTTTGCCCAGGCTGGAGTGCAATGGTGCGATCTCGGCTCACTGCAACCTCCTGGGTTCAAGTGATTCTCCTGCCTCAGCCTCCCGAGTAGCTGGGATTCACCTTTGCTTCAGAAAGGACAACTCCCCAATTTGCAAACATGGCCCCGAGTAGCTCTCATCTGTGGGCTGCACCCTACCCACATCCTACCACCTGAATTTGCTGGGCAGGCTGGAGGGACAGGGGCCCAAGGCCCGGCCTCCCCCTCCACCACTCACCTGCACGGGCCGTCCGGCCAACTCGGTGGATGTAGATCTTGGGGAGCCCGGGGGTGTTGTGGTTGATGACCACCTGTACCGTAGGGATATCCAGGCCCCTGGAGGGAGACGTGGCTGGTCAGCTCCACTGTCCATGTGGCGAAACCGAGGCTAGGACTCACCCAGGGTCACTCAGCAGGGAGGCTGGGGCTGCCTGACATGCCTGAGGCCAGCCTTCTCATCCGTGGGGCCTTGTAGTAAACGAGGGAGTGCCCTTGGCAGGGGACTGGGGGCTGCTCACCGGGAGGCCACGTCTGTTGCGATCAGGATCCGGTAGATGCTGGACTTGAACTTGGCTAGGGCGGCAAAGCGTTCTTTCTGCACGGGGTTGGGAAGAAAATTGGGAATGAGTGAAGGCAGGGTTTTCCGTGTGAGGCCTGGGGACAGGGTGGAGGCCGGGACAGTCCCCTAGCTGTCCATTGAGGAAGGTGGCCATGAGAAGTCAGACCGGGGCAAATGAATGACGGCTAAAAGAGATGTGGTCAGGGAGGGCCTCGTGAGCTGCGATATTTTGGGACCAGAAGAGACCAGGCGGCAGGAAGAAGGCGCCCAGCAGAAGGAAGGATCGGGGCCGATGTCTGAGGCCGGGAGGTGTCCCAGGGTGAGGCTGGCGGGCCCCGGGGTCGCCTCACCTGCTTCATCATGGAGTGCAGAGCCACGGTGGGGAAGCTGAATTTGCGCAGCATCATGCACAGGATCTGGCAGGTCCTGGCGGGAAGGATGGGCCTGTCAATCCCTCCAGCTCTCGGGTTCTGGGAAGGTGTTCCTGCCCCCACCCGCCCCTGAGACACCTAGCACAGTGGCCCCATGAAGCTTACAAAGGAGAGGCAGCAGGCCAAGCACGGTGGCTCACGCCTGTAATCCCAGCACTTTGGGAGGCTGGGGCGGGTGGATCGCTTGAAGCCAGGAGTTCAAGACCAGCCTGTCCAACATGGCAAAACCCCGTCTCTACTAAAAATACAAAAATTAGCCGGGCATGGTGGTGCATGACTGTAGCCCCAGCTACTCAGGAGGCTGAGGCAGGAGAATTTAACCCAGGAGGCAAGGTTGCAGTGAGGTGAGAGTGCGCCATTGCACTCCAGCCTGGGGGACAGCATGAAACTCTCAAAAAAAAAAAAAAAAAAAAAAGAGGCAGGATGAGGGTTGGCACAGGCCTTGCCTGCCTGATATACTCTCTGCTGATCCCTCCCTGGAGCTGGAACTGACAAGAGTTGGCCCTGGGACTGCAGGGCTGGAAACTGACTTGCTAAGGGTGGTCACTGTTACCAAGAAGGCCGAGAAGGAGCCAGCAGAGGAAAACAGAGTAGAAACAAGGGCACAGGGAGAAAGGATGGGGACCATCACGTAAGCTGCTGGATCCTGCCGTGCCTGACAGCCACCCTATAGCCAAACTTTTCTCTTTTTTTTTTCCTGAGACAGTCTCGCTCTGTCCCCCAAGATGGAGTGCAGTGGCACCATCTCGGCTCACTGTAACCTCTACCTACCAGGTTCAAGTGATTCACCCACCTCACCCTCCACAGTAGTTGGGACTACAGGTGCTCACCACCATGCCTGGCTAATTTTTGTATTTTCAGTCGAGATAAAGTTTCACCACATTGGGCAGGCTGGTCTCGAACTCCTGACCTCTGGTGATCCGCCTACCTCAGCCTCCCAGAGTGCCGGGATTACAGGCGGGAGCCACTGCGCCCAGTCCCAACTTTCCTCTTCTGGGAGGTAACACATTTAAAGCGCCTTGACTTCTGCCCTTCTATCCTGGCTCATGCTGGAAGAGTCTCCAGCTTCTCAGTATCTTCCCAAACAGCTCAATGGAGAAGATGTGAACTGCCCTCCCCAGGGGTCTCTGTCTGCGCAGATGCACACCAGGCCTGTTAGTTGTCACAGCTTCCTCTGAGACGGGACTAGAGGCCCAGGAAAGCTCAGTGACACCCCCAGAACACAGCAAATGGGCTGCTCAAACAGACACTTGCAGGGGTTTCCTGGACCTTCCATCAAGGGCTGGTCTGAGGAACCCCAAAGCCCGGCTGCACCTTCAGATGGGGTGACCTTGGCTCCTTGAGGAAAGCCCCGTGACCTCCAGGCTGAGCAGAGCTGAGACTGTATCCCAGACCCAAGACGCTGGCCACCTCCTCCTTTGAAGGGCAGTGGGAGGGGAGAGGCGAGCCCCGCTCACTTGCACGTGTTGGTGAAGATGATAATGGACCAGTCCTCATGCTCATCCTGGAAGCGCTGGATCAGGTGGACCAGGTAGGCGTCCTTGACCTTCTCGGGCACCAGCAGGTAGCGCTGGTCCAGCTGCTCCACAGTGCTCACCCTGGGGATGGACAGGTAGACCGCACGCCTCAGTGTCCCTGCCTGTAGGATGGAGCTGCCCTCCCCACACTGTCTGGGCTGCAGACTCACGGGGCCTGTGCCTCCCAGAAGAAGGGTTGGTTGGTGGCCAGGCCCTGTAGCTCCCGGAGTGTGTCGGTCAGCGTGGCGCTGAACAGCAGTGTCTGCCTGCGGGCTGGCACAGCCGCCAGGATGGCTTCCAGGTCGACGGTGAAGTCAGTGCAGCCCTGTTCCAGCAGCCGGTCTGCCTCGTCCATCACCTGCCATGCCAGTGGGGGCAGGGGTGAGGGTGTCGTCCATGACCCCGGGTCTTGGCCACCCATGAAACAGGCCTCTTTGAGAGGCGTGGACATGGATCCTAGGCCCTGGAGTACCCTCCTTCCAAGGGAGGCCTGCCCCTCACCCAAGTCTCAGCAAGGCCCTACCCCCAAATAACACTGCTAGGAATGGGGCCCCTCTTTTTGGTCCTTGAATGGTCCTTGTCACTGTTCCTAGCATTTTACTGGAAAGTCTAAGGAACATACGTTTCCTAAATGGATAACATGGTGCCCCAGGCTCTGATGCTGGGACTGGAGGCTCCGAGCCCAGCTCCTGAAGTCTGCAGGGGCGGGGCGAACTCACCAGGAAGCGGATCTTCTTTATACTAAAAGTGTTGGAGCTGCGCAGGTGATCTGCCAGGCGCCCTGGTGTGGCGATGACCACATGCGGTTTCCGGGAGAGCTCCAGTGCCTGGGCCACCATGTCTGGGAGACAGAGTATGAGAGGCAGGGCTGGGCGGGTGGTCCAAAGCTGCTGAGGTCCCATGCTGGGGCTTCCCCCGCCTCCCAGCCCCCGTACCCATGCCACCGACGATGATGCAGTCTTTCAGCCCTAGAGGCTTCCCCAGGACCCGGAACTGCTCTGCGATCTGGTAGGCCAGCTCCCTGTGGGTGTGAAGGGGCCAGGCTGGGTCAGGTAGTGGTTCTGGGCCTGCCCCGCATTCCCCTCTCCATCCCCAGCATTCCTCCCTGAGCCCCCAGGCTCCTGACTTGCCCAGTCCTGTTCACAAAGGCTCTGATGCTGAGCCTTGGAGGCTGTTGTGGCCCCTGCCCCCTCACCAGGCTCAGCCTGGAACATCCCTCCTCATCAGCCCAACCCAAACTGGCCTCAGCATCTCTTCCTACCCCAAACCCGCGCCTTCCCCCAGTTTGCCTCTCAGCAGTGGCCTCACCACCAGCCAGTTGCCTCAGCCAGAGGGTCTCAAGCATCAGCCTCCTCTCCTCTTCTCTGTCCCCAACCAACTCTGTCCTAGCCTCTCCCTGGCCCATGACCTTTGCTGCTCACATACCCCCAGAATCAATTCTAACCCTCCGCCTGGCATTCAAGGCCTTTCTCAAACTGGCTCCAATATGCCCAGGCCCCAATACCCTTTCTGCTGCCTGCCCCTTCCTCCCTTCCTCCCTTTCTCTCTTTCTGACGGAGTTTTGCTCTTGTTGCCCAGGCTACAGTGCAATGGCACAATCTTGGCTCACCGCAACCTCCGCCTCCTGGGTTCAAGCAATTCTCCTGTCTTGGCCTCCCGAGTAGCAGGGATTACAAGCATGCACTACCATGCCCAGCTAATTTTTCTGTATTTTTAGTAAGGATGGGATTTCTCCATGTTGGTCAGGCTGGTCTCGAACTCCTGGCCTCAAGTGATCCGCTCACCTGGAGCTCCCAAAGTGCTGGGATTACAGGTGTGAGCCACTGCACCCGGGCCATCTTGTTTAATTCTGCAGGACCCCTAAGAAGCAGGTAGCAAGATTTTCGTCCTCATCTCACACGTGGGAAAAGGGCGCTCAGAGAGGGAAAGGTGCTTGCCCAAGAGAACACAGCTGGTTAACCCATACTCAGGAGGCCTGCTGGGGGCTCACCTGGTGGGTGTCAGGACAAGGCAGAAGATGCCATAGGGATCCTCAGAAAGCTTCTGCAAGATGGGAAGGACAAACGCTGCTGTCTTCCCACTGCCTGTCTTGGCACAGCCCAAGCAGTCTCGACCTGGGTTGAGGACAAAGCAGCATCAATACCCTCCATGTGTGGACAGCCATTCCACTGGGCACAGTGTACGACAGCTTACAAAGCGTTTAGTGAGCAATCACTGTGCGTCAAGTCCTGTGTGCCAGTAAGCCTTTTCCATTCTGGGCATACTGACCACTTTCCACTGACAACTGACAAATCCTAGGAAGGGGAGACCATTATCGTCTCCATTTAACAGAAAGGAAAACTGGGTTTCAGAGACCTGCCCAGGACACACAGCCAGTGAGGAGCAGGCTGGACTGGAATACATATCCATCTGACCTGAGATGCCCACAGCTTCCCACCACCTCATTCTAACTCCCTCCAGGAGCACATGAACTTGGGGAACCCAGAATTCCCTTCCCTCATAGGCATCTTGTGCTCCCTGCTGACCCCTTCATTTGTTTATTTAATCCCTGACTTGTCACATCTTGGGCTTCCTGTGGGCCTCTCTTTAATGGCCAAACTGCGTTGGGCTAGAGGAGCAGAGAGAAGACCTGCTCCTAGAGGAGCAATCACAGGACCAAGGAGTCCTGGATCTACCAGCAATTTTGACAGCCTCAACTTCTATTTGTAAAATAAAAATAGCAGTACCAGGTCTGCAGGATTTTGCGATACTATGGATTAGTCATTCATCAAACCCTCCCTGTGCTGAGACTATGAAAATTTCAGAGATTACATCAGTTGTGTACGGACATAAAGCAAGCCGGTCATGCAAGCTAAATGCCAACACTGTCCAGTCGGCCTCCGGAACCCCGGATCTCCTGTAACGCCGGAGGTTACCCCTCGCCTCGTGGAACCGGAATGAGCAAAGGTTGCGAGAAGGGAAAGGGGTCGAGAGGAGCGGAGACGCCTCTTGGGGAAGGCACCGAGCCATACTCACCCTCCAGGATGGCGGGAATGCAGCCGAGCTGCACAGGCGTGGGCTGCTTCAAACCCAGCTGCTGACATTGTGCCACTAGCCACGACGACAGCCCGAGCTCCGCGAAGCCTGACATCCTTGTGACCAGCCGTGTGGGAGCCCGTGTGATCCGCGCTTCCGGCGCGCGCCGACGACGTCACGAGAAAACGCTTCCTGTTTATTGGATCTGCCTCCTGCGTGGTCCCACCTTCTCCAGCTCCCTCAGCCCATTCCCAGCCTCGACCGCATCCTTATCATGTTTCCCCGGATCCCATTGGCTTGCAGAAACACACTACAATTCCCGAGATGCCCTGCGTGACGGACTTACGTCTCCCGCCCCCTTGCTTATCATTGTGGAGCTTCCCATTGGCTTACTTCGCCGCCACTCGGAAAAAGTAAACTACATTTCCCAGCGTGCCCGTGAAGGTGTCTTGCTTCCGGCCGACGTGTCTTTCAGGAAGAGGAGCGGGTGAGAAGACAGCGACATGGCGCCTCCGGCCCCCGGCCCGGCGTCCGGCGGCTCCGGGGAGGTGGATGAGCTGTTCGACGTGAAGAACGCCTTCTATATCGGCAGCTACCAGCAGTGCATAAACGAGGCGCAGCGGGTGAAGGTGCGGCCGCGCAGGGGCGCGGGGACGCTGGGGGCGGAGGCGGAGGACGCTTCCTGGTGGCTGCGAGCCGTGTTCTGCATCTAAAAACTTTCCCTTTTCTTCTCGCGTTTTTTGGGCACTTCTTCACAGTTCAGTGAGGAGTAATCACTGTCCCATGACAGAACCCAGAGCAGTAACAGTGTACGGTACTGCTCACTCGTACAGCGCTCGCTCTGCGCCGTTGAAGGCGTTTTGAGTAAGGGAGGTGTTTATGCCACTGTAGTTACAGTAAGTGTTTTTTGTCCAGCCATACGTTCAGTTCCCGTGAGGTGGAGACTGTTGTTTATCCTCATTTTACGGATGAGAACCCTAAAGTTCAGAGAGGGACGTTTCCCTGCCCACCGATCCTGGTTATTTCTCTCAGAGCTTAACCATTCATTCATTCATCCTTCATTGAGCACTTTTATGGACGGGCACTGTATTCCGCTGGACTCAGAATGATAACACAGTTTCCCAGCTTGGTGGCTCAAACACCTTTAATTCCAGCGCTCTGGGAGGCCGAGGCGGCCGTATTGCATGCGCCCAGGAGTTCGAAACCAGCTTGGGCAACATGGAGAAACCCTGGGTGTACCAAAAATACAAAAATTAGCCGGGAGTGGTGGCGGGCACCTGTAATCCCAGCTACCCGGGAGGCTGAAGGACAGGAGAATGTCGGCTTGAACTCGGAGGGAGGTTGCAGTGAACCGAGATCGCGCCACTGCACCCCAGCCTGGGTGACAAAGTTGTAAGAATTAAAGAAAGAGGAAAGAAACACGAAAGGTGACTTGCCAGTCAAGACAAGTTTATTTTAGAGAAAACAAACCTGAGAGGCGCCTTCTGGCCGAGTTGGGTCAGAGGCACACTCTTTTACAGACTGAGTTTTTAAGGATTCAGGGTGAGAGAGTTTATCAGAGGCTTGAATTGCTTCTGTGTCTCTTTGTTGTGCTTATCTGGGAGGGAGAGTTATATGTCTGTTCCCATACGTCTTTCTTGGTTCTTTTTCCTTCTTTCTTTTTTTATTTTTTTTGAGATGGAGTCTAACCGTGTCGCCAGGCTGGAGTGCAGTGGCGTGATCTCGGCTCACTGCAACCTCCGCCTCCCAGGGTCAAGCGACATAATCTCACTGTGTGTCACCCAGGCTGGAGTGCAGTGGCACAATCACAGCTCACTGCATCCTCCTCCTCCTCCTGGGTTCAAGCAATTCTCCTCCCAAGTAGCTGGGATTACAGGTGCCCACCACCACACCCGTTTAATTTTTGTTTTTTGGTTTTGACGTGGAGTCTTGCTCTGTTGCCCAGGCTGAAGTGCAGTGGCATGATCCTGGCTCACCACAACCTCCGCCTCCCAGGTTCAAGCGGTTCTCCTGCCTCAGCCTCCGGAGTAGCTGGGACTACAGGCGCATGCCACCACCCGGCTAATTTTTGTATTTTTACTAGTGATGGGGTTTCACTGTGTTGGCCAGGCTGGTCTCTAACTCCTGACCTTGAGATCCACCTGCCTCAGCCTCCCAAAGTGCTGTGATTACAGGCGTGGGCCACCGTGTCTGGCCAGGAATACTTTTTTTTTTTTTTTTTGAGACAGAGACTCCCTCTGTCACCCAGGCTGGAGTGCAGTGGCACAATCTCAGCACACTGCATCCTCTGCCTCCCGGGTTCAAGCGATTCTCCTGCCTCAGCCTCCTGAGTAGCTGGAATTACAGGTGCCTGCTACCACGCCCAGCTAATTTTTGTTTTTTGCTTTTTTGGTTTTTGTTTTTGAGATGGAGTCTTGCTCTGTTGCCCAGGCTGGAGTGTAGTGGCATGATCTCAGCTCACCACAACCTCCGCCTCCCAGGTTCAAGCGATTTTCTTGCCTCAGCCTCCCGAGTAGGTGGGATTACAGGCTTGTGCCACTACACCTGGCTAATTTTTGAGGAATACTTTTTTTTTTTTTTTTTGAGACAGAGTCTCGCGCTGTGTCGCCCAGGGTGGAGTGCAGTGGCGGGATCTCCAGCTCACTGCAAGCTCCGCCTCGGGTTTCACGGCCATTCTCCTGCCTCAGCCTCCCGAGTAGCGGGACTACAGGCATGCCACCTCGCCCGGCTAGTTTTGTACTTTTAGTAGAGCGGGGTTTCACCGTGTTAGCCAGGATGGTCTTGAACTCCTGACCTCATGATCCGCCCGTCTCGGCCTCCCAAAGTGCTGGGATTACAGGCTTGAGCCACTAAGCCCGGCCGAGGAATACATTTTTTTTTTTTTTTTTTTTGAGAGGAGTCTCGCTCTGTGTCGCCCAGGCTGGAGTGCTCTGGCGGGATCTCAGCTCACTGCAAGCTCCGCCTCCGGGTTCCATGTTCTTCTGCCTCAGCCTCCCGAGTAGCTGGGACTACACAGTTGCCCACCACCTGGCCCGGCTAGTTTTTTGTATTATTTTTTTAGTAGAGGCAGGGGTTTCACCCGTGTTAGCCAGGATGGTCTCGATCTCCTGACCTCGTGATCCGCCCGTCTTGGCCTCCCAAAGTGCTGGGATTACAGGCTTGAGCCACCCGGCCCGGCCAGGGCAAAGCCATCTGGTCTGTGGTAGTTCGCCCGACAGTGTACAAACCTCAGCGCCCCCTGCGGTGGCCCCAGGGAGAGCACCTGGCATATCTTTGCCATTTACTGGCCCCAGCACGAGGCTGCCATTGTGACATTTCTGGCTTTCTCAGACATTTGCCAGTTGCCCACAAGATGGCAGGCACTGCCCAGCTGCTGGGATTGAAGCAACTCGTAGGCCTTGAGTTGCTGGCGGCCCAGTGCGGTTAGGTCGCTGGCTACAGGGACAGAAGGGAGGAGTTACTACTCCCAGGGTTTCTGGCTACAGGGCCCCCATCCTGTCACCGCCTTCCCAAACAGTACTCTGATTCCTCAACGATGGCCACATCTTAAGCCACCTGGGGCCAGTGCTGGGACCATCCTAGGGCCAGGTGACCTTGGTGGATGTGGCCTACTGGCTTTGCTGGTTTCTGGGCTCCCAGGTGATCCTAGTGAGCCCTTGGGGTTGAAGAGCAGTGCTCTCCCACCCCAGGGACACACGATGCTACCTGATGGTAGCATCATCCCTGGGAGTCAAGGAAAACCACAACGGTTCCAGAGCCTCACGTGAGGGTCACGGTCTGCACGTTTGTTGTTGTTATGCTTCCTGGCACTCTTCTCTCTCCTGTGCACTCTGCAGCGTCTGAGCACTTCTGCACGCACAGTCTCCTGGGCAATTGCATTTCACACAGGGGTGGCTGAGGCCACCCTGGTGCCCCCCATGGTGCCCCACTGTGTCCTCACTTTGAAAGCCCAACAGCTGGCCAAGCATGGTGGCTCACGCCTGTAATCCCAGCACTTTTGGAGGCCGAGGTGGGCGGATCACGAGGTCAGGAGATTGAGACCATCCTGGCTAACACAGTGAAATCCCATCTCTACTAAAAATACTAAAAAAATTAGCCGGGCGTGGTGGCGGGTGCCTGTAATCCCAGCTACTCAGGAGGCTGAGGCAGAAGAATGGTGTGAACCCGGGAGGTGCAGGTTGCAGTGAGCTGAGATTGCGCCACTGTGCTCCAGCCTGGGCGACAGAGCGAGACTCTGTCTCAAAAAAAAAGAAAAGCCCAACAGCCAGCTTCTGTCTCTTTTTTTTCCCTAAAGATAGACAGGGTCTCACTCTGTCACCAGGCCAGAGTGCAGTGCAGTGGCATGATCATAGTCCATTGTAGCCTCAACCTCCTAGGCTCAAGCGATCCTCCTTCATGAGCCTCCCAAGTCACTGGGACTACAGGTGCACGCTACCACACCTGGCTAATATTTAACATTTTTTTATAGACACAGGGTCTCAGACCGGGCGCGGTGGCTCACGCCTGTAATCCCAGCACTTTGGGAGGCCGAGGCGGCTGGTTCACAAGGTCAGGAGTTCAAGACCGGCCTGGCCAATATGGTAAAACCCCATCTCTACTAAAAATACAAAAATTAGCCCGGCGTGGTGGTGCGTGCCTATAGTCCTGGCTACTCAGGAGGCTGAGGCAGAAGAATATCTTGAACCCAGGAGGCAGAGGTTGCAGTGAGCTGAGACCGCACCACTGTACTCCAGCCTGGGCGACAGAGCAAGGCTCCATCCCCAAAAAAAAAGACACAGGGTCTCGCTATGTTGCCTCTGCTGGTCTCTAACTCCTGGGCTCAAGCAGTCCTCCTGCTTTGGCCTCCCAAAGCACTGGGATTACAGATATGAGCCACTGCATCTGGCCTGTCTCTTTTTTAACTGAGCGTGGCATGCAACCCTCAGCTGGTCACCTAACTGATGTCCACCTCAGAAGGTTGACTGAGAGTTACTTATTTTTTATTGAGACAGAGTCTTGCTCTGTCGCCCAGGCTAGAGTGCAATGGTATGATCTCGGCTCACTACAGCCTCCACCTCCCGGGTTCAAATGATTATCCTACCTCAGCCTCCTGAGTAGCTGGGATTACAGGTGCCCGCCACCACACCCGACTAATTTTTGTATTTTTAGTAGAGGCAGAGTTTCACCATGTTGGCCAGGCTGGTCTGGAACTCCTGACCTCAAATGATCCACCCACCTCGGCCTCCCAAAGTGCTGGGATTACAGGCATGAGCCACCGTGCCTGGCCTATAATATATTTCTTTACATGCTCGAGAAGGTACGTCTTTCGCCTGTCCATCCCATTTGCAGGTGGGGCTTGATTTCTGCAGCCTCCACCCTCCATGCCTTTGACGTTCTTCTAGGAGTTATTTATTTAGATGGCATCTTGTTCCAAATCACAGCCAGATACCCACTCTGGCCAGCAGGGCCTGAGCAGAAGCTGCTGGGGCCTCTTGGCAATGGCGGCCTGAGTCAGGCTGGGGCCAGTTCTGCGGGGGCCTGGGATGAGGACACGTTTGACATTCACGCTCCTCCCTCAGGCTGGGGAGAAGGAAGAGATGTGGCTTGGAATCTGTGGTTCTCGGCCTCAGAGGACAGGGCAGAGTGACTCCCCTGGTTTGGGTACTGGGTCCTTTGACCCTGTGCCTTGACATTTGGGACGCCCTCTTGCTGAGAGCCTTCTCAGTCCCCTCTGTGGAGAGGTTGTTGGAGTGGTGATGCTGAGGTGGCTGGGCCCCTTCCCAACTGTACTTTCCTCTTGAAGCCCCCAGGGGCCTGGGCCAGCACCCTCAGGCCACGGGCTGAGCTGCACTGTGACCGCCTGCCATGGGCACCCCGGGAAGTCAGCCAGTGCCCGGGGGCAGCATGCACAGCTGGGTTCTGGAGGAGGGGCCCCAGCCTCCCTGCCTGGCCTGGGCTCAAGGGCAACTTCCTTATCGTCCCTAAACGGATGTTGCCACAGGTCACCTCCCTCTTGTCCCCTCAGTTCTGTGCAGTGGCTGGACTGTGGGCGTGTGGCCCAAGTACAGAGCCATCCCCAGGGTCTCCCCTGGCCAGGGCCTGACACAGATGTCACCACACTGGGGTAGCCACACTGAGTTCAAAATGTCTTGAGACAAAAGCAGGAATCGATCCACGGTGGCCCCATGTCCAGAAGTTAGAGGTGCGGGCACCACCCTGGCTTCTTAAGTGTGGCTGGAGCAGGCGCTGAACTTGGAGCAAGCCTCCTTCCTGGGGTGGTGTCAGCGCGGGATGAGATCAGGCATCGCCCGTGTAGGGTCCCCCCAGCAGAGGCCACTCTCGGGCTGCAGAGGATCAGGGCTAGGACTTAGACCTCCGACCCTGCCAGAGAAGCCACCTGTCCCCAGCGTACAGGGGCCTGTCTGTCATGCTCACCCTGTGTGGGCTGCGCTGGGCTTCCCACTGTGCGTCCTGACCCACGTTGGTTCCCACAGCTGTCAAGCCCGGAGAGAGACGTGGAGAGGGACGTCTTCCTGTATAGAGCGTACCTTGCGCAGGTGAGTGCGGGCCCTGGCTGGGGGCGAGAGTGATGAACAGAGTAGAGGATAGAGCTGGGAACGGGAAGGCACCACAGCGTGGGTGCCGGAGACAGTAAACAAAGCAGGGACCCGGGCCTGCAGTGTCCAGTGACTGAACAGCCAGCGCAGCCAGCATGTGAAGGCGGCTGTGTCACGGAGGCCCGAGACTGCCAGGCCGGGGGCCTGGGTCACAGTTTCTTGATTTTTATGTTTTTTGAGACGGAGTCTTGCTCTGTCGTACTCGATCTCAGCTCACTGCAACCGCCTCCTGGGTTCAACTGATTCTCCTGCCTCAGCTTCCGGAGTAGCTGGGACCATAGGCGCGTGCCACCACACCTGGCTAATTTATATTTATGTGTGTGTGTGTGTGTGTGTGTGTATATATATATATATATATATTTTTTTTTTTTTTGAGATGGAGTCTCGCTCTGTTGCCCAGGCTGGAGTGCAGCGGCAAGATCTCGGCTCACTGCAAGCTCCGCCTCCCGGGTTCACACCATTCTCCTGCCTCAGCCTCCAGAGTAGCTGGGACCACAGGTGATTGCTACCTGCAGCCCTGGCTATTTTTTGTATTTTTGTTTTTGTTTTGTTTTTTGAGATGGAGTCTTGCTCTGTCGCCCAGGCTGGAATTGATGGCTCAATCTCAGCTCACTGCAAGCTCCATGCTCCGGGTTCCATGTTCTCACCGCCTCAGCCTCCCGAGTAGCTGGGACCTGGCATGCCACCATGCCTGGCTAATTTTTTGTATTTTTAGTAGAGACGAGGTATACCATCTCACCATGTTAATGGGATGGTCGATCTCCTGACCTTGTGATACACATGCTTGACCTCCCAAAGTGCTGGGATTATAGGCGTGAGCCACTGATTGCCCTAGCCAATTTTTTTTTTTTTTTTTTTTTTTTTTTTTGAGGGAGGCCGGGTCTCTGTCACCAGGCTGGAGTGCAGTGGCTATCTCAGCTCACTGCAAGCTCCGCCTCTGAGTCACGCCATTCTCCTCCTGCAGCCTCCCGGTAGCTGGGACTACAGAAGCCGCCACTGCCCTGGCTAGTTTTTTGTATTTTCCAGAGCGAGGGGTCTCCACCGTGATGGCTCAGGATGGTCTTGATCTCCTGACCTCGTGATCCAGCCCGTCTCAATACTCCCAAAGTGCTGGGATTACAGGCTTGAGCCACGGCGCCCGGCGGTAATTTTTTATATATATATGTATATGTATATTTTTGTTTGTTTGTTTGTTGTTGTTTTTTTTTTGAGGCGGAGTCTGCATCTGTCGCCCAGGCTGGGCGCAGTGGCGGATCTTAGCTCGCAAGCTCCGCCTCGGGTTTAAGCAATTCTCCTGCCTCAGCCTCCCGGTAGCTGGGACTGCGAAGCAGCCCAGCCACCTGCGCCCGGCTGGTTTTGTATTTTTTTTTTAGTAGAGGCGAGGAGTTTCCGCGGGGTTAGCCAGGATGATCTCGATCTCCTGACCTGTGATCGCCCGACCTCTCAAAAGTGCTGGGATTATAGGCTTGAGCCACTGCGCCCGGCCTTTTTTTTTTTTTTTTTTTTTTTTTTGAGACAGAGTCTAGCTCTGTCGCCCAGGCTGGAGTGCAGTGGTGAGATCTCCAGCTCACTGCAAGGCTCTACCTCGGGTTATGCCATTCTCTGCCACCTCAGCCTCCCGAGTAGCTGGGACTATAGGTGCCATGCAGGCTAGTTTTTTTTTTTTTTTTGAGGCAGTCTTGCTCTGTTGCCCAGGCTGGAATGCAGTGGCCAGATCTCCAGCTCACTGCGCTCTGCCTCCATGGTTTCACAGCCATTCTCCTGCCTCAGCCTCCTGTGTAGCTTCTGGGACTACAGGCCCGCCACCTCGCCCGGCTGATTTTTTGTATCTTTTAGTAGAGATGGGGTTTCACGTGTTAGCCAGGATGGTCTCGATCTCCTGACCTCGTGATCTGCCCGTCTCGGCCTCCCAAAGTGCTGGGATTACAGGCTTGAGCCACCACGCCCAGCTAATTTTTATATTTTTAATAGACACGCAATTTTACCATATTAGCTAGGGTGGTCTCGAACTCCTGACCTCGTGATCCGCCTGCCTCAGCCTCCGAAAGTGTTGGGATTACAGGCATGAGCCACCGCACTTGGCCAATTTTTTTTCCTAAAATAATTGGTAGGAGCCAGGCACAGTGGCTTACAACTGTAATCCCAGAACTTTGGGAGGCTGAGGTGGGAGGATTGCTTGAAGCCAGGAGTTCAAGACTAGCCTGGGCAACATGGTGAGACCTCCATCTCTACAGAAAAAATTTAAAAATAAGCCAGGCATGGTGGCATGTGCCTGGAGTCCCAGCTACTCAGGAGGCTGTGGCAGGAGGATCGCTTGAGCTCAGGAGGTCAAGACTACAGTGAGCCATGATCATGCCATTGCACTCCAGCCTGGACAACAGAGCAAGATCTTGTCTCTAAAACAATAAGAATGGGGAACCATCTAGGAGGGAACACAGTGAAGGATGGGTCCCCGGCTGCAGATGTGACAGTGGTATCAGTCTGGGCGTCCTCGGGAGGGCCAGTAGGTGGGGCAGGGCTGGCTGGGGGCATGTCCTACTCTACAGAAGCGCATGCCACAACCCCCATAACTGCTGCTGCCCTGTTCCTGGGTGACATGCCTGTCCCCTCCTTCCCCTCATCACCAGAGATGGACAGCTGCTGGGAGACAGTAACCTGCCAGGGTCCCCAGCTCAAGGCATGGGCAGTGTGGCCCTGCAGATGAGGGCACACCTGGCTGCTCATGACAGGTGATGCCATGCCCACCTCCACAGTGTACTGCAGTGAGGGTGACCCTTGCTGGGCTGAGGGGTCCCTGGTGGGGCAGGGGCTTCCTGTCTGGGGCTCTGCCTGCCAAGCTGAGGACGTGGAAATCCTCTGGGACGGACGGGTGCAGCTCACGCCTCGTCCCTATTGCAGAGGAAGTTCGGCGTGGTCCTGGACGAGATCAAGCCCTCCTCGGCCCCCGAGCTCCAGGCCGTGCGCATGTTCGCTGACTACCTCGCCCACGAGAGCCGGAGGTGAGGCCCCGGAGGATGGGTCGGCCTGGGGCGCAGGGCCTGTCGGTTATGAACCTGGGTGGGCGGGGGCGTGGCATGCAGTGCACAGCATCCCTCAGATTAGGCACCTCTCCCCTCTGCTACCCTGCTGCTTCATGCCTCAGTTTCCCTCACCTGCACAGCAGTGGGGGCTGATGATGGATCCTGCTTCAAAGGGGAGGGTGAGAGACAGTGCCGTGTGTACACATGCCCTCATGGACCACAAGGCACTCTCTCAACCTAGAACTAAAAATATCAATTACCGAACAGCCCTCTGCACCACCCAGAGCCCCAAGATGGCCCAGGGTGCGGCGGGAGCAGGGCCCTGCCGTCAGTTTTCTTACTTATTTATGTATCTATCTATTGAGACGGAGTCTCGCTCTGTCACCAGGCTGGAGTGCAGTGGCGTGATCTCGGCTCACTGCAAGCTCCACCTCCCGGGTTCAAGTGATTCTTGTGCCTCAGTCTCCTGAGTAGCTGGGACTACAGGAACGTGCCACCATGCCTGACTACTTTTTGTATTTTAGCAGAGACTGGGTTTCACCATGTTGCCCAGGGTGGTCTCGAACTCCTGAGCTCAGGAGGTCTGCCTGCGTCAGCCTCCCAAATCTAGTCAGTTTTCTAGTCCCAGCTAGTCGGGGACTACAACCTGCCAGTGTCTCCCCTGGAGCTCAAGTGGAGGGCGAGTGAGGCCACGCCTGTCCTGCCCCTGAGCCACAGGCCAGCATCTGTCAAACACCCATGGGCGGCAGCCAAGGGGAGAGGAGGCTGGGCTGTGGGGACCCAGGAACCTTGCCCCCTCCTGCTGTGGGGTCGGAGTGAGGGTCTGGCATGGGGAGACTCTGCTGTGATCCTGCTCTTCCTTGGCCCACGGAGGCAGTGCCCCAACTACCACCTCCCTTCACCCAAGGAAACCTGGGGTTCCTGGGAGCTGACTCCAGTGCAGAGGCAGCATAGTGGGGTGAATGGTGTCCCCCAAAAGGTATGTCCATATCCTATCCCACATGCTTGTGAATGTGATATTTGGGAAAAGGGTCTTTCCCGATCAAATTAAGAGAGAAGGAGATGAAGACATGCTGGATTTAGGGTGGGCCCCAAAGCCAAGGACTTGTGTCCTTTTAAGAGATAAAAGGAGGGCCGGGTGCAGTGGCTCGCACTTGTAATCCCAGCACTTTGGGAGGCTGAGGTGGGCAGATCACCTGAGGTCAGGAGTTTTCGAGACCAGCCTGGCCAACGTGGTGAAACCCCATTTCTACTAAAAATACAGAATTAACAGGATGTGGTGTCTGTGATTCCAGCCACTTGGGAGGCTGAGGCAGAAGAATCGCTTGAACCCGGGAGGCGGAGGTTGCAGTGGTGCCAAGATCGCACCAGTGCACTCCAGCCTGGGTGACAGAGGGAGACTGTCTGAAAAAAAAAAATAAAAGGAGAAGACAGAGGCCCCACTGAGTTAAGCCCATGTGACAACAGAGACAGACTAGGGTGACATGTTAAGCCAAGGAGTGCCACAAACGGCCAGCAGCCACCAGAGCTGGGAGAGAGGCCCGGACAGCCTTGCCCTCCAGCTTCCAGTTGGAGCCAGCCCTGCCGCCACCTTGACTTCAGACTTGTGGCCTCCAGAGCTGTGAGGAACGAAGCCCTGTTGTCCTTAACCACCCGGGTTGTGGTGCTTTGCCACAGCAGCTCCAGGACATTCGGACGGGCGACCTCCCAGGGCCACTGTTTCTCCCACCCTACACTTCACCAGCTGGAGTGAAAGCAGGGAACCCTGGGTCCCCGAGGAGCAGCAGCTGCTGTGAGCATCACAGCAAAGCAGCCCCGGAGAGCAGGCGGTCCAGGCAGGGGCTTGTGGTGCGTCCATCTGGCGGCACAGCCGCTACCTCACCGGCAGGACTCCCCTGGGACGAGGAGCATCCATCAGTAATTGGTTTTGGTTTTGATTTTGTTTTCTTTTCTTGAGATAGGGTCTTGCTCTGTTGCTCAGCCTGGCATACAGTGGCACAATCTTGGCTCACTGCAGCCGTGATCTCCCAGGCTCAAGTGATCCTCCACGCCCAGCTAATTTTTATATTTTTAATAGACACGCAATTTCACCATATTAGCTAGGGTGGTCTCGAACTCCTGACCTCGTGATCCGCCTGCCTCAGCCTCCGAAAGTGTACCTCCTGAGTACCTGGCACTGCAGGCATGCATCACCATGCCTGGCTAATACGTATTTTATTTAGAGACGGGGTTTTGCCATGTGGCCCAGGCTGGTCTCAAACTCCTGGGCTCAAGCAATCCCCCTAGTAATTGGTTTTGTGGCTGTTGTTTGTTCTTGAGATGGTCTCCCTCTGTTACCCAGGCTGGAGTGCAGAGGTGCGACCACAGCTCGCTGCAGCTTCAACCTCCCGGGCTGGAGCCATCCTCCTGCTTCAGTCTCCCAAGTAGTTGGGACTACAGGCGCCACCAGGCCCAGCTGACTTTTTTACTTTTTTGTAGAAAAAGGGGTCCTACTAGGTTGCCCAGGGTGGTCTTGAACTGCTGGGCTTACGCGATCCTCCTGCCTCGGCCTCCCAAAGCACTGGGGTTACAGGTGTGAGCCACAGTGCCTGGCCCCATTGGTAACTGTAACACCTTAGGATGACAACATTACAGTACCAGCGCCACAACAGCTGGCAGCGTTTACGTACCCTTGTGTGCTGGAGCCTCAGGAAGCTTTGTAAGGTGGTCTCGGGAGCTCCTTGCTCGTCCCCTGCGTGATCCCTGTAACATGGTCCCTCAGCACGGGGAAACAGACTCAGACCTGAAGTCACCTGTCCATTGGGCGTGGCACTGTGGCGAGCCCTCGGTGGAGCCTGGTTGGTATGAGACATGCCATGCCCTCAGTGACACCTCAGACACAGGCCCTGGGCAGACAGCCCCCAGACGTGCGTGGATGCTTATGGGGTCACAGAGCCGCATGTGGACCCAGAAGAACACCAGCTTTGGTCTGGGGGGCTCCCTGCCCTGCCGTCTCTTGTTAGCTGCTCAGTAGCCATGGGGAATGGAGGGTCTGGGTCCAGTTAGGGACATGGAGGCATGGGTGACCTGTGGCCTTACAGCTGAGCTGGTCGTCAGCCTCTCTTGGGCTCAAGCCTGGCCCTGGCCCGCAGCACGCTAGCCATCTTCAGGGCGTAGCCAGCACCCGGGGCTCTCAGGGACTGAGGGCAGCCGCCCTGGCAGTGGGGGTGCCCCAGGGCTCCCATCCTTCTGCATGGCCCCTCGGCACCCAGGCCAACCTCCTGCTAGAAGATGTGGCCTTGAAGCCCACAGGGCTGATGGGTTAGGGTCAGGAGTCCCAGCTGGGCCTACCAGCCTCCTCAGGAAGGTGGGTGAGGTTGGTGTGAGACTGGTGGTGCCTCCTCATGTCCTCTTGGGGTGCCCCACCCCACATCTCCCAGCCTCGGGGTCCTTGCCTGGCCCAACATGAGGGCTGCTTCATAGGAACGGAGGAAGGACATGTTGGGACAGCTCGATGCTCGGGGCCTGCTGCTGCTCTGCACCCCCAGTGCCTGGCTCACCCTCTCTGAGCCTGTCTGCTCCCAAGGAAGGGGACCCTCTGAGGTCCCAGAGGGGCTGCCCCAGCTGTGGATCCCGAGCATCTGTGTCTTCCAGGGACACCATCGTGGCCGAGCTGGACCGAGAGATGAGCAGGAGCGTGGACGTGACCAACACTACCTTCCTGCTCATGGCTGCCTCCGTCTATCTCCACGACCAGAACCCGGACGCCGCCCTGCGTGCGCTGCACCAGGGGGACAGCCTGGAGTGGTGAGTGGCCGCCCTGCTCTGGGGCCGGCCCAGGGAGGCAGGTGCCCCCTGCCACATCTCCAGGCTGTGCACGGCCTCGCTGGCCGTCGTTATGGGAGGAGAGAATGCGGTGGTGCTGAAATGAGGTCCTGGCCTGCTGTCCAGGCTCCAGCTCCCCTGCCCAGTGTGGGAGGCACTCCCATCTGTGCGCCAGGCTGCGGCTCCAAGGACACGGTGCCCAGGCTGCAAACCCTCTGTTCCCAAGGGCAGAGCAGAAAGCGGCTTTGTCTCTGCTCGGTTTCTGCGTCCCCACCCCCCACGAAGCCTTCTGTGTCTCGGCCCTGGGCCCAGTCTCTCAGGCCTCCCTGGGCCCCCCATACCGGCCCTCCTCCAGGGCCCTCTGGGGCTGGGGTGCTGGAGCCCTGCACAGCAAGGTCGGTGCTCCCCTCCACCCCAAGATGTGACTCCAGGCCACGTCCAGGGTACTGGTCACAGAAAGTGTGTCAGTTCTTCCCCGTGAGCTGTCGCTGGAGTGCCTGCTGTCCACTATGAGTTGCAAGCTGGGCATTTCATGGTCGCTGTGGATCTGCTCCTATCCCACCTCCGTCCACAGAGGGCTTAGAATTGCAGGTGGCAGCCAGGCATGGTGACATGCACCTGTGGTTCCAGCTACTCAGGAGGCGGAAGCGGGAATATCCTTTGAGCCCGGGAGGTGGAGGCTGCAGTGAGCCGTGATGGCGCCACTGCACTCCAGCCTGGGCAGCAGAGCCAGACCCTGTCTCACACACAAAAAAAGAAAAGAAATAGGGATGTCACGCTGCCAGCAAGCCGGCTGACTCAGTGCTGGTCCAGGTGCTGGCTCCTGTTGGCAGGAAAACAAGAACAAGAGGTCTTACAAGTCATTGGTGGTCACAGCCGCCTGGGGCCCGGAGGGATGAGGGGACCTGCAGAGAGTGGGTGGCCCCAGGGCTCTGCTGCAGGTACAGGTGCAGGGGCAGGTGCGTGGCCCTCCTCTAGGGCCTTGTTCCTGAGCACTGACCGTCTCCAGGGTGTTGATGAGTCCGGGCAGGGCCCTTGTTTGCAAGCACAGCCCATGGAGGCTGCTTCTCCAGATGGGCAGTGAGTGGGCTGGGGCCTGGAACCCCAACGTGGGGACCCCCCCCAGAGCTTTCCAGGCCCGATTGAGCTGAGCGGTGAAATGTGGGAGTGAGGGTGTCCCCCTCTGCTGGGTGGGGCTGGTGGTCCTAAGTACAGGACTTAAGAACATCCCAGACACACAGAGTGAGCCCTGGGTGTGCAGTGGCCATGCAGCGTGTCTGTGGCCATCCGCTGACCGTCCCCCGCCTTGTCCTGCAGCATGGCCATGACAGTGCAGATCCTGCTGAAGCTGGACCGCCTGGATCTCGCCCGGTGAGCCCTCCCACTCCTCTGTACCCATACTGAGCCATGGTCCAGAGCGTCTGTGGTGCTGTCATTACTCGTTATTCCTTTCCGTGGGGGTGACTTGCCGTCACTCAGCCCTTCCTTGCAGTATGTTGCCAGGGAGGAGGGCCATGGCTGTCTGTGCCTCAGTTTCTCTCTGTGCAGTAGTGGTGGGCCTGTCCCACAGGGTGAGAGTGGGCTTCATGGAGGGAGTGGAGGTCGTGTCCGGAGGAACATGTCGCTGGGCCAGCTTGTAACTGTGCCATGGGGCTGGCGGGGCCTGCATGTGGCATCACCAGGTCGGAGGCCATGGCTGGTGGTCCAGGACTCCCCTGCTGCCGTTTCCAAAGCCCTTGCCTCAGAGTTGTTCATGCTGTAGCTCCGTCGCCCTTCCCTGCGTTCCATCTTCCGTGGAGCGAGTCTCTCCCGAGCCCTACCTTGTGCCAGCCACCTCGGGGATCCGTAGCTGGCTCCAGTCCCGCCTTCCCGGGGCCTTCGCATGGTGGGGCGGGCAGGGCAGCTCGGGCACTTCGTCGTGGGGTATGAGCACGCAGGGGAGCACATAGTGGGGGCCATCCCCGGGCTCTGGCGGGCCCCAAGTGGGAACAAGGCAGGGATAGCCAGGCCAGGGCTCTCGGCCGCTCAGCCCCTCCGTCCTCTGTCCCCACCCCAGGAAGGAACTGAAGAGAATGCAGGACCTGGACGAGGATGCCACCCTCACCCAGCTCGCCACCGCCTGGGTCAGCCTGGCCACAGTGAGTCCTGGGCCACGAGGCAGGCGGGCATTGCGGGCACCTGGCTGAGTAGGGTCTGTGGGCACCCCCACCTGTGCCCAGGCTGCCGGCCACTCCAGTGGGGCTCCAGGATCAGGCCATGGCCCCCTGCCAGCCTGGCACAACTCTCAGCCTTCACTCCATTCCGGGCTTCTCACAGCCAAGCGACTTGGCCAGAGGCAGAGCGATGGTGGGGACGGGGACAGGGGTTCCTGAGCCTGAGGCGCAGGGGGACTCGAGGGTCTGGGTTGGCCTGGCAGCCCCTCCTCCCCCCAGGGCTTCCTGGGGTTTTCTGCGACTCAGCTTTGCTCTCCAGGGTCCTGGTCCCCAGCCAGGGACAGGGTTCAGTGTTCCCATAGCAGCGGTGGAGATGTCCTCAGCTCCCAGGCCTGGGCACCTCTGCCTGGCAACACCCCCTCTCCTGGTTTCTGGGACTCGGCCCCCTTCTGAGCCATTCTTTTGTGCAGGCCTGTTAAAATACACTTCCTGGCTGGGCGCAGTGGCTCACACCTGTAATACCAGCACTTTGGGAGGCTGAGGTGGGTGGATCGTGTGAGGTCAGGCGTTCGAGACCAGCCTCACTAACATGGAGAAACCTCATCTCTACTAAAAATACAAAATTAGCCGGGCATGGTGGCACCCACCTGTAAACCCAGCTACTTGGGAGGCTGAGGCAGGAGAATCGCTTGAACCTGGGAGGTGGAGGTTGCGGTGAGCCGAGATTGTGCCATTGCACTCCGGCCTGGGTGACAAGAGCAAAACTCTGGGGGGAAAAAATGTGCTCCCCGTCCCTGCCCGCCATGGGGCTGGAGCCTCACCCAGATGGACTTCCAGTGGCCGTCCAATGTGGTGGGACAGGCCCTGGCAGCCCTCTCGGGTAGTTTGAACTGTTTTTACAGCCTGCCTTGACCTCAGGCTCCCCCTGCAAGTATCCCACAGTCCTGAGCAAGCGGGCAGGTCAGAGTTGCTGGTCACAGAGCTGACTCATCCTCCTCTGATGTGCCCGGTGACCCAGTGGTCCCCACTCAGACCCTGGCCCAGCCACCTGTGCCCCTGTGCCCTGGAAGCCCTAAATTCCACCTCTGTGTACCCAGCGCACTGGGAGCCGGGTAGGAGGTGAGGCAGGAGGCGGCCGCGAGTCTTTAGGCCCCGTCAGCAGAGTACAGGTTACAAGTGGTCCCCATGGTGGAGTGGCTGTGCCTTGAACCGGGCATACCAGATTTGTGTCTGTGCAGTGCAGAGCCCCCTCTGGGGGAGGGGGCTGACGGTGGAAGGGCCCGGCGGCCGCGGCACAGATGATGATGTGGGACCCTCCCTGCAGGGCGGTGAGAAGCTGCAGGATGCCTACTACATCTTCCAGGAGATGGCTGACAAGTGCTCGCCCACCCTGCTGCTGCTCAATGGGCAGGCGGCCTGCCATATGGCCCAGGGCCGCTGGGAGGCCGCTGAGGGCCTGCTACAGGAGGCGCTAGACAAGGTAGGCACAAGGCTGTCCCAAAGTGGGAACGGAGGGAAGGCCAGGCGGCCGGAGGGCGGGGTCAGGGCAAACAGAAACAAGTGTAGCAGAGATGCCCTGCGTGTGCGTGTGGCCCCACAGGGCTTCTGAGGCCCAGTCAGCAGCGAGATCCACAAAGCAGGGATTGCACCTGCAAAGAAATCCAGATTCCGGCCTCACAGAAATGGGGCATCTGGGCAGCCTGGGCCTCAGTGGTCTGTCACCTCAGCTGCCTGGCCCTGCATGTGGGACCCCTCACCTGAGTACATATTCAGTATTGGAGAGACGCTCCCAGTCCTTATTTAGGGGACAGCGTGCTGTGGCCAGGAGCCCAGGGTGGCTGCAGTTGTCTCCTGTCTGATGTCTGCAGTCTTTTCTTTTCTTTCTTTTTTTGAGATGGAGTCTCGCTTTGTCACCCAGGCTGGAGTGCAGTAGTGTGATCTCAGCTCACTGCAACCTCCGCCTCCTGGGTTCAAGCGATTCTTTTGTCTCAGCCTCCCGAGCAGTTGGGATTACAGGTGCCTGCCACCACGCCCAGCTCATTTTTGTATTTTTAGTAGAGATGGGGTTTTGCCATGTTGGTCAGGCTGGTTTCAAACTCCTGACCTCAGGTGATCCATCAGCCTCAGCCTCCCAAAGTGCTGGAATTATAGGCGTGAGCCACCATGCCTGGCCATCTGCAGTCTTTATGAAGAGTTTATGTTATTTTAAATTTTTTTTAAAAAATGCTATTTTTTGTAAAGAAGGGATTGTTCTTGCTGTGTTGCCCAGGTTGTTCTTGAACTCCTGGCCTCCCAAAGCACTAGAATTACAGGTGTGAGCCACCATGCCCAGCGGATTTTTTTTTTTTTTTTTTTGAGACGGAGTCTTGCTCTGTCCCCAGGCTGGAGTGCAGTGGCGCAATCTCAGCTCACTGCAACCTCCGCCTCCTGGGTTCATACCATTCTCCTGCCTCAGCCTCCTGAGTAGCTGGGACTACAGGCACTCGCCACCACACCCAGCTAATTTTTTGTATTTTTAGTAGAGATGGGGTTTCACTGTGTTAACCAGGATGGTCTCGATCACCTGACCTCATGATCCGTCCACCTCGGCCTCCCAAAGTGCTGGGATTACAGGCGTGAGCCACCGCGCCCGGCCTGGGTTATTATTATTATTATTATTATTTTTTTTTTTTAAGACGGAGTCTCGCTCTGTCGCCCAGGCTGGAGTGCAGTGGCCGGATCTCAGCTCACTGCAAGCTCCGCCTTCCAGGTTCACGCCATTCTCCTGCCTCAGCCTCCCGAGTAGCTGGGACTACAGGCGCCCGCCACCTCGCCCGGCTAGTTTTTTTGTATTTTTTAGTAGAGACGGGGTTTCACCGTGTTAGCCAGGATGGTCTCGATCTCCTGACCTCGTGATCCGCCCGTCTCGGCCTCCCAAAGTGCTGGGATTACAGGCTTGAGCCACCGCGCCCGGCCATGGGTTATTATTTTTATAATCAAAAAGGACATCAAAGCTTTTTCCATTTTGGTGAAATGGATTTTGGGTTTTATTTGTTTGTTTTTTGAAACAGGGTATGCCACCACACATGGTTAATTTTTGTATTTTTTGTTAGAAATGGGGTCTCACTGTGTTGTGCAGGTTAGTCTTGAACTCCTGGGCTCAAGCAATTCTTACCCTCCTTGGCCTCCTAAAGTGCTGGGATGATAGACGTGTGCCACTGTGCCTGGCTGAGAAACAGTTTTAATCTACTGACAAACACTGGTGAAGCCCTCCTCCCTGTCTGACTTTCCAGGGGCTGAGTTATCATCAGAAAGTTGTTTGCAGAGCAGGGCAGGCCAAGGGGTGTCAGGCTGGCCCCATCACAGGCTGGGTGCTGCTCCTCCTGGGCAGCGTCCATCTTTAGCTCTGAGCAGTCAGGGCTGGTCAGGAACTCAGCATCTCAGACAGGCTGTGTGGCCCTCGCTGCCCCAGGGGCGAGACTGGCGCCTTCCTCCACCACCCTGCCCCTCACTGCCACCTGAGAACACTTGGATGCGTGTTCTGTGTTCATGGCCACATCCTCTGGGGGCTTTTGTTACACCTCTCAGGTGACGCATTCCGTGACTCACCAGTTACATGACTCCCTTCTGTCCTTGTTTCCTGAAACACCACCTGGGACTGGCTGTCCATGCCCGTTGGCCCTGGTGGCCTCCCTGTCGCTGTGGTTACCCTGCATTCTTGCTGAGTTTTGGGAGGCACTCAGGTCCCCCCACTTACCTTTGGAGCCAACTCATGGCTGCTCCTGTGAGCACAAGCTGGTGTCCCCCTTCGTGGTGGAGACTGAGGCTCAGAAAAGTTCGCTCTCCAAAAAGGGTGCCCTGCCATCGGCCGCTGTGGGCAGGCTGGGCTCTGGGCCCATCCTGGCTGGTGCATCTGTGCTCCAAGCAGACCCCGGGGCTCTGGCTGGGTCTCCTGGCCTAGGTGTTTCGTAGGCTCCTGTGTGCTGGGAGCCTAGAGTGAGTGGGTCAGGCAATGTCCCCTGCCGAGGTTTCCTTCAAGGCTCCTTGGGAGCCAGAGGCGTGGCAGGTCCGCCCATGGCCTCAGGGTTCATTGTGCAGGAGGAGTTGAGGCCATCTGGGCCTGGGCCCCATTGCTTTTGAGATGTGTGGGACAAATACACCCTTCCCTCTACAAACGAAGGGTCACGCCCCAGGCTGGACCACAGATGGGGAAACTGAGGCTCAGTGAGGTGGCTGGCCCCTTGGCACCGTACCATCTGAGATCACCTTGCAGAGCAGTGGGCAGGGGGACTCTGGCAGTGTCGATCCCACCCCACTTCTGAGGAGGTGACCTTGTGTGGTCCTGCCCAAGGTGGGGGTGATGGGCAGGCATGGGGCCTGGAGTGGCTGACCCTGCCTGCCTGTGTCTGCCTGTGTCTCCAGGACAGTGGCTACCCGGAGACACTGGTCAACCTCATCGTCCTGTCCCAGCACCTGGGCAAGCCCCCCGAGGTAAGTGGCCCCCAGGGCTCCAGGCCAACCCTAATATCCTGACCCTGGGACCTCATCCTGGGGTCCAGGCCCTAATCCCTAGGCTTCTGGGAAAGCTCTGCACACAATGCGCCCACCGCAGCCTGCCTCCCTCACAAACTCTGCGCCCCCCCCCAACCCATCCTCACCTGGGGCCCTGCCCGACCTGCTCCCCTGAACCCACGGTACCTTCCCCACCATGTACAGAGGCCAGCTCCGTGCCAGCACCTTGTCAGGGGCCGACCCATCCCTCCACCCCCACCCTGAAGGTTCTCTGAGATCAGCCCAGTCCCAAGGCAGGATGAGGAGTGCCCTGGGGTACTGTGGCTCTCACCCCCATCCATCCCGTGCTGCAGGTCAGAGCCACCGTGGGGTCCCCATGTTCGACTCACCTGCCTTCCTGCCTCCCCTGCAGGTAACAAACCGATACCTGTCCCAGCTGAAGGATGCCCACAGGTCCCATCCCTTCATCAAGGAGTACCAGGCCAAGGTGAGTGGCAGGGGTGGCCTGTCCCTGAGAGCCAGGCCCGAGGGCGCCTGGAGCTCAGCCTGGGCTCACATGCGCCCTCTCTCTCTCCCTCCACCCGTCTCCCCACACCCTGCCCCCACCCCGTGTCGCCATGTGTCTTGCTGAAGGAGAACGACTTTGACAGGCTGGTGCTACAGTACGCTCCCAGCGCCTGAGGCTGGCCCAGAGCTGTCAGGACCACGAAGCCAGGACAGAGGCCAGGAGCCCTGCAGCCCTCCCCGCCTGGCACACACCCCACATCCCCTCTGGGGGCAGGAGCCCACCCCCAGCACTCCCATCTGTGAATAAATATCTCAACGCCAGCGTGTTCCCACCTGAGGATGTGCTCTGGCCACTTTGCTGGGGGTGTGTGGGGGCTGACGCTCAGGGAGAGTCCTGGGGCACTGGCCCCCAGGGCTATTCCCGGAGACCAGGGTCTGTGACGAGCAGCAGCTGTGCAGACCCCCACCCCGCCCCTCACACAGCCACAACCTGCTCCTGCCAAGCCAGAGGCAGCACAGCCCTGTCCCCACACTTCACCCTGGCCCCGAGAGGCCACTGAGCAGCCCAGGTTGGCATCGGGGGAAACTGAGGCACAGCGGTCATGCCACTATCATGAGGGGCACCAAGATTCAAAATGAGAACCCCCGAGTGGTCTGGAGGTAGTGGGGCCAGGGCAGGAAGCACTCAGGCCTCAGCTCAGCAAAGCCGGAGGGGCCCTGCGGGGTCAGCATTAACCCCAGGAAACCCTCCTCCAAGGCAGAGCCCTGCTGTGGCCGGGGGCCCGGGGCCAAGCACCCAGCTGCGATGAGAGGCGGCTGCACCATAGGGAGGGAGGTGGGTGGGTGGCAGCGGGGCTGACTAGAGCCTCCCAGATGAAGTCACCATTGAGCTGTGTCTACCCAAACAACAAAAAGGAGCTGCCAGGCTAAGTTCTGGGGGGACAGGCACCCCAGCAGTGGGCATGACGCGCAGAGGTTCCTCGGTGGCACAGAGCTGTGAGGTCAAGGGGCGCTGGATGGGGATGCATGCCCTTTGACCTCTGAGCCTGGCCTGGGCTTATCTCCCAGGGTTTCCCCAAGCCCCACCCAGGCCTATTCATTTGAAACCGGACCCTGTCTCCTGTTGCCAGGGCAGGACAGCAAGCGACCCCACCCCCAGCCTGGTAGGGGAGGGAAGTGGCAAAAGAGGACTCCCTGGGCAGGGACATTAGGAGGGGTCCAGGCCGAGCTTCCTGGAGGGAGGAGACCTTGGGGTGGGTGCGGGGACACTGGCCTCAAGACTGACCTCCGCCCAGCCTTGGGTGCCTGGTCCCCAGCTGCCAGCAGAGCCGCCTTCCATTCCTGCCCTGCACCCACCCATTGGCAGCCTCCTGGCTGGACCCGCCAAAAAGAAATTCGAGGCTGAGCTGGGGCCAGTGGGTGGGTGGGTGGCGCCTCTCCCATGACCGATGGGCGCCATGGTGACCAGATAATGCTGGCTGAGAGGGTGGAGGGAGGTGACTGGGACTGTCCACGGCTGCCCCGCAGGCCTGGCTGGACCTATGAGAGCACATCCCCCTTGTCCCCCTCTGCCTGCCAGGCAGGTTGTGGCGTTAGTCACATCTCTGGCCTCCAGCTGGACCTGAACTATTGGCCAGGCCAGGCCTCATGCCCCCCACACAGTAGGCCCCCAGTCCATATGGAGTCCACATTCAAGAATAAGGAGTGGGGCCATGTGCAGTGGCTCATGCCTGTAATCCCAGCACTGGGAGGCCAAGATGGGCAAATCACTTGAGGTCAGGAGTTCGAGTCCAGCCTGGCCAACATGGCGAAACCCTGTCTCTACTGAAAATACAAAACTTAGCTGGGTGTGGTAGCAGGCGCCTGTAATCCCAGCTACTCAGGAGACTGAGGCAGGAGAATCGCTTGAACCCAGGAGGTGAAGGTTGCAGTGAGCTGAGATTGCACCACTGCACTCCAGTCCAGACAACGGAGCGAGACTCCAACTCAGAAAAAAAAGAATAAGGAGGAGCTCTATGTATGTAGGGGCAGATGGTAACAAGTGCCAAGCAGACATGAGGGGTGTGTGGGACTTCAGATTCGGTGGCAGCCTAAGCAGGCGACAGAAGAGCCATGCTGGTACCTAGGGGAACAGCATTTCCGGGGGTGGGGGGGAACAGCTAGTGCAAAGGCCCTGAGGCAGGACAGAGCTTGGCATGTTGGAAGAACAGCAAGAAAGCCCACAGATGGAGGGAAACAGGACGCTGTGAGGGCGGCCAGTAAGGACTTGGGCTTTCCCTGAGCAGGATGGGAGTCACGGAGGGCTGCAAACAGAGGAGCAACAGGCCCAACGTTGTCACAGCCTCCTTCTTGCCTCCATGGGGAGAGGAGGAAGCCAGGATACCTGACAGAACCCCGGAGGTTAGTGGTGGTCGGGGTTGGGGGCAAGGCTGTGCAGATGCAGAGAAGTAGCCAGATGCAGGGCCACCTGGATGTGTTGTAGAGGACTGGGTGTGGGGCAAAGGGAAGGTGTGTTCACCTGTGCCCCTGAAGGTCAGGTACAGGTGTGTGGGAGACAGCGCAGCTGCTGCAGGACTCATCCCTGCATCCTGCACCTTGAAGGCCAGGTGTGGGGACATCCTGGGGGCTAGGATTGCGGGGTGAGTGCAGCAGTGCCTGGGGAGGTGGCGGTCCTAACAGAGGTGACCCATATCTTCCTTGATGGCCTTCAGGGGCTTTGGGCACAGGGCCTTGTCAATGAACGGTGCATTGGAAAGTCACTTATGGTGGTCCCAATGATGTCATAGTCAATCCAGATTGGGAGTCTCTCCCGCGTTGGCACCCACTCCTGCAGCCTCTCTGCAACTCCTGTATTAACCTGATGTTGGGGAGGCCCCTGGGGTTCCCCAGGGTCACAGAGCAGCAAGTGACCCTCAGAGAACCCCCTAATCTCAGCAACCCCCATTACACCTTTGTCTCAGTAGCCGGCTCCAGAAGAAGACCTCCAGAAGAAGATGCCTGGGAAGTGCCCAGGGTCCCCGCGTCCAGGCTGGAACCCCATTGTCAAGCTCCTGGTGTAGGGCAGAGGGCTGCGTCTCCACTAGGTGCGCTTCCCAACGCCCTGGCGTGGGCCGTTTTCTTTTGAAGAATGAGAATGTTTCATTGAGGCTACGCCTCCTGAATGCAGGAAGGCCACGGGATGGTCCCAAGACTGTGCCAAGGCGTGCCAGGCCTCGGGTCCTTGAGGAGCAGCGAGGGCTCTGAGAACGGTGAGGTCCGAGCGGGCCGCGGCAATGGAGCGGGAGCGGCGTGGCGTGCTGGAGGGCCGGGAGGAGCAGGAGTCGCCGGCCGAGGGGACTGCCTGCTAGTGTCCCCCGTGCCCCCCGTCACGGGCACGGCGTGGTGGGGTGGGGGAGCCGGGGTCGCGTGGGGCAGGCATGGGGGCGCGACACGGCGGTGTGCGGAGTCTCTCGGGGTCCAGGTCAAACGGGCCCCCAGCCAGCTCCGGCCCCCGCCTCCCCGTGCCTCGGTTTTTCTGCTGGGAAACGGGCAGGGGCGCGGGCCCGCCTTCAGGGCGCCCCACGTCCCCGCTGGCCGCCCCCCAGCCGCGCCCCCAGCGGGGCGGAGCTTGCGCCGGTCCCGCCCCTCCGCCCTCCCCTCTCCCGCCCGCGCGCCCCCGGCCCAGCTGCGGCGCGTGACGCGGGGCGCGCGGCTCCGGCGGCTACCGCGGGCGGGCGCAGGCGAGGGGGACGGCGGGCGAGCGGGCGGCATGGCGGCGGCGGAGCCCGTGGCGGGGCCGACGGGGCCCGAGCCCATGCCAAGCTACGCGCAGCTAGTGCGGCGCGGCTGGGGCAGCGCGCTGGCGGCGGCGCGGGGCTGCACGGACTGCGGCTGGGGGCTGGCGCGTCGCGGCCTGGCTGAGCACGCGCACCTGGCGCCGCCCGAGCTGCTGCTGCTGGCGCTCGGCGCTCTGGGCTGGACCGCGCTGCGCTCCGCGGCCACCGCGCGCCTCTTTCGGGTCAGTGTGGCGGGGATCCGGGACGAGGGGACCCCGTACTGGGGGAAGCCGGGACCGGGGACCTTGGGCCGCCGGCGCGTTCCTTTCTTCCATTGCTGGCTGCTGCGGATGAAGGGGTCGCCGAAACGTGGGTGGGGGCCTCGGGCTGGAGAGGCCCAGGACGTTGAAGCCCCGGGACAGGGTCTCTCGGGCCGCCTCGCGCCCCCTTCAGTCAGTGCGGCGTGGGGGAACCGGGTGGATGCGGGGGTGTGGCCGGGCTGGGGTGAGTCTGGGACATGGGGGGCCCGAGACAGGTGGGATGTTTGAGACGTGAGGGACCGAGGCACGGCCCTTTCCGGTCAGTTTGGGACCAGGGGGCCCCGCGCAGTGGATGGCTCCGGCCACCAAGCGCTCTTTCCGGCAGGGCCGAGCCAGACACTGAGAAGACCAGGACCGGGAAAGGGAGGGCTCGGCGCACCGCGGCCTGCGCCATGCGCGTCCCTGCCATGCGGGCTGCGCCCTGGCCCTGAGCGAGGTCCGCTGCCCGTTTTCTGCGGGGTCCGTGCGGCGGCGGGGCCGGCTTGGCCGCTGCAATCGGGAAGAGGCAGGAGCTGCCCGGTCGCTGCCTTGTGCCTGTCTGAGGTCAGCGCCACCCTCCGACCAGGGATGGCAAAGGCCTGGGCGATCTGGCCACTCCAGTGGTCGCTCCCTTGGAGCCCAGGGCTTCAGGGTTGGACTATGCTGCCTCCAAGAGGCGACAGCAGAATTCCCCAGTTTCTCCTGAGACCATCACCCCTGCTGGGGAGTGACCATGGTGGTGACATTGGCGCCTGATCCCTCTCCCTTCCCTGGGGAGGGGTCGCTGTGGCAGGAGCTGGTTGGAAGGTGTCTGGGCCTTTAGCTTGGCCTGGACACCCCCGTGGACCAGCTGGTGTCACCCCGCCCGTCTGGCTGGAGGGTTCAGGGACAGTATGCCCAGCGCCAACAAAGGGGCCTTTCTCTGCTGGCCGGGAAGAGGCTGGCCCTTGTGAGGTCGAGGATGGGCTGTTGTCTGACTGCCACTCTCCCCACTCCCTTCCCCATATCACCCACATGGGGGAGAGACCCCAGCCACCCCCTTGCTGTGGAAGGGGGAGACAGGGCTGTCCAGGGCCCCTTCCTGGGTCCGCAGTTGTCTTTATCCTGCTTGTTGCCCCTGCCTTCTTCCCCATTTCCAGCTGGGAAACCCGAGGCCCAAGAGGGCATGCGGCCCCCCACCCCCATGGGACAGGAGGATGTGGCCGCTGGTAGACTACCAGGGCGGAGCCCGGGGGCCCTCCCCAGCTTGGGTGGGGTGCTCGCCCCATTTCGAGGTTCGCCCTTCCTCAAGAATGGGTGGAGGGGCTGCCGGGTGCTCCAAAGCTCATCTTCTTGGCAGCAGCCTGGTTGCCAGGGGTTACCGGAGCGGGCTCCAGCTGTCTCCATGACAACTGCTGGGTGCTCTGGGCTCCGGCCCCCTCAGCCTCTGGGAAGGGGGCGGGACTTGTCCAGGGGCGGGGCGTGCCCGGCCCCCAGGGAGCTTGCCACCCCCCCCCCCACCAGACTCCCTAACCCCTGCCTTGGAGCCAGCAGCTTCCTCTGCACTCCCTTTGCCCCCTCAGGGTCATAGCTCGCCTGTGACACCTTTTCCGCGTCCTGTCCCCTCTTTCTCCCTCCAGCCCCCCCTCCCCTTTCATCGTCCCCAAGTTCCCATGTCCCCACCACACCTTCCCCCAAGTCTCTCCCAGCCCTCTAGACTCCGGTCTCTCCAAATTCCCCCACTGAGGGGGCGACTTCCTCACAAGTTCTTCCTCTCCCCTCTGTGTCGGTCCCATGGGGCTCCCTGTGTTTCCCAAGATGCCCCCATATAACCCTTCCATGTTCCCTTCATGGGTCACCCCCACCAGCCCAACTCCCTTGGGCTGAGGCATCCATCTGTCTCCCTCACCGTAAGCCCAAGTGTCCCCCTCCCGGCCCTCAGAGCCCTCCTGCTCCCCTCCTCTCCCCTCGGAGCCTCCTCCCTCACTCCCCTCCCAGCACCGCCCCAGCCGGACAGCTGGGCACTAAGTTTAGCCTTGGCAGGTGCCTGTGGGCTCTGTTTATGCTCCAGGTGGCTGTGGGCATGGGGGACGGGCCTTCCCAGTGCTGCCCGGCCTGGAGAGTCCCTGGGCCTCAGTTTCCCCACCCTGGAGGAGTCGTCTCTGGCCCCCAGCACCAATGGCTGCCCGCCCGTCTTCTCCCCCATAGCCCCTGGCGAAGCGGTGCCGCCTCCAGCCCAGAGATGCCGCCAAGATGCCCGAGAGTGCTTGGAAGTTTCTCTTCTACCTGGGCAGCTGGAGCTACAGTGCCTACCTGCTGTTTGGCACCGACTACCCCTTCTTCCACGACCCACCATCTGTCTTCTACGGTAGGGGCCCTGAGGGGATGGCCGGGAGGGCTCTGCTTGAAACACAAAGACACGAGGCAGTGACAGGTGCTTGTGGTCCCAGCTACTCATGAGGCAGAAGCAGGAGGATCGCTGGAGCCCAGGAGTTGGAGGCCAAGGGAAGCTATGAGCACGCCACTGCACTCCAGCGTGGGAGACAGAGTGAGACCTGTCTCTTATCAAAAGAGAAAAAGAGGGCCGGGCGTAGTGGCTCACGCCTGTAATCCTAGCCTTTTGGGAGGCCAAAGTGGGTGGATTACGAGGTCAGGAGATCGAGACCATCCTGACTGACACAGTGAAATTCCATCTCTACTAAAAATACAAAAAAAATTATCCGGGTGTGGTGGTGGGCGACCATAATCCCAGCTACTTGGGAGACTGAGGCAGGAGAATCGCTTGAACCCGGGAGGCGGAGGTTGCAGTGAGCTGAGATCTTGCCACTGCACTCCAGCCTGGGTGACATTTCCAAAAAACAAAGATGATGAGAATGAGAAGTGGGCTGGGCTCACTGGCTCACACCTGTAATCCCAACACTTTGGGAGGCAGAGGTAGGAGGATTACTTGAGCACAGGAGTTCAAGAGCAGCTGGGGCAACATGGTGAGACCTCCATCTCTACAAAAAATTAGCCTGGTGTGGTGGGACACGTCTGTAGTACCAGCTACTTGGGAGGCTGAGGTGGGAGAATTGCTTGAACCCAGTAGGTGGAGGTTGCAGTGAGCTGAGATCATGCCACTGCACTCCAGCCGGGGCAACAGAGCGAGACCCTTTCTGGGGAAAAAAAAAAGATGACAAGAAGTGGCTGTGTCCAATTGATTGGAATGGATGTGGCCTGAGTTCTGGGTGGGGTGGGCTGGGCAGGGAGGTGACTGTGGCATGCTTTCTGTGACCTGTCCTGGCAGAGAATGCAGGGCAGGGTCGGCATCGCCACTGGGCAGGCTGATGGAGGAAATCCCATCTGTAATGGGGGCAGAGGGGGCTGCAGCTTCTCTGCCCTGTGAGGACCACCAGGGCTGTGGGCCAGGGACACACGGGATAGCTGTTTCCTGCCATGCGATGGCAACAGCCTAGAGGGCTCCTGGTGGCACAGAGCCCGGAGTGTACAGTGGATGTGCCACCTATGGGGCCACTTTCCCATGCAACAACTTGATCGCCTAGAGGGGAGGTGTTAGCTGTTGCTCAGTTTTCCTTTTAGACGAATGACCCATGATTGAACTCTCCTAACTTCTTTTTTTTCTGAGAGTCTCACTCTGTCACCCAGGCTGGAGTGCAATGGCACGGTGTCATCTCACTGCATCCTCCACCTCCCAGGTTCAAGGGATTCTCCTACCTCAGCCTCCTGAATAGCTGGGATTACAAGTGTGCACCACCACACTTGGCTAATTTTTGCATTTTTAGTAGAGACGAGGTTTCACCACGTTGGCCAGGCTGGTCTCAAACTCCTGACCTCAGGTGATCTGCCCGCCTCGGCCTCTAAAAGTGTCGGGATTATAGGCATGAGCCACCATGCCCGGCCTCTCTTAACATTTCGGGCATGGAGTTGCCTCTAGCTTCTTCTTCTTCTTCTTTTTTTTTTTATTCAGACGGTCTTATTCTTTTGCTCAGGCTGGAGTACAGTGGCGCGATCACGGCTCACTGCAGCCTTGACTTCCTGGGCTCAAGCAATCCTCCCACCTCAGCCTTCTGAGTAGCTGGGACCACAGGTGTGCGCCACTACCCCCAGTGAATTTTTTTTTGTATTTTTTGGTAGAGATGGGGTCTCACTAAGTTGGCCAGGCTGGTCTGGAACTCCTGGCCTCAAGCGGTCCACCCACCTCAGCTTCCCAAAGTGCTGGGATTACAGGCATGAGCCACCTCGCCCAGCCTTAGTTGCTTTTTGGAAGTGATACTCACAAGTTAGCTGATTATTTCCATGTTCATTTATTGAGCGCCTACTGTATGCCAGAGCTGAGACACAGCTAGGAATGGTCAGAGAAAGCCCTGTGCCCTCATGAAGCTGGCCGTGTGGCAGGGGCGACAGACAGTGAAGTACACAGTCTATCAACATCAGTAAGTGTGGATGAGAAAACTTGCGTGGAGAGAAGAGGCAGTGTGCTGTGTTGGGGAGGTGGGGAGGGGCAGTTTTTAGCAGGGATGGGGTGGTCCCACTGAAGGGGACTGAGTGAGGGCCTGGAGGTGCCTGGGGCAAGCAGGAGAGGCAGGGACTTCTGTTCAGGTGAATGGAGGCCATGCCTTCCAGGCCTCGGAGGCCACCGTCAGGTTTCGTTACTTACCTGTGGGCTGGGAGCAGAGGAGGGATGTCACCCCGGGTTGGGCATCTACCCCAGGGGTCCAGGAGGGGGCTGACAGCAGGAGCTGGAGCCCGAAGGGACTCCCACCAGGATTGAGCTGAGGGGAGGGGATGGGAGCAAAGTGGCCAATTTTAGAAACGTTTAGAAGGCAGAGCTAATAGTATTTGCTACCACCCTAGAGGTGGTGTGAAGGGAAGAGGGTGAGGATGATGCTAGGGTCTTGTGAGATGGGGGCTGACTGGGGAGACCAAGATTCTGGATTCGGGGATGGAGACAAGGCAGGGATTGCACTGAGTGACCCAACAGTAGGTGGGACACAAGTATGAAGAGGTGGGACAGGCCGGGCGCGGTGGTCACTCCTGGAATCCCAGCACTTTGAGAGGCCAAGGTGGGAGGATCACTTGAGCCCAGGAGTTCGAGACCAGCCTTGGGAATATAGTGAGACGCCATCTCTACAAAAAATTAAAAAATAAAATTAGGCCGGGCGCGGTGGCTCAAGCCTGTAATCCCAGCACTTTGGGAGGCCGGAGACGGAAGTAGGATCCGCGAGGTCAGGAGATCCGAGACCATCCTGGCTAACAGAGTGAAACCCCGTCTCTACTAAAAATAAAAAAAAATTAGCTTGAGGCTGAGGGTGGTGAAGCCTGTGATCCCACAGCTACTCGGGAGGCTGGGGCAGGAGATGGCCGGAGGGCACGGTGAGCTGAGAATCCGGCCGCCACTCCAGCCAGGCGACAGAAGCGAACTCCGTCTCAAAAAAAAAAAAAAAAAACAAAAATAAAATTAGCTGGAATCTGATGCGTTACCTGTGGTCCCAGCTCCTGGGGATGCTGGTGGGAGGATTGCCCAGGCTGCCTGGGAGGTCAGGCTGCAGTGAGCCAAGATTGCACTACTACATTCCATGGGGTGACAGAGTGAGCCCTTTCTCAAAAAGCAGGGAGAGGAGATTTGAGACCCTGAACTAAGCCAGGACATGTCCCCCCTGTGGGGAGGTAAGAGTCTACAGGAGGGTGGGGGGCCTCTGTTGGAAAGGTGGGCAACAGATCCCAGCAGCTGAGGTGGCCAGCCAGAGGCAGCTCAGGCTCGGATGTTTCTGGAGAGTCAGGATGCAGAGGATCACGGCACTTCAGAGTTTCACCCAATTTTTCTTTTTCTTTTTCTTTCTTTTTTTTTTTTTTGTGATGGAATCTGGCTCTGCCAGCCCAGGCTGGAGTACAACAGCCATCTCGGCTCCACTGCATGCTCCAGCGTCCAGGGTCCATTCTCCTGCCTCAGCTCCTGGGGTTTCCCAAGCATACCCTTATTCCAGTTTTTGTTTGTTTTTTGAATGAGGTCGCTCTGTTGCTTTGAGCTGGAGTGCAGTGGCACCATCTCAGCTCACTGCAACCTCCACCTCCTGGGTTTAAGTGATTCTCCTGCCTCAACCTCCCGAGTAGCTGGGACTACAGGTGTGCATCACCATGTCTGGCTAATTTTTGTATTTTTAGTAGAGACAGGGTTTCACCATGTCGGCCAGGCTGGTCTTGAACTTCTGACCTCAAGTGATCCACCCACCTTGGCCTCCCAAAGTGCTGGGATTACAGGCGTGAGCCACCTCAGTTGGCCTGCATTTTTTATTGAGGTAAAATTTACATAACTTGAAATTAGGCATTTTAGCCTATCACAAAAAGACAAATACTATGTAATTCCACTTATATGAGGTTCCTAGAGTCATCCCACTCATAGAGACAGAAAGTGGGCTGGGGGCCTGCCAGGGGCTGGGGGAGGGGGATGGGGAGAGACTGTTTAATGGGGACAGAGTTTCTGTTGGGGAAGAGGAGATTGTTATGGAGATGACTGCTGGTGATGGTTGCACAACAATGTGTACTTAACAGATGGCTTAGATGATAAATTTTTGCCATATAAATCTGCCACATTTTTTTTTTTTTTTTTGAGACGGAGTTTCTCTCTTGTTGCCCAGGCTGGAGTGCAATGGCACGATCTCGGCTCACTGCAACCTCCGCCTTCCGGGTTTAAGCGATTCTCCTGCCTCAGCCTCCCGAGTAGCTGGGATTACAGGCAGGCGCCACCATGCCCAGCTAATTTTGTATTTTTAGTAGAGATGGGGTTTCTCCATGTTGGCTGGTCTTGAACTCACGACCTCAGGTGATCTGCCCACCTCGTCCTCCCAAAGTGCTGGAATTACAGGTGTGAGCCACTGTGCCCGGCCCACAATTTAAAAAAAAAAATTAACCATTTTATTTTAAGTATTTGTTTATTTTTCTTTGAAACAGAGTCTCGCTCTGTTGCCCAAGCTGGAGTACAATGGCACAATCTCAGCTCACTGCAACCTTCACCTCCTGGGTTCAAGTGATTCTCCTGCTTCAGCTTCCCGAGTAGCTGGGATTACAGGCATGCGCCACCACGCCCAGCTAATTTTTGTATTTTTAGTACAGACTGGGTTTTGCCATGTTGGCCAGGCTGGTCTCCAACTCCTGACCTCAGGTGATCCACCTGCCACTGCCTCCCGGCCAAAAATTAACGATTTTAAAGCAAATAGTTCATCAGATTTTAGTCCATTCACAGTGTTGTTCAACCACCTCCTCTGTCTAGTTGTGGAACATTATCATCCCCCACAAAAGGAAACCCCATCCCCATTAGCAGTCACTCACCAGTCCTCTACCCCAGCCCCTGGCAGCCACCAATCTGCTTCCTGTCTCTGTAGCTTTGCCTGTTCTGGGCATTTCAGATCACTGGAGTCTCACACTGTGTGACCTTTTGTGTTTGATTTCTCTTACTCGGCATCACGTTTTTGGGATTCACTCACATTGTAGCATGGATCAGTGCTTCATTCTTTTTTTTTTTTTTTTGAGACGGAGTTTTGCTCTGTCACCCAGGCTGGAGTGCAGTGGCCGGATCTCAGCTCACTGCAAGCTCCGCCTCCTGGGTTCACGCCATTCTCCTGCCTCAGCCTCCTGAGTAGCTGGGACTACAGGCGCCCGCCACCTCGCCAGGCTAATTTTTTGTATTTTTTAGTAGAGACGGGGTTTCACCGTGTTAGCCAGCATGGTCTCGATCTCCTGACCTCGTGATCCGCCCATCTCGGCCTCCCAAAGTGCTGGGATTACAGGCTTGAGCCACCGTGCCCGGCCAGTGCTTCATTCTTTTTCATGGCTGCATAGTATTCCACTGTGTGGAGGTAACCTATCTATTCGTCATTCATCCATTGATGCACATTCGGGTTGTGTCTGCCTTTTGGTTGTGTGCTGCTGTGCACAGGGTATCTCTTTGAGTCCTTGTTTTCCATTCTCAACCCTAGTGGACTTGCTGGGTCATAGTGACCGTTTGTGTGTACACGGCCATCAGGGCTGAGTGAGGATAGTGGACAAACAGTCACGGGGGCCAGGGATCGCTGGGGAGATGTGGGCAGGAGACAGCAGTGCCTGGACCGGGGTGGGGGTGGCACTGACCAAAGAGGGGACCCTGGATGGGGGTCCTAGCATAACTCGGCTGCAGAAGGGGTGAGGCTGAGATGAAAGTTGTCGCAGAGGCGGTTCATGGGGGCATCTGGAGGCAGCTGGGCTGCAGGGCAGGTCACCAAGGCAGGGGCCAGGAAGCCGCAGATGGAGGCTGGAGGGTCCGTCTTGGGGGTCTGCAGAAAGGGAGTGGCCAGAGAACAGGGAGCAACCCAGAGAGTTCCAGGTTGGTGTGGGCAGAGCACAGCATGGCTTCCCGCTGTTTTTTGTTGTTGTTGTTGTTTGTTTGTTTTTTTGTTTTTTGAGACAGAGTCTGGCTATGTCTCCCAGGCTGGAGTGCAGTGGCAACATCTCAGCTCTCGCCACCATCTCTGCCTCCCTCCAGGCCTCAAGTGATCCTGCCACCTCAGCCTCCCGAGTAGCTGGGACTACAGGCATACAACGCCTCACCTGGTTAATTTTTATTTTTTATTTATTTATTTTTTTTTTTTTTGAGACGGAGTCTCGCTTAGTCGCCCAGGCTGGAGTGCAGTGGCGCGATCTCGGCTCACTGCAAGCTCCGCCTCCCAGGTTCACGCCATTCTCCTGCCTCAGCCTCCCGAGTAGCTGGGACTACAGGCGCCCGCCGCCTCGCCCGGCTAATTTTTTGCATTTTTAGTAGAGACGGAGTTTCACCGTGTTAGCCAGGATGGTCTCGATCTCCTGACCTCGGGATCCGCCCGCCTCGGCCTCCCAAAGTGCTGGGATTACAGGCGTGAGCCACCGCGCCCGGCCTCACCTGGCTAATTTTTATATATTTTTTTGCAGAGACAGCGTCTCACCATGTTGTCCAGGCTGGTGTCGAACTCCTGGACTCAAGCAACTCTCCTGCCTTGGCCTCTCAAAGTGCTGGGATTACAGGCATGAGCCACCGTGCCTGTCCAGAGCATAGCCCTTGACTTTAGTGTCTGGCAGTCCTGGGGATGTGGCTGAGGAGAGGAGGAGGGGGACGTGGTGGGGTGGGCTGGGATGTCCCCCATCACCTGAGTGTGGGGGTCAGGTGCACCAGGAAGCAGGAGGAGGGGAAGGTGAGGCAGGACCTGCTTGGTGGGAGACCCCGCGCTTGGCGGCATGGTGCGCCCGGGCACGGCAAGACTCCGTGGGCAGCCGCCTCTGTCAGGGCCGGGGATTTGCAGGGAGTGGGCCCAGATCACCCACAAGGCAGGGGCCTGTTAAGGTAAAGATGGGAAGGGGGCCGGGCGCGGTGGCTCATGCCTGTAATCCCAGCACTTTGGGAGGCCGAGGCGGGCAGATCACTTGAGGTCAGGAGTTCAAGACCAGCTTGGCCAACATGGTGAAACCCTGTCTCTACAAAAAAAAAAAAAAAAATTAGCCAGGCATGGTAGTGGGTGCCTATCATCCCAGATACTCTGGAGGCAGGAGAATCACTTGAACCCAGGATATGGAGGTTGGAGTGAGCCGAGACCCCACCACTGCGCTCCAGCCTGGGCTACAGAGCAAGACTCCACCTCAAAAAAAAAAAAAAAGAGGAAAACAGGAAGGGGTGCTGGGCTGGGCGAGGTGGTGGGTGCCTATAATCCCATCACTTTGGGAGGCTAAGGCAGGAGGATTGCTTAAGCCCAGAAGTTCAAGACCAGCCTGGGAAACATGGCAAGATTCTGTCTGTACAAAAATTACAAAAGAAATAAATTATCCAGGCATGGTGATGGGTGCCTATGGTCCGAGCTACTACTCAGGAGGCTGAGGTGGGAGGATCACTTGAGTCCAGGCAGTCGAGGCTGCAGTGAGCTATGATCACACCACTGTACTCCAGCCTGGGTGACAGAGCAAGACCATCTATTTAAAAATATATATAAAATTTAAAATGCATATAATGATAATAATGTGTCTATAATAGTTCAGCATTTGTAGCAAATATGCCACTTAAAGCCAGGGAAATGGAAATCTGTGGGTATGCTGGGGCAGAAGAGAGAAAGGAACTTTCTGTCCTATCTGCACAATTTTTCTAGAAACACAAAACTCTTCCTAAAATAAAAATCCCTCCAGGCTGGGCGCAGTGGCTCACGCCTGTAATCCCAGCACTTTGGGAGGCCGAGGCGGGTGGATCACCTGAGGTCAGCAGTTCGGGTTCAGTCTGTCCAACATGGCGAAAGCCCGTCTTTACTAAAAATACAAAAAAATTAGCTGGGCATGGTGTCCGGTGCTTGTAATCCTAGCTACTCTGGAGGCTGAGGCAGGAGAATCACTTGAACCTGGGAGGTGGAAGTTGCAGTGAGCTGAGATAGTGCCACTGCACTCCAGCCTAGTGACAGAGCGAGACTCTGTCTCAAAAAACAACAACAAAAACAACAACAAAAAAATGGCTGTGCACGGTGGCTCACACCTGTAATCCCAGCACTTTGGGAGGCCGAGGCAGGTGAATCATGAGGTCAGGAGATCGAGACCATCCTGGCTAACATGGTGAAACCCCACCTCTAGTAAAAATACAAAAAATTAGCCAGGCTTGGTGGCGTGCGCCTGTAGTCCCAGCTACTCAGGAGGCTGAGGCAGGAGAATCATTTGAATCCAGGACGTGGAGGTTGCAGGGAGCTGAGTTGAGATCGCGCAACTGCACTCCAGCCTGGATGACAGAGGGAGACTCCTTCTCAAAAAATAATAGTAACAAGGCCGGGCGCGGTGGCTCAAGCCTGTAATCCCAGCACTTTGGGAGGCCGAGACGGGCGGATCACGAGGTCAGGAGATCAAGACCATCCTGGCTAACATGGTGAAACCCCGTCTGTACTAAAAAATACAAAAAACTAGCCGGGCGAAGTGGCGGGCGCCTGTGGTCCCAGCTATTCAGGAGGCTGAGGCAGGAGAATGGCGTGAACCCGGGAGGCGGAGCTTGCAATGAGCTGAGATCCGGCCACTGCACTCCAGCCTGGGCGACAGAGCGAGACTCCGTCTCCAAAAAAAAAAAAAAAAATAATAATAATAATAATAATAATAATTGGGAATGGAAAGCCAGCAGTCAGACACGCATGGTTACCCAGGTACTGGGAGGACACGTGTGGCTTGGAGGGTGTCACTGGGTCATGGTGGGGTTGTCTAGAGGCTTCTCAGGCCCCTGACTGCGAGATTTGGCTCTCCCCAGACTGGACGCCGGGCATGGCGGTGCCGCGGGACATCGCAGCCGCCTACCTGCTCCAGGGAAGCTTCTATGGCCACTCCATCTACGCCACGCTGTACATGGACACCTGGCGCAAGGACTCGGTGGTCATGCTGCTCCATCACGTGGTCACTCTCATCCTCATCGTCTCCTCCTACGCCTTCCGGTAAGGACAGGATTGGGTGGCAGGGGGCCGAGGCACAGCCCACACAGTGCGGAGGCTGATGATGTTGCCGCAGGGCACAGAGGCGGCCATGGAGGGGATCACATCAGGTCGGAGTGCTCAGGGGTCCGACGAGGGCACAGGCCAGAGGGAGGAAGGCCGAGGAGGGAATGTGGGCCTGGAGATTCCTGAGGGAGATTCCGCAGGGATGGAGTGAAACAGGCCCTGAGAGCCACAGCCACTCCACCCCACTCACCCACCCAGCTCCTCCGACGCTGCCCTCGACCAACCAGGTCACACACGCAGGAGTTCCTGAGCACCTACCATGCCCAAGCAATGGGGGCACGGCTGTGAACGCAGCTGATGCACCCTGATGTTCCAGAGCCAACCACGGCCATCACTGAGCCTTTCAGATGGAGTCTGTGCAAACCTCACCGTGCTGTGTGCATAAACTCCACCCCGGCTTCAAAGCCTTCGTATACAAACAAGAGTGAAAGTATCTTATCCACCCTTTTATTTCTCTCTTTTTTTTTTTTTTTTTGAGACAAGGTCTCGCTCTGTCACCCAGGCTGGAGTGCAGTGGCGTGACCATAGCTCACTTTAGCCTGGACCTCCGGGGCTCAAGTGATCCTCCCACCTCAGCCTTCTGAAGTGCAGGGATTACAGGCGTGCGCCACCACGCCTGGCCTTGTTATCTTGACTCCATATTGAAATGACAATAATTTGGATATGTTGAATTAATTGGAATCCTTTATTAAAATTAATATTACCTGTTCTTTTCCCTCTCTTGTTAAATGTGGCTGATAGAAACTTTAAAATGAAATACACTGCTCATCTACTATTTCTATGGGACTAGCCGCCCTAACTGCGATAATGGAGTAGCCACGGCCCACAGATATAGAGCAACAAAGAGGCAGCCCTTTCAACTTTAATTAAACTTAAGTAAAACTCCAGGAGCAGGGACTCATGCTTGCAGTCCCCCAGCTACTTAGGAGGCTGAGGCAGGAGGATCGCTTGAACCCAGGAGTTTGAGTTCAACCTGGGCAACATAGGGAGACCCTGTCTCTAATAAATCAATTTTTAGGCCGGGTGCGGTGGCTCATGCCTGTAATCTCAGCATTTTGGGAGGCCGAGGCGAGCGGATCACGAGGTCAGGAGATTGAGACCATCCTGGCTAACACAGTGAAACCCCGTCTCTACTAAAAATACAAAAAAAAGTGGCAGTGGTGGCGAGAGCCTGTGGTCCCCAGCTACTCGGGGAGGCTGAGGCAGGAGAATGGCATGAACCGGGGAGGCAGAGCAGTGAGCGAGATCGTGCCTGCACTCAACCTGGGCTGACAGAGCAAGACTCCATCTCAAAAAGAAAAAAAATTTTAAAAACTACTTTATTTTATGTATTATTTATTTACCTATTTTTTGAGATAGGGTCTTGCTGTCACCAAACTGGAAGTGCAATGGCATGATGTCACTGCAACCTCCGGCTCCCAGGTTCAAGCAATCTTCCTGCCTCAGCCTCCCAAGCAGCTGGGATTACAGGTATGAACATCACACCCAGCTAATTATTGTATTTTAGTAAGAACCCGAGGACTCTTTTGAGGCGGTCTGGCTCTGCTACCCAGGCTGGAGTGCAGTGGCGGATCTCAGCTCACTGCAAGCTCGCCTCCGGGTCCCGCCATTCTCTGCCTCAGCCTCCCGGTAGTTGGGACTACAGGCGCCGCCACCGTGCCCGGCTAGTTTTTGTATTTTTTTTAGTAGGAGGCGGGGTTTCACCGTGTTAGCCAGGATGGTCTCGATCTGACCTGGCTGATCAGCCTGTCTGCGGCCTCCCAAAGTGCTGGGATTACAGGCGAGCCACGGCGTAGCCAAAGGCAGGGGTTTCACCCGTTGGCCAGGCTGGACTGGAACTCTGACCTCCAAGTGATCCACCTGCCTGGGCCTCCCAAAGTGCTAGGATTACAGGTGTGAGCTACCACGTCTGGTTAGTTTAAAAAATAATTTTTAGGCGGTAGGTGAAACCAGCCTGTAATCCCAACACTGGGAGGCAGCGAGTGAATCGCGAGCTCAGAGGTGAACCATCACAGCTGTGGTGAAAACCACAATCTACTAAAAAATACAAAAAAACTAGCCGGGGTGGCTCCTGGCAGTAGCCTGTATCCAGCCTTTCAGGAGGCAGGCTGAGAATAAACTCCAGGCGAGGCTACAGTGGCTACTCAAGCTGGCAGACTCTGTCTCAAAAAAACCCCATTCCATTCCTCAGCTATACAAGCCACAGTTCAAGGGCTCATTGGCTACAAGTGGCTGGTGGTTCCCATGTTGGACAATACAGGTTTAGAACATTCCCATAGTTCTAGAAACTTCTATCAGACAAGGCTCTCTAGAGGGCAGAGTCGGATGATAGAACCAAAAAAGGAAGGAAGGAACAGTTCATTTGAAGGTGATAAGAATTATGGAGAAAAGGCCAGGTGCAGTGGCTCATGCCTATAATCCCAGCACTTTGGGAGGCTGAGGTGGGCAGATCACCTGAGGTCAGGAGTTCGAGACCAACCTGGCCATGGTGAAACCCTGTCTCTGCTAAAAATTAAAAAATTAGCTGGGCATGGTGATGGGTGCCTGTAGTCCAAGCTACTCAAGAGGCTGAGGCGGGAGAATCGCTTCAACCCAGGAGGCGGAGGTGGAAGTGAGCCGAGATCTCGCCACTGCATTCCAGCCTGGGTGACAGAGCGAGGCTGTGTCTCCAAAAAAAAAATTGTGGCTGCAGACGTGTTAGGTGTAGGTGCGTTGGTCTGGGGGTGACAGATGAGCAGAGACTGAAAGGAGTGAAGGGAGGTGCTGAACGTCAGGCACTGGCATGCTGGGTCCTGGGGACAGCACGTGCAAAGGACCTGTGGCAGGAATCCAGGAGCTGTTGGGAGACAGAGCAAGGAACAGGGATTTGGTGAGAGACACTTCCCCGTGTCCAGGGTGAATCCAGTCCCCTCGGGCAGCGCATCTGTCAGGTGGAGACTCTGCAGAAGGACAGGGGATGGTCTTCGGGCTTATTAAGATCCTAATGGGGCTGGGCGCGGTTAGGCTCGAGCCTGTAATCCCACACTTTGAGAGGCCGAGGCGGGTAGATCACATGAGGTCAAGACTTCAAGACCAGCCTGACCAACATGGTGAAACCTCATCTCTACTGAAAATACAAAATTAACTAGGTGTGCTGGTGCATACCTATAATTCCAGCTACTCGGGAGGCTGAGGCAGGAGAATTGCTTGAACCCGAGAGGCAGAGGTTGCAGTGAGCTGGGATTGCGCCATTGCACTCCAGCCTGGGTAACAAGAGCGAGACTCTGTCTCAAAAAAAAAAAAAAAGTTAAAAAAAAAAAAAAAAAAGGATCCTAATGGGCTGGGGCAGAGGCCTTTCCTGCATCGACATCCAGACCTGGAAGTCTCACTATGGTGGTGATGTCCAAAGTGAGGGACAAGCTCATAGAGGATCTGGACACAGAGTGGCCCAGGCCTGTGAGAGTTGGGGGTCACAGAGGGTCAAAGGTCACCAAGATGAGGAGGGGCCAGCAAGGAACTTTCAAGGCCAGGCACAGTGGCTCACGCCTGTAATCCCAGCACTTTGGGAGGCCAAGGTGGGAGGATCTCTTGAGCCCAGGAGTTTTAGGCCATTCTGGGCAACATAGCCAGACCTAGTCTCTACTAAAAATTAAAAAAATTAGCCGGGTGTGGTGTTGGTCTCCTGTAGTCCCAGCTCCTCCGGGGGCTGAGGTGGGAGGATCACTTGAGCCTAGGAGTTTGAGGTGCAGTGAGCCGGATCACACCACTGCACCCCAGCCTGTGCCACAGAGCAAGACCCTGTCTCAAAAGAAAAACTTACACGGAGCCCTCTGGGCCACATGGGGACACTGAGGCAGGGAAGATGAGGGTCCGGTTGGGGGGTGCACAGCTAAGTGGGGTTCAGTGAGGAAAGGGCATCCTGGGAAGGGGAGATGGGCAGGGCAGGCGAGCCAGGAAAGGTGGCTTTGGAGAGGCCCACGGGGAGCCTGAGGTATAGCCCAGGGACTCTGTGCTGGGGGCCTTAGTGCAGAGTGGAGGTCCCCTAATGTGAGCCGCCCTCTCCTCTCTACCTGCGGCTCCCCCAGGTACCACAATGTGGGCATCCTTGTGCTCTTCCTGCACGATATCAGTGATGTGCAGCTTGAGTTCACCAAGCTCAACATTTACTTCAAGTCCCGCGGTGGCTCCTACCACCGGCTGCATGCCCTGGCAGCAGACCTGGGCTGCCTCAGCTTCGGCTTCAGCTGGTGAGTGGCAGGGAGCCCTGGGAAGGGAGGGAGGTGTGGCCTGGTGAGGTGGGTGTGGTCAGAAAGGGGGCGGGACCAGGCAGGGAAGGAGACAGGGCCCGGTGAGGTGGGTGTGGCATGGCAAGGGAGGGGCTTTGTGATTTGGGTGGGGCTGTGAAGGGGCGGGGCTATACAGGAAAGGAGTGGACAAGGGTGGGGCCAATTGGGCTAGGAGTGGGGCTGGGCAGAAAAAGGGATGAAGCCAGGTGAGATGGGTGGATCCAGGAATGGGAGGGGCCTGGTGAGGTGGGTTGGGCCAGGCATGGAAAGGGAGGAGCTAGACTAATACAGAGCAAGCCAGGGGTGGGGCCAAGCAGGGTTGGGGTAGGGCTAGGCAGAGAAAGAGGTAGCGCTTTGGTGTGGTGGGCAAGATGTAGCAGAGAAATGGGGGCACTGTGCAGGGAAGGAGGTGGGGGCTTGGTGCAGTGGGCTGGGCCTGGCAAAGAAGGGGAGGGACTGGGCAGGAAAGGAGGTGGGGCCTTGGTGAGGTGGGTGGGGCCTGGCAGGTAAGGGGAGGGACGGGGCAGGGAAGGAGGTGGGGCCTTGGCGAGGTGGGCGGGGCATGGCAGGGTAGGAGAAGGACAGAGCAGGAGACGAGACAGGTGGGCAGAGGTGGGCAAGGATGGGGAAAGGGGACAGGGATGGGTCCAGGACGGGACAGGACAGGCATTGGGTGGTCTCCCTCCACCCACGGCCTCCCGATTCCTCCCACCACAGGTTCTGGTTCCGCCTCTACTGGTTCCCGCTCAAGGTCCTGTACGCCACTTGTCACTGCAGTCTGCGCGCGGTGCCTGACATCCCCTTCTACTTCTTCTTCAATGCGCTCCTGCTGCTGCTCACCCTCATGAACCTCTACTGGTTCCTGGTGAGTCGTTCCCAGCCCTCCTCGACAGTGGCGGTCCCGTCCTTGTCCCCATCCCTGTCCCCTCCTCAGGCAGGTTCGGAGAGGGGCACGTTAGGTGGCAGACAACCTGTGTGGAGGGCCTGGGACAGGAGCACACGGCTGTCAGCAGGGCGGTGGTGAGGGAGGCTTCCTTCTCACCAGCACCTCCCCTCCCCTCTCGCAGTACATCGTGGCGTTTGCAGCCAAGGTGTTGACAGGCCAGGTGCGCGAGCTGAAGGACCTGCGGGAGTACGACGTGGCCGAGGCCCAAAGCCTGAAGCCCAGCAAAGCCGAGTGAGTGTGGAGGGGCCCGCACCCCGCGTTCCCTCCTTTAGTGTCGCCTGTCCGAGCATGCTCATGGGCAGGCGCCCAAGACCCAGCAGCAGATGAGGCCGACGCGGATGCTGCCCCCCAAGCCTACTCCAAAACAGAGACTGCAATAAAGACGTGGACAATGTGGCCACTACCCTGAAGGATAAGACAGTGAGGAAGGGGAGGGAGAGGCTGGGGAGGGGCAGGCAGGGTCTCAGCAGTGGGGACACTGAGGGCCAGGCCTAGTGGCTGGTGTGGCTGCAGTGGACGAGCTGGGGCCCTGTGGGTGGTGAGAAGTAGCTGTTGGCCAGGCTGGACGACATCCTCCCACCCATGTCCCCACTGGAGCCCGTGGCAGTGGGGCTGGGGAGGAAGGAATGCCCAGGGCCACAGAGGGAGCCCAGGCTCCATCTGGGCTGAGACGTCCTGGCCTCCGAGTCTGGCAGGGGAGCCCACTGCCCAGCCAAACAGGAGCTGGGGCTGGGAGCTCGGACTCAGCCCAACCCAGGAGGGAGTCCTGGGGAAGGAGACAGCCCCAGGCCTGGGGCGGGCAGGCGGGCGCCTGGGCCAGGGACGAACGGAGGCCGAATTGGGTGACAAGCAGGGTCGGGGTGTGCAGTGTCTCACAGGCAGTGTGAGGAGTGTTTGAGCAGGGGCCAGGACAGGAGGTTGTGGAAGGCTCTGGAAGGTGCCGACCAGCCAGGCCCTGTGATTTGGCCAGTGGGGGCCATCAGTGACCTGGGAACGATGGTTTCAGGGAAGCAGTGGCTCAGAGCTCCGTGACGTTTTTTGCAATGGGAGGTGCGAGATGCAGACATTTAACACATCCGGGGCTGTAGCCAGGCAGAGGAGCCTCAGACCCCCCACCCTGTTTGGAAGGGAGAACCCACCAGATTCGCCTTGGGTGTAGATGAAACAGAAATAAAAGAATCAAAGATGACTCAAGACTTCAAGACTTTTGGCTCGAGCTGGTGTTGACTGAGTGGGACTGGGGCAGGGTCACATGGGATCTGGCAGATGCGGCATTAGGAGCCTCCTTTGGAGGGTGTTAGATTTACTGTCCTTTGAGCATGAGTCGAGAATTCTTTTTTTTTTTTTTTTTTGAGATAAGGTCTCACTCTGTCGTCCAGGCTGGAGTGTGCAGTGGCACGATCTCGGCTCGCTGCAGCCACTGCCTCCCCGACCCAAGAAGTGATCCTCCTGCCTCAGCCTCCCAAGTAGCTGGGACCACAGGCACGCACCACCACGCTGTGCTGTTTCGTATTTTTTACAGGGTTTCGCCATGTGGCTCAGGCTGGTCTCAAACACCTGGGCTCAAGCGATCCACATGCCTTAGCTTCCCAAAGCTGCTGTGATGACAGGCATGAGCTACTGCAGCCGGCCTGAGTCGGGAATTTTCCAGAGATCAGCAAGGTCTCCCCAAGGTGTCTTCCAAAGGTGGTGATGGCTGACCTCAAGTGATCCACCCGCCTCAGCCTTCCAAAGTGTTTGGATTACAGGAGTGAGCCACTGCACCCAGCCTGTTTCTTTTTCTTTTGTTTTTTTTTTGTTGTTGTTGTTTGTTTGTTTAGAGACAGGGTTCCACTCTGTCGCCCAGGCTCCCAGGCTGGAGTGCACTGGCTCATAGTTCACTGCAGCCTCAACCTCCTGGGCTCAAGTGATCCTCCCGCCTCAGCCTCCCAAGTAGCTGGAACCATAGGCACCCACATCACATCCAGCTAATTTTTAAATTTTTTTGTAGAGATGGGATCTCACTATGTTACCCAGTCTGGTCTCAAACTCCTGGCCTCAAGCAATCCGCCCGCCTCAGCCTCCCGAAGTGCTGGCAGTACAGGCATGAGCCACTTTGCCTGGTTCCGAAAATTCAATTGGGATCGGAACTCCAGAAAACCAAGACTGAGAACCACTTTTAGATAACTCGGGAGGCATGAAGCAAATCAGAGAGCAATTAATTGGCTTGATCTCTTCCTCACCCCATCTCACCCCATTACTGCTTCTTGAGCAGCCTCATCGCCAGGATCCCCTCATCTGTACTCCCTCCTCTGAATTCCCTGTCCTCCTCATGGCCCTCATGGGACCCCTGGTGATGTGGGTAGCCAGTACCCTTCTCTCCTACACTGACACCCGTAGCTTCCTGTGGTCACTCCCACGTCCTTGTCACGACTCAGCCCCTCTGTCCAAAGCCCCCATTGCCCTCTCAGGGGCTGCCAGGACCAGCCATCCATTGAGAGACTCTCACCTCTCTCTGACTCTGGTGACTTGCACCAAAGCTCTGTAAACCCCATTTTCACCTCTGCTGCACCTGCCACCCCCCTGCAGTGTCTAAAAAACTGGGCTGGGCATGGCAGCTCACACCTTGTAATCCCAGCACTTTGGGAGACTGAAGCTGGAGGATGGCTTGAACCCAGGAGGTTGAGGCTGCAGTGAGCCACAACTGCACCACTGCACCCCAGCTGCGGTAACAGAGCAAGACCCTGTCTCAAAAAATAAAAATAGAAAACTGAACTTCAGCCCCAATGTCTGGCCCATGTAGGAGAATCTTCCCTCCTGAGGGTTCCTGGACACCAGCTGTCCCCATCATTGTCATCATCTCCTGCACTGATAATCTGGCCAACATGTCCCCAAGAAAGCAGGAGTGGCCGGGTGAGGGCGTCCACCTGCTGCTACAGTGAGCGACAGTCCCCCTCTCTCTGAGGCTAGGGATGTCCACCCAGCTTGCCTATTCAAGGACATTTCAACCCAGGAGAGAATGCGCTCTCTCTCTGCTCTTCTCCACCACTGGCCTCATCAGCCTGTTCCCCTCCCTTGTAACAGAATTCCTAGATCCTCCTGGGTGCTCCTCAAACCCAGCTGTACCCAGTCTTCCTCCCCCCATCCCAAGACCACTCCTATCCAGCTCCCCTGTGGCTCTTGGTGCTAACCCCAAAGGGTCCCCTCCCCTTCTTCTTCTTCTTCTTTTTTTTTTTTTTTTTTTTAGACGGAGTCTTGCTCTGTCACCCAGGTTGGAGTACAGTGGTGAGATCTTGACTCACTGCACTATTTTTGTAAAGATGGGGTCTCACTGTGTTGCCCAGGCTGATCTCGAACTCCTAGGGTCAGGTGATCCGCCTGGCTTGGCCTCCCAGAGTGCTGGGATTACAGGTGTGAGCCACTGTGCCTGGCCCTTGAAGCCCTTTCTTTGCCCTATACTCCTACTCTGCCTCTCTGGCGTCCTGGCTGGCCTCCTCTTCTGGGGCCGTTTCTCTGCCCACACTTCATCCACACCGACTCCCACATTTCTCTCCTACCCACAGAGCTCCCGAGTGCCATTCTCCATCTCCCGTGTTTGACATTTCCAGCATCTTCTAAAATATCCCAAATCAGCCCCCAGTTTCACCCCAGACTCCCTCTCTGGAACACCAGCATATCAGTGTTGACAGCAATTTGGGGCAAAACACTTGCAAGACCTCAGGGGGCCCCGTCTCCTCTGTCTCCCTCTCCTCATCTACGAAGAAACATCTAGAAAGTGCCTGCATCATCCTTCTCTCTCTCTAACCTCCCTCTGACTCTCTTTTCCCCACAGTGGTGGATAGAAGCTGAAAGGTGTCAATCAAAGTAAGGCCATCTCGGCCGGGCATGGTGGCTCACGCCCGTAAGTCTCAGCACTTTGAGAGGCTGAGGCAGACGAGTCACCTGAGGTCAGGAGTTTGAGACCAGCCTGGCCAACAAGGTGAAATCCCGTCTCTACTAAAAATCCAAAAATTGGCCGGGCGCGGTGGCTCAAGCCTGTAATCCCAGCACTTTGGGAGGCCGAGACGGGCGGATCACGAGGTCAGGAGATCGAGACCATCCTGGCTAACACGGTGAAACCCCATCTCTACTAAAAAATACAAAAAACTAGCTGGGCGAGGTGGCGGGCGCCTGTAGTCCCAGCTACTCGGGAGGCTGAGGCAGGAGAATGGCCTAAACCTAGGAGGCGGAGCTTGCGGTGAGCTGAGAGATCCGGCCACTGCACTCTAGCCCGGGCGACAGAGCAAGACTCCGTCTCAAAAAAAAAAAAAAAAAAAAAAAAATTCAAAAATTGGCCAGGTGCGGTGTTCATGCCTGTAATCCCAGGCACTTTGGGAGGCCGAGGTGGGTGGATCACCTGAGGTCAGGAGTTCTAGAGCAGCCTGGCCAACATGGTAAAACCCCATCTCTACTAAAAATACAAAAATTAGCCAGGCGTGGTGGCAGGCGCCTGTAATCCCAGCTCCTCGGGGGGCTGAGGGAGGAGAATCGCTTGAACCCAGGAGTCAAAGGTTGCAGTGAGCCAAGATTGCGCCATCGCACTCCAGCCTGGGGGACAAGAGCGAGACTTCGTCTCAAAAAACAAACAAAAAAAATTACCCCAGGCATGGTGGTGAATGCCTGTAGTCCAGCTACTTGGAAGGCTGAGGCAGGAGAATGGTGTGAACCTGGGAGGCGGAGGTTGCAGTGAGCCGAGATTGCACCACTACACTCCAGCCTGGGCGACAGAGCAAGACTCCATCTCAAAAAAAAAAAAAAAAAAGAAAAAAACCAGAAAAGCTATCTCCCCCAAGGTGGGTACACCCCCACCCACACCCCAAAAGGCAAATACTGACAGCTGTTTCTGAGTGGGTAAAGAACACTTTGAAGCTTGTGCAGAAAAAACAAACAAGAAACAGCAGGAAAGCTCTGATAAAAAGGTCCAGGGCGGGGGCACCCATCACCAAGGATGCTAAACTTTACCATTAGAGGAATCTATACTTTCTGTGGGAACTGAGTGGAGAAACTGACCTAAGAGCTTAAAACCTTTGGCAAATACTAAAGACCATCCTGGAGAGCAGGAACGGAAAGCGTGGGGACCCTCTGGAAAACAGTGAGGGCGTGTCTTTGTTTCTCGTAAGCCTCAGAGCAAACCCCCACCTTGTACCTAAGGTGTCGATGCAGAAATGGAATCCCTGGAGTCATCCCAGAGCCAAAAGGAGAGAGTGTGTCATGGAGGTTTGTTTATGGGAAGAATCGAGAAGCCACAAAGGTGGATGAAGAAACACCACTCACGGTCTCAAGCATCGCCGGCAAGGTCAGAAGACAAGTGACAGATGGGAGGTCCAAGCAGGGCTTATCTCCTCTCAGATAAAGACCAACAGCCATCGATGGGGACAGCCAGTTGGCTGTGAAATGCATGCAGAGAAGCTGAGCTTCAGCCTAAGAGAAGAGCAAATGAAAGTGACAAAAGCCCTTTGGGAGGTGGAGGCGGGCTGACTGCTTGAGCCCAGGAGTTTGAGACCAGCCCGGGCAACATAACAACCTCACCTCTACAACATAGCGACCTCATCTCAACAAACAATAAAAATGTTACCTGGGGCCAGGCACTGTGGCTCATGCCTGTAATCCCAGCACTTTGGGAGGCCAAGGTGGGCAGATCACCTGAGGTCAGGAGTTCAAGACCAGCCTGGGTGATACAGTGAAATCCTCTCTACTAAAAATAAAAAATTAGCAGGCGCCACCACACTACTCGGAAGGCTGAGGCAGGAGACTCGCTTCAACCCAGTAAGCAGAGGTTCCAGTGAGCTGAGATTGTGCCACCACACTCCAGCCTGGGCAACAGAGCAAGATTCTGTCTCAAAAAAAAAAAAAAAAAAAAAAAGTGGGAGTGGTGGCGTGCCCCTGTAATCCCAGCTACTCTGGAGGCTGAGGTGGGAGGATCCATTGAGCCTTGGAGATTGAAGCTACAGCCAACTATGATAGTGCCACAGCCCTAGCTGGACCACAGAGTAAGACCCTGTCTCAAAAAAAAAAAAAAAAGGGAAGTAGGGGGACAGCAGATGCCAGCCAGGGCCACTGGAGCCAAGGACGAGCCTTCGTGGGGTGGGTGGCAGAGGAGAGGAGGATTGTGCAGGGTCCCACTGTGGAGGCGGTGGAGTGGTCAGGCCCAGGCTGGTGCGTGGCTTTTGCCCTGCAGCGGCCTGGAGAGGCAGGGAGGAGGGGAAGAGGAAGGTTTAACTGGGGAGAGGGAAGCAAGGAGGAAGTGCCAGGGTGACAGGAGGGACATACATGCCTACGGGGCAGGGTGAAGGAGAGGCGGGGTGAAGGCGAGGCCCGGGCCTGGCCGGGTAAGAGGAGCTGGGGGGTGTGAAACGGCCAGGGAAGAAGCAGGAAAGAGGGCCAGGCGGCCGCGTGGGGCTCCCAGGCTAACCTACGCTGGTTCTGGCCCCCAGGAAGCCACTGAGGAACGGCCTGGTGAAGGACAAGCGCTTCTGAATCCCTCGGCCCCGACCCTGTGGACCCGGCCCCACCCCGAATACCCCGGCCACGCCCCCGTCCTTGGCGCCCCTCCACCCCCTCCAACTCCACGCCTCTAGGGCAGTGGCCACCTCCCCTGGGCCCCCGCCCCCTCATCCTGCCTTCATTCCCTGGCCACGCCCCCCCAGGACCCCTGCCCCTCCTGGGACACCGACCCCGCCCTCAGCCCACTGGTCCCGGGCCGCGGCGGACCCTGTGCACTCTCTGGCCAACACCTGGGAGGAAGATGCTACCGCCGCGGCAAGGTCCCGGCGGCCAACACCTCCTCCTCCTCCTGGTCCTCCTGCTGCCCTCGCTACCCCCGACCTGCGCCCCCGTCCCCCCAGGCCCAGCCGCCGCCCTGCTCCAGGCTCTCGGGCTGCGCGATGCGCCCCAGGGCGCCCCCAGGCTTCGGCCGGTTCCCCCGGTCATGTGGCGCCTGTTTCGACGCCGGGACCCCCAGGAGACCAGGTCTGGCTCGCGGCGGATGTCCCCAGGGGTCACCCTGCAACCGTGCCACGTGGAGGAGCTGGGGGTCGCCGGAAACATCGTGCGCCACATCCCGGACCGCGGTGAGTGGGGCTTTCGCTGGGGGCACTGGTCCTGGAGGTCAGACCTCGCGGGGCGAGCCTCGAGAGTGGCCCGGGGATGCCCGAGCGACTCCGAAGGTCCCCAGCCGCCCTGTCCAGGCTGCTAGCAACTTCGGCCACCGCACCCCACCCTTTCCTCATCCTCTGCACGCCAGGGACACGTCAGGGGGTTCCCAAGACCAGTTCCCCTGCTTGATGCTGAAGCCCTGCCCCCAGCCCACCCCCACCCCCGCCACTTGACACTATTTAATGCCTTCCTGCAGATGCCACCCCCACACCCTAGCATAACTTCCCCAGGGGCCCAGGCTCTGGCTCATGTCTCCCACTTCGGTCACCCCTCCCTCCTATGTCCCCCGCCGAGGGCAGCCCACCACTCGCCGCAGGGCGCCTTCCTTGGGACTCATGCCCTGCCCCCACTCCATCAGCCCACCCCACCGCTTCACACCCTTCCTACAGACAGTGCTTCCCGAGCCCCAGCGTTCACCTTCCTCCCTGTCCCTAACCGAGACCCCATGGGCAGGCCGGGGACGCAGCGCGAGCCAAGTCCTGTCCCTACCTCCCCAGGTGCGCCCACCCGGGCCTCGGATCCTGCCTCAGCTGTGGGGCATTGCCCTGAGTGGACAGTCGTCTTCGACCTGTCGGCTGTGGAATCTGCTGAGCGCCCGAGCCGGGCCCGCCTGGAGCTGCGTTTCGCGGCCGCGGTGGCCCCGGAGGGCGGCTGGGAGCTGAGCGTGTCGCAGGCGGGCCAGGGGATGGGCGCAGGTCCCGGGCCGGTACTGCTCCGCCAGTTGGTGCCCGCCCTGGGGCCGCCAGTGCGCGCGGAGCTGCTGGGCACCGCTTGGGCTCGCAACGCCTCATGGCCGCGCAGCCTCCGCCTGGCGCTGGCGCTGCGCCCCCGGACCCCTGCCGCCTGTGCGCGCCTGGCCGAGGCCTCGCTGCTACTGGTGACCCTCGACCCACGCCTGTGCCACCCCCTGGCCCGGCCGCGGCGCGACGCCGAACCCGTGTTGGGCGGCAGCCCCGGGGGCGCTTGTCGCGCGCGGCGGCTGTACGTGAGCTTCCGCGAGGTGGGCTGGCACCGCTGGGTCATCGCGCCGCGTGGCTTCCTGGCCAACTACTGCCAGGGTCAGTGCGCGCTCCCCGTCACGCTGTCGGGGTCCGGGGGGCCGCCGGCGCTCAACCACGCTGTGCTGCGCGCGCTCATGCACGCAACCGCCCCGGGAGCCGCCGACTTGCCTTGCTGCGTGCCCGCGCGCCTGTCGCCCATCTCCGTGCTCTTCTTTGACAACAGTGACAACGTGGTGCTGCGGCAGTATGAGGACATGGTGGTGGACGAGTGCGGCTGCCGCTAACGCGGGGCGGGCGAGGACGCGGGCCCAACAATAAACGTCGCGTGGTCTGCTCTGCTGGTCTCCTTGGACTCCTTTGCCTGGGGTTGGGGAGAGCGCCCCTCGGCCTTGGCGATCGGAAAGGCCTTTCCACTTCCAGGTCACTTACCCGAGGCCTAACCCGCCACCTCCGGGAGCCGTCCCGACAGGCCCAGGTGCTGCCCACGGGAGGGGCCCAGGGGCAGGGGTCGCCCTTCCTCAGTCCTGCAAGGCAGACCTGCCCTTTCTGGGCTTTGCCTGTCTCCCTCTGGCGTCCTTCACACCCCAACCCCTCACTCAGCCAGGGAACCCCCGCCCCCAACACCCTCCGCCCCCTGCAGTTTATCCAATCCTTGGTGTGAAGGCAAAACTGTTTAATATTTTATTGGTGACAAAAGAACTTAAATTGACCGAAAATCAAAAGTTACATTGCCTTGGTACGGTGCGCCTGGGTTTGTCAAGGCCGCTGCTACAAAGCTGGAGAACACAGCACAGGGCGAAGCAGAGGCAAAGCGGCCCAGCCCAACAGCCGGGATGGGGCAGGCAGCGTCCCTCGGGCCGCCGCGGGGTCACCGCAGAAGCCTACCCGGTGCGTGGTGCATGCCTCTACGCGGCCTACCGGAAGAAGGGGAAACCGAAAGCCCTAGAGCAATGGGAATAAATAAGAGTCCCTGCCAGAAGGAAGGTGGCCTGTGCGTCCCCGTCTGTCCCATGTAGAAGCTGGAATCTGGAAGTGTTCAGCTCAGGGCAAGTGACAGCCCCAGGCCCGGGCCAGGGCAGGCTGGAGGCCTGGCCGCCAGGCGGAATGACACCCCAAGCCAGGGGTTCGAGGGGCTGAGGCAGCTCTCCTAACTAAAATGACCCTCTGCCAACGACACCACACCCCCCAGCCCCTTTACACAGAACGCAGTAATTCCTGTAACTTGTTTCCTTACCCCCCAGAAGCAGCGATCACCCCCTCAGCAAAACTGCTGGCAGGCAGAGCTCCCAATTTGGGCTTTCGGTGTGCAGCGCTCCGTGTGTCTAACCAGTACAGGGACTGTCGGTGCCTCCTGGGGACAGGGACAGGCCCTCTTGTCCTTCCACCAAATCTTCCAAAGGCCCCCGGGAAAAAGCCGTTGATCCGGGAACAGCCACCTTCTCGCCCCCTGGCCACAGGGCCAGTCCTAGCCAAGGCCCCTCGCAATGGGGCCAAAAGCACCTTCCTCACAGGTGCAGGGCCCTGCGCCGAGTCCGGGCGGAAAGCGGCTTGGCTTCTGAGTCCAGTGGAGAACGAGCAGCTTCCAGGCTCGGTGGGCGGCTACCCCAGAGGCCCGATGCCCCGCAGCAAGCAGCCACCGGAAGCTAAAACCAGCAACAAAAATCCTCCTCCAGGCCGCGGCACAGGTGTTGCTCCTCTTCTCCAGTGACGCTGGCTTGTTCAAACTGTTTCTGGAAGCTTCTCACATCTCCCAGGTCCACCGCTAAGATTTTAGAGACAAACTTAGGAAAGTATTCTTCAGTACTCCTTTAAAAGAATCTTGAAAAAACAAACAGAAAAACCCCAAACACCCTTATTTTCTTTAAATGAAGGCCCTCGGAGAACACAGGCAGCGCGACCTCGGCGCGTCTGGTAGGCGTGGACAGATGCGCCCTCCCTGGGCTCTGCCCTGCGCGCCGCCATCTTTGCAAGGAGCCTGCTCGGGCACAGAAATGCGAAGTTTTTTCCTGCTAAGACGTAGTCCCCTTTCAATCAAAGAGAAAAAGAAATAAAAGAACAGAGGAAAGGGCTACTCTGAGATGAGGGTCTTCCTCCCTCCGCCCTGGCCGCAGCCCCGGTGGGACGGAGCGGGGCCTCCTGGTGGCGGCGGCTCCCGCGGGCCGGCCCCTCCTCCGCTCCCTCTGCTCCTCGCCGCCGCGGGCCAGCAGGGGGCGCTCGGCCTCGGCTCCTCTCCCTCGTGCGCTCTCCCTTCCTGTCGCTCACACAGTGGTGCTTCAGTTTTAGCAGTGGAAAACAGGTATCCGTTTATTTTTATTTTTTATTACCCAGAATAAGATGCTGATGGACTAAGCCACGTTGCTTAGCTCTTCCGCCGCCACCTGTCAGGAGGGAGAAGGGCAGGAGGCGGTGAGAGGCGGCGCGCAGAGCCCCACAGGTACCCAGCGCACGGGACACCGAGGGAGAGCTCGAGCTGCTCTCCCCCACTCTGATGAGGAAACAGGTCCCGCGAGCAGAGGGCTACCCGCCAGGATGGGGTAGGGTGGGGTGCCTCCACATCCCTTTCCGTGGGGAGCCCTAGAATTCTTTCAAGGGGAAAGTGGGGCTGTGACTGGGCAACACATGGAGCCACCCTGACTGGTGGTGAAGGGCACAGGCCAAGCTGGCCCTGCGGGCCTGTGACCCCACTGGGGACAGCATGCATTTCCAGATACCACCCCTCCCCAGCAGCTCCCTGGAGACTGGGATGGGGCCAGGCCTGCTCCGGGGGGCTTGCCTTTTAGTACTGGGACAGCCCCGTCACCCCGCCATGCTGGTACGCCCTCTCTCCCTGGTACGTGGAGTCCTGCGAGAGCGCCACGTCGATTTGTGATTTAAACTCATCACCAAGGTAACTGTCCTGAAAGACAATGTCAGGAGGTAAGCAAGCCACAGGCCAAGGGTGCTCACATCCACCCAGCCCTCAGCAGCCCAGAGAGGAGAATGGAAAATCCATCCCCAAATTAAGACCCAGGAGATCCACTCTGATGACCCTAGCCCAGGGACAGGTAATTTGGACAGTGGACATGGGCCAGGTCAGCTCTCGGGCTCTTCAGAGGGCATGTTCCAGGTGCACAGCCCCACTCTCACTCAAGCAAGTCCTGTCCCAGGGCCGCAAAAGGGCTCTGTGCATGGGGCGGGCTCACCTGGGACAGCTCCGGCTGGGAGAGGCCGGGCTGGCTCATCTGGGAGGGCTGGCTCATGGAGATGTAGCCCTGCGTCAGGGCACCCTGAGAGAAGGGCTGTGACGCCACATCCTGGCTGGCTTGGCTGTTGGGGAGGTTGGTCTGGCTGGGCCCAGGAAGCCCAAAGCGGTTCTTCTGGCGTCCCCCACGGCCAGTCTTGCCTTTCGGGGTGCCTCGGCCTGAAAGACAGCAGTCCAGGGTGATCCCAAGGAGGCCAGGGCCTCCCAAACAAGCACACCCTCGAGAGCTCTCAGGAGGGCCACACCTGGCCACAGCCATGGATGCTTACCTGCAGCGGGCCCGTTGGCTTGTCCAAAATAGCCAGGCGGTGGCATGGGCGGCATGACCAGGTTGAAGGGGATGGGAATGTTCATGGCAGCCACGTGGCTGGGGCCGGCACTGATCATGCCAATCTGGTCATGGGTCTGGAAGTACATGCTGGAGGGCCGGCCTGCAAATCACAGTGGAACACAGCAGGTGTCATCTGCCTCGGTCAAACCCTGGCGATGCCCCACCCACCCCACCAGCCAGTCAGTCGGAGCTGCACATCTGTCCTGGCTCTGCCCAGGCTGAAGATGCAGATTCGCCGGACTCCATGTTGACTACAGCAGCCAGCCTGGGGCTGGGTGCTAGGGCAGGCACCTTCCCCTAGAAGAGCCTGCTGGGAATCACTGGCCTACACAGATCTGAAAATCAGGGCCGGGCATGTTGGCTCAAGCCTGTAACCCCAGCACTTTGGGAAGCCGAGGTGGGTGGACCACCTGAGATCAGGAGTTTGAGACTAGCCAGGCCAACATGGCTAAAAACACAAAAATTAGCTGGGCGTGGTGGTGGGTGCTTGTAATCCCAGCTACTTGGGAGGCCAAGGCAGGAGAATCGCTTGAATCCGGGAGGCGGAGGTTGCAGTGAGCCAAGATCGCACCACTGTACTCCAGCTTGGGGGACAGAGCAAGACTGTCTCAAAAAAAACCAAAACAAACAAAACAAAAAAAACCCCCCATGCAAATTGGCCACGTGCAGTGACTCTCGCCTGTAATCCCAGCACTTTGGGAGGCTGAGCGGGAGGAATGCTTGAGGCAGGAGTTTGAGACCAGCCTGGACAACATAGCGAGACCCTGTCTCTAAACATAAAAAATAAATGAAAATCACCCTGAATTTACCAAAGGAAAAAAAAATCCTTTTTATGAAAATGTTCTATTTGTACTACATGCAGTCCCTGCCCTACCAAAAGGCAAGAAAAAGCTAACTAGATTGATCACCAGGAAACACAAATAAACTCTGGCTAAAGACAAACGCCCCAGGGGTGCTGTGGGGCTAGAGATGTCCTGGGGGCGGGGAGGACAAGGGAGCCAGGCCCTGCCCTTGAGGGGAAGGAAAGGTGGGGCACCTAAAGCTTCAGCCATGGGAACAGCCAGCATCCTGCTGTGAGGACAAGGGGCCGGCCGGTCTCCTGCCGAGCAACTCACCCTGGCTGCTCCGATCATAGACGGAGCCTGGGATGATGGCCTCCCGGGCATCATACATGGCTGTGGTCATGAAGCGGGCTCCCTGCGAAGGTTTAGATAGGTGAGGAATTTGTCATCTCAACAGAAGGAACAACTTCCCATGGGCCGGTGGCCTGGGAGGCCTGGGAGGCAGCAGGTATGCAGCTGTGGGGTGTTGACACTGTGCCAGGGGCTCTCCCTGGAGACAGGAGAGAGCTGTTGTCTCACGGCCTCTGGGTCTCGCCTGCCCTCCTCGGCAGACCTGGGCTGATGCTGACCCTTGGGCCTCGGCTCAGGAAACTTCATATTCCCTCACCACCAGGGAACCCCGGGCTTGAAAAGCTTCCAACTCCCGGCGTCCCAGGTCCCAGGCCCCAGGCTGCTGCATGCGGCACAGCAGCCCTGAGCCCAATTCCCAGAGGCCACCCAGGACTCAGTGGCCCTGAGCCAAAAATGCCACACACGGCTTGGGAGACAGGAAGTGGGCTGGCCCTAGGAGAGCCCTCCCTCAGCTCACAGGCACATGGGCCAAGCTGGCACATTCCCAGCAGTGTTTCAGGCCCGGGTTTCTCCTTGCTGCCCTGCTGTCCTGCGCAGACGCTCACCGGGTTGATGGTGTTGACCAGCTTGCGCGGCTTGCTGAACTGCATGAGGCTCTCGCGCAGGTTGTTGAGCGGCCCCTCCACCAGCACCTTCTGCTCCTTATAGTAGTTCAGCAGGTGGTTCCAGAGTGGCTGCTTCGACAGCGCCTTCGGGTTGCCCACAATGATGACGCCGTACCTGCAACAAGGGCACAGTGCTGAGGACGCAGGTGGAGAGCGGCCCGTCTCACGGGATGGTCCAAGAGGCAAGGCTGCATTCACTCACAACCCAAATCCAAGGCAAGAGAGGCGTGGACCAGGCGAGCCAAGGCAGCAGGCAGGCTGCCAGCCACAGGGACAGGCCCCAGAGCCCAATGCCAAGCTACTGACCCTGCACACGGGTTGATTTTGTGGCTGACTCTAAGCAGCCCCATGGCAGACACTTGGCTAGGTGGATACGTTTGAAGACAAGACCTGCTGTCAAGAGAGTCGGCCTTCCAGGCACCAGGGCACAGGTGGCCCCACAGGGTCCCTGGCAGGCTGGGGCACTGACCCGATGCCCAGCTCCTCTAGCCCACCTCATGCAGCTGTGCGGGGGACCACCCAATACTACCCACCAAACAAGAGCACGCCTTAGAAAGAGGAAGTAACCAATGACAAAGCCATGGTGACCTACAGGAGGACTACTGCATATGTGAGCTGGAAGGAGCGCCAGGTTCTCTCCCTATGCTGGGTGGAGCCACGGGCCAGGCCCCCCGGACTTCCAGCTGGTGAACGAGTCCTTGCTGTCTAGTTTTTTTTTTTTTTTCTTTCTTACTTTCTTTGGAGTCTGAGTTTTGCTCTTGTTGCCCAGGCTGGCGTGCAATGGCACGATCTCGGCTCACCACAATCTCCGCCTCCCAGGTATAAGCGATTCTCCTGTTTCAGCCTCCCAAATAGCTCAGATTACGGGCATGCACCACCACGCCTGGCTAATTTTTTTGTATTTAGTACAGACAGGTTTCACCATGGTTAGGCTGGTTGAGAACTCCTGACCTCAGGTGATCCACCCGACTCGGCCTCCCAAAATGCTGGGATTGCAGGCATGAGACACTGCACCCGGCCTGATGTCTAGTTGTATGTGGGATGACAGAATGGATCCCTTCTGCTATCATCAATTCACAAAAGTTGTATTTTAGAACCAAAAATAGTGGACAGGACCAAAATTTACAGGCTCTCTAAACAACTTGACAGACACACACCAGATTTATCTGAATCAGACCAGAAGGGCCTGGAAAGATACGTCCTGCTGGGCTGAGGCACAGGGGCCACAGCAAACCCCCAGGACACGGACACAAAGATCTCTCCTGTGAGACATTGTTTCTCAACTGCTGCTTAGAGCCCTCTGACCTCTGGCCCTGGCAACCCCCAACCCTAGCCCCAAATTCCCTGGGAAGTGAGGACTGATGAGAGCGGCTGGGCAGCACACAGCAGGCAGCCTCCCTACCTTGCTCTGGTCAGGGCCACATTCAGACGCCTGGGGTCATTTAAAAACCCAATGCCTTGGTGCTCGTTGGCCCGCACACAGGACAGGATAATGAAGTCCTTCTCGCGTCCCTGAAAGGCGTCCACACTGGCGATCTCCACCTCCTGAAAGGGAGCTTTATGGTCATTATCGGCCAACAGGCGGCCTTCCCAGTCCCCGCAAAATGCAGGAAATACACCAAGACCCACCCTCAAATCCCACCCGGGACCTTGGGGCCTGGCACCTGCTCCATCGCACCTAGGGGATGTCCTGGCTCTGCTGTCATTTTGCTTTGTTTTCTTTTTTTAGAGACAGGATCTTGCTCTGTCACAGGCTAGAGTGCAGTGGTGCGATCTCAGCTCACTGCAGCCTTGACCTCCCAGACTCAGCTGATCCTACCTCAGTCTCCTGAGTAGCTGGGACCATAGGCACATGCCACCACACTCAGTTACTTTTTTTTTTTTGGTGGAGATGGGGTCTCCCTACATTGCACAGGTTGGTCTGGAACTCCCAGGCTCAAGCGGCTCCCCTGCCTCAGTCTCCTAAAGTGCTGGGACTCCAGGTGTGAGCCATGACACCCAGCCTGTTCTCTTTTAGCCATGGGGATTTGTTTCTCAGCACTAAGAGCACAAGTGCTCATCCCAGAGAACCTGAGCCGGGCTCAAAAACAGAACAGAAACCACTGCCATGTAGCCACTCAGACTCGGCACTTGGGCTCATTTCCCCGTGGAGGCAGAGCTGTGCCTCCTCCCCACACACCCGCAGTAGGCGTTTCATCCGGGTGTCAAAAAAGGTGTGAACACCAGTCTCCACAGCACATCTACTGCGTGGCAGGCACAGACCACTCCCATTCCACCTTGGACTTGTTTCAACCGTCCCAAGAAAACACCTTGATGTGCCAATCTCAGCCCATGTTTCTGATCCTTGTGACGTACTTCTCAAAGTCTCTGTCCTGACCACGTGGAATTTCACAAGGACTGTGGGGATGTGCTGTCTGTGCCCTCCCCAGAGGGTGGACCAGCTGGTGCTTCCTGGGCCACTCTGAGCTCCAGCCAGGATGGGCACCTCTTGGGGGGGGTAACTTAAAAGTCAAGGGTCAATACCCCTGAATGGCCCCGGGGACCGAGTGTGCCCATGGGCGCGGAGCACCTGGTAGAGCTTGGTGTGCAGGGAGCCGCTGAACTGCATGTACTGCACCAGGTAGGAGCGCTGGCCCTCGTAGGGCGTGATGATGCCAATCTGGTCCGGCTTGGCGCCCGCCTTCAGCAACTTCGTGGTGATCTTCTCCACGTTCGCAGCCTCGGTCCTAAGAAACCCAGGCTCTCAGTGCTGGGCTCCACCTGTGGGATCCCGAGCCCTGAGGCTGGAGGCTGTGAGGGGTGCAGACACACGACACCCTGCGGGAAGGCAGCTGCCATCACTGGTGTTTGCATGGCTGAGCTTCCCCAGCCTTCACCAAGGAAGTCTTGAGGGGCAGAAAAGGCTGCCATGTGGGATTAGCAAGTATCTGCCCAATAAAAAACAAGTACAATGGAAAAGGAGGCAGAAACAATACGGTTTAGAGTCTAAACAGCAGATGAAAGTAAAAAAAGTTTCAGTCCCATGTTAAAAATAAGTACAATGGGTCAGCAACCTCTCAAGCTGTCCCCAAGGCCTGCAGATGCCGGTGGGCCTGTCCCTGCTCACCTGTTCAGGTAGGAGGTGCCCGAGCTGGCTATCTCCTCTTGGCCCTGGGTCACGTAGAAGAACATCGGTTTATCGGGCTGAGGCCACTGGAAGTCAAATCCCTTCTTCACACGATCCGCTGTGAGGGGAGGGAAAGAGGTAACACTTCAAAAGCCCTAGCCCGCCTCAACTGAGTTCAGACACAGCGCAATGTAGATGCCACACCAGCGCTGCAGGCCCTGGGGCAAGAGACCTCGATCTGTGAGGCCCTGGTGAGGTCACCTGAGCTGGTCCCCTGGCTGGAGATGGCCAGGATTGAGCAAGATTGAGCAGAGGCCACTGAGAGCACCATGGCCAGCACAGAGTTGGCTCAGCCCCTGAACAGGAAACAGGGTCTCAGCCAGAGCTTTCCTGCAGCCTGGATCTCTGGCAACCCCAGGATACAGGCTATTCTCCTGCTTCCTTCCAGAAGCTTGCCTTAACGGCTCCACAGCCCCTACAACTGACTTGCATGTGACACTGCTAAGTCAACTGTGTCCCCCTGCCCTGCAGCCTTGCCCATTCCTGCTGAGGGCCTGTGGACTGCTGGCTCTGCCTCTGGGCTCCCTCCTGGGCCGGGGCCCAACACTGCAGCTGGGGGGCCGCAGCGTCCTGCTGTGTGAGCAGCAACTTTCTTCGGGCTCTTCGCACTCATCTTGGCTTTTCTGGGCTCTGTGTGTTTCCTTAAAACTGTAAAACCAGCTTCTCAATTCACACGTGCCCCCCTCACTCTACTGGGAGCTTCGATCAGTGTGAGGAAACTGGTGTTTTTGCACAGCACCAGCCTGACATGGACAGAGGAAGCCAGACACGCCAGCACACACCGTATGATCCCACGTCGAGCTGAAAATGAGGCCAAGTGCATCACTGTTGTTGCAGCGAGCACAGGGGCCGCCGGATGAGCTCAGAAGTCCCTCAGCCCAGGGGCTGCTGTGGATGCGCACCCCTGGACGGTGGCCACCTGCAGGGATGAGGCGGCTTCTTGCAGCTGGTCAGGTGGTTCTGGGTTCAGATGCTGGCTATCCAAATATGCTCACTTAGTGACCACTCACTGAGCCAGACACTCGTAATGTGGCCACATGTTTACACTTCAATAGAGAATTTCCTAAAATATACTTACTGGGTGTGAACTACGTGCTGGGCATCAATTAGAGAGCAGTGTGCACCAGCATCTGCCCTCTGGGCCGATGCCCTGGGGACCATGAGGGGTCTGAGCCTGCACTGAGCCACGCCTTTCCCAGCCAGTGCTCAGACACACCAGCACAAGCGAGGTCTCTGCAGCCTTCTGTTTTCAGCCTTGCCATGCACTGGGAACAGCGGTGTCCCAGCGATGTCAACAGTGGCATCAACTCCCACGACCTACCACTCGGCAAAGAGTGGTGCAGCCCAACCCGGGGGGTGGGCTCTGAGCCTCACTTTCTCCTGTAAGTAGGCCTGACAATACCAACCTCACAGGTTTGGAGTTCACGAGATGCTGTATTGGCAGCTTTTAGGACCCTTTACACTCTCAAAAGTTAGGGAGTCCAAACAGCTTTTGTTTATTGGATAACTGTATTCCCTAAACTTGGAAATTTTTTAAAAATGTATTAATTCGTTTAAAAATAACCCATTACACATTAGTTATTTCTCCAAAAATAAGCTAAATGAGAAGAGTGGTCCTGTCTCCCGTTTCTGCGAATCTCCTTACTATCTGGATGAATCGGAGGCAGCTGGGCCCTGGGATCTGCCTCTGCTCAGTCCACCCTCCCGGGCTCCGGGAAAGCCGGGCCTCATGGATGCCTGTGACTGGAAAGGGAGATGGGTTTGTTTTTACAGCCTTTCTGCATGGCTGGGAGTCTCCAGCCCTGAGGCCACATCAAGCTGGGCAGAGGTGGGTTTCCGCAGGCCTGTGACAACTCTTTGCCACTGCATCCCCATGTGACTTCGTGACATTCTGCATTGGTCATTCAAGAAGGATCTCCCATCAAGTAGGTCTTCCAAAGGCTGACACATTTCACCGGCAATGGTGGAAACAGTTCATCTGTTACCCCTACAGACCTCATTAGAAAAGTCTCTAGGTGTTGGGAAGACACCAAGCTCATGGCAAGCGACGTTAACGTTTTCCAAAATTCTAGTTTTCACTTGAATTTTACTACTGTAACAAATGTTGCCACTTGTTCTCTATGAAGCGATGAGATCGATCATTTTTGGAAAAAGTCTGCCCAACACCACGGGGTGAATACCCAGGGTGTGTCCACAAGGCCTGCCTTCAAGCACCAGCACACCCGAAGGTGTCATGAGAAATTCTATCTGGTCGCAGCAAAACACTCAAGGCAAGATGTACTGTTCACTTCCTCATCCGGGGTGTTTCTTACTGTGATCCCAGCACAGTCCGGCTGCTCCGAGCCAACTCTTGCAGAAGTACCAGTGAGTCACCAGCAAGCATCGGCAGAGTGAAAAAGGGCAGCTGAGGCCTCTGTGTTATACAGGGAAGCCAGACACGGTCTTGCAGACCCCAGGGGCCCAGGCCCCGAGAATGACTATACTTCAGGAAGCACTGAACACACGGCCCACGTTAAGGCCTGGGCTCAGCATCCCTAACGCCTGTCCTTGCTGTTGTGCATGCTGCCACATGAGCCTTGGATGAATTCTCAGGCAATGACTGAGTTTTACAGAGGACACAGGCTCCCCACATGCCCCAGAGACACCACGTGATCTAAGACCATACCACCAAGACCTTGGGCACAAAGTGCCCTGAACTCAAGCAGTGGCTATATGAAGCCACTCAGGGGAAACTGATGGGCCAGTTCCTTCTCCCCAGGCCACATTCCCTTGATGCCACTTCTCCGCAGAAGCCCCTGCCCCAAGCAGAACCCGTTACCTGCAGTGACACCATTCTGGAGGGAGCCCTCGTAGAAGATGTTGGACGGGAAGGCGCTGAGTGCAGGGTGCATCCGGTACTGGACCTGCAGGCGGATGGGCCGGATGCCCAGCACCACCAGGCGCTCGAAGAGCGACTGCGACAGCCCGGCTTTGGCCGCCTTCTTGCACATCACCACTGGGCCCAGTTGGCAGTGGTCACCTACAAGGATCAGCTGTAGGGAGAGGGGCCCCCACAAGTCAAGAAGTTCAGGTGTGAATCAGTCTCAACACACACTAGCGAGGAAGTAGGGGCCCCGGGGTGCACAGGGCACCACCTGGCCACAGAGGCATTGCTCACCACACATGCTGGACGTGCAGCTGGCAGACCCCACCCTCTATAAACCCCTCAGGGAGCCCTGCGTGTGCACACATTCTGCTGAGCATCCTACATCAATACAGGGTGTTCTAAAAGACAAACACCAAGAATCACACACACGAGTTTTCACACAGGAGACAGTAGGGAAGAGAGCCCACCTGCTTGGCCCCAAGGACCACGGGAACCATGCACTCTGGCTCAGTGGCCTGGGTGCTTTCGTCGATTAAAATGGAGCGGAACTGCATCTTGGCCAGTCTTGGGTCGCCGGCGCCCACACATGTGCAGCAGATGACATCTGCATTCTGGGGAAGGGTGCAGAGGCATCAGGGCACCTGCACTGTAAACGCCACCAGACCCCGGAGGGCAGGTGGGACAGGACACAGAAGCTCTCCTGTTTCTCACCCTCCCTGACACTATAAAAAAACAAGCTGTCCCTCCCGGACAAGATACACGGTCCAGGCTGTGGTGATTACCAACTTTAAAGGTCCTTAAACGGTCACGTTTCACAGAAGGCAACCTCTCCACACCAAGGGCTCTATGTCTCACGACAGCCTTCAAGGGGCAGTGCTGAGCTGCTGAAAGCTGCACTCAGGCTGATTCCAGTTCAGGCTGGTGGGTTATGAAAGAGCAGGAGTGTTCTAGATCCACTGCCAGATCCCAGTGGAGGCTGGGAGTGGAGACTCCCTAGAAGACCGTGTTCCAGGCAGCGAGATGTCCCTAATTTACTGTACAACTGAGCGCAGAGAGGCCAGGTAGAGAGCATCTAATTTCTCTTTCCAGAAGCAAAGCAACAATTCAAACAGGTGCCTTGGCCCAAACAAAAACCATCAGGCCGCCAGCCCACAGGCCCTTTTACAGGCAGGAGGGGCACTCACCATCAGCAGCTCTCTCTCTGCGGTACGCTTCAAGGCCCGGTACCGCTTCTCGTCGGCAGACGACAGCTCCCCAGTCTCATCTTTCAGCTGCTGCAGCTTCTGCAGCTCAGGCATGCTGGAAGCACATGCAGGTCAGCGGGGCACCTGAGCTCTGTACATGTCACCTGCAGCAGCTCAGGGACCAACTGGGAGGGATGGACTTGATACACACCTGTCCATGTTTCTGATCTGGTTGTGCAGGGCCAGGAAAGACACTGGGGAGTCGATGGCCTCGCGGCTCTTGGCACAGAGGCGCACGACCTTCAGCCCCGTCTGGTGGATCTTCTCTGTTAGCTGGTCCACGGCGATGTTGCTCGGAGCACACACCAGCACCGGCCTGCAACACCATTCAGGCAGCTCAATGCTTACCCAGAGGAAGCTCGGTGAATGTAATAAGCCAAGACTCTGTTTTTTGAGACAGGGTCTTGCTCTGTTGCCCAGGCTGGAGTGCAGTGATTTCAGCTAATTGCAGCCTCAATATCCTGGGCTCAAGCGATCCTCCCACCTTAGCCTCCTGAGTAGCTGGGACAACAGGTGCACACCACTACCCCCAATTAATTTCTGATTTTTTTTTGTAGAGACGTCTCACCCTGCTCAGGCTGGCCTTAAACTCCTATCATTTTTAACAGGCAGTAATGACACAATGTTGAACGAGCTCAGATCCAGACAGCCCAGCCTTCACAGCTCTACCAACCACAAGCAATGCCAAGGCTGGAACCTACACCCTCCCGCCATGCTATAAAGTGCCTTCACAGTTCTGAGACGCACACAGAACTCACGCTGCTGCAGCCACGGCCCCCTGCCCCCAGTCATCTACACCAGTAGCAGACCTGGTTACTAAAATGCAATCCCAAGGCTGCAGCTGACACGAATAACGTCACATGGAGAGCGGTAGGTGCTACAGCGACACTGTCTGCCAAGTGCTCTCCCCAGTATGACAGAGCCCGAGGCTCCTGGCAGCAGGCCTTCCATCTGGCCACCCTAAAGACCTCCCAGGTCTCGCCCACAGGGGCCGTGTCAGTCCTACCCGTTGCCTTGCCGGGCCAGGTGGTAGACGATGGTGGCCGACGTCACTGTCTTCCCCGTGCCTGGCGGGCCCTGGATCAGGCTCAGCGGTCTTTGCAGCACAGTCTTCACGGCATAAACCTTCAATACAAGCGGCCGTTAGGGGCAGCCGCCGCTTGTGTCCCGGCCCATGGGCGAGGCCCCGCGCGCTGAGGACGGCGCACACCTGGGAGTGGTTGAGGTCGGGGAGGCCCTGCGCCGTGAAGCGCTTGGGCAGCTGGCACTTGATGATTACGTCCTCCACCTCGTGGCCCAGCAGCTTGTGGTAGATGTAGCCGGACACTGAGGTCTCGTCCACAGCAAACGTTTTCAATGCACTCTGCATCCTGTGAGGAAGGTGTGGGGTTGGCTACACGCACAGTCATGGCCGCCTCACCAGCGTCCTGAGTCTGCAGACCTGGGTGGGGAGCCCCACTCCACAGTGATGGGGAGGGCTCATAAAGATGCCACGGGTGGCAACCAGGGATCGGGGGGCCGCGACAGGAGGGGACGTACCTGTCAAAGGAGGTCGACTTCCACACAAAATCCACCTGGAAGTTGTGAGTCACCTCCACGGGTGCACCCACGCTGCTCCGCAGCTCAATGGCAATCTCATCGCCATAATCTGTGTGCTGAGTTAAGTTTGCATCCTTGTCAAAAGCCAGGCTGACCTTTCTGGGTCGCCCTTGGTACATATTCTTTAAATGGCGTTTTAAAATTTAGTTACTTAAGACACCACTGGTTCTGCACCAAACGCTAAAAACATGCAGCCAACACCAGACCAGAAACCAGAAGGAAAGCGTCCTTGAGGACAGAATCTACCTCACCATGAGCCGGTGTCCCACCCCCAGCCAGCATGAAGTTCCTCCTTGCCACCCCCGGGGCCATCTCCCGGCCACCCATCTAGGCCCCTTTCAGAGATGCAGAGGGCGGCAGCGAAGCCACCAGCGCTCACCAGCAGGGAGCAGCCACATCCCGGGCCCCAGAACCTCACCAGGAGCTCCTGCACATGTGGCCAGCAGGGGCAGGCAGAGTTCATGGAACCCAGCTTTGGCCATAGCAGCTCTTCTCACAGTTCCATGGAAACAACACTCCTCCCAGTACAGCCAAGCACCGGGCTCCGCATACACAAGCAACCTGCCCTCCAGGAGGCTGTGGCCAGTAGGCAACACCCTTCCCTCAACCCCGAGCCCCAAAACCAGTCTCACGTGTTTAGGATGAGCTTGTCAGGCACAGGGTGGGTGTGGGACATGACTCTCTCTACCCCTGTGGAGGCCACCACTGAACGGTCAGGCCCCAGCAGCTTTGGCCAGCCACCAAGAGGCCCGAGTCGGACCCGTGGTGTCTTCTCCGAGGACCCCTCCCCGCCCCAGGCCTCTGATTGCACCTGTGCCTTACAGCTGCTCCACCATGGCCGGCAGGCTGCATCACCATGAGGTTACTGCACATTCCCAAACGTGGCCTGGGAGCAAGTGAGTGCTCACAGGGTCTGCATGTGACCACTGGCTTCTGGAACCTCCGTGTGCAGAGTCAGCATCCAGGTAAGGCGCTCCTGCAGCCACATTAACCTCCAGAGTCAGCCCAGGGACGCGTCACACAAGCAGCATCACCAATATCACCACCATTCGGGCAGAGGGCAAGCAACCATACAACCAGCTGTCCCAGAAGGTGAAGGCCCTGCAATTCTCCTAAGAGCAGTGGAGGCCAGTGCCAGCCAGCAACTACCACAGAGCACGAGATGCTGGCCCAGCGACGAGCATCAAATCCACGGTGGCCTCCATCTGATGCCCCCCCACTTTCCTCTCCCACCAGCCAGCCCCACCCTCTTCACATGAAGGATACTATCAGGGACCTTGATGACGTGGCCGATCCCTTTCCACAGGGGCGCAAGGTCCCCTTTGTACCGCAGGCATATCTCATCCCCCTGCATGAGCCGCATGTCTTGCGGTAAGAAAGTGAGAGAGGTGGCCATTTTAACCTGCGCCGTCACTTCCACCAGGAAGAGTTCAAATTAAGGGGCACTTTACAAGGGTGGAACTAGGAATTTTATGCTACTTATGGTCACAAATATTTTAAAACTTAAAATCACCTCTTAACCAAATTATGACTAAATCCTCATTACCAGAGTCAGTCTTGGGCAAAGTGAAGTAGGCGATTCTCTTCTTGTTAAGGCCCAGGTCCCACCTGACCGTGATGTTATCTTGAGTCTGAGCACATGAAAAACAAGAGCCCCGGTTAGCCTCCAGCACATGCCCGGGCCTGGCCTCCACATGCCCCAGGCCCCATGAGGCGGGCCCTACAGCAAGCCTCTGCCGTGACAGCGGGCGCCGTGAGCGGCACCTGACAGCCCCAAATGCCACCAAGGGCATATCTGAAAGAGAAGCCATTAGGAGTCCCCAGAACACACACAGGCCGATCCCGTCTGGAGGCTTCACCACACACCAGAGGCCTCCGTGGCCAGGGAGCAGCTGCTGCGGGAGGGAGGGAGAGAGAGAGGAGGGGAGGGAGGGAGGGGAGGTCAGAACTCCGGGGCTCCCGTTGCCTAAATGTGGTCTTCACAGGGGTCACGCCCGAGTCTAACTCCTGCAGCTGTGGGCAAAGCTGTGGACCCCACTGGGAAAGATGTGTTGGATTTAAATAGAAAACACTGAGGCTGATGTCAGCTCTGAGGGCGGGGGCCCAGACCACCAGGCTGCCAGGCCTGGATCCGCAAGCTCCAACTCTCAGGCGTTGCAGCTGCAGCCCACGTCAGCTCCCACAGCCTAGAGAGAAAACCTCCCTTTGGAAGCCTGAGGAAGAGAGCTGTGAGAGTCAGAGCCCAGCCCAGGCCAAGCCCTCCTGCACACATCACCTGGGACTCCTTCAGCTTCTTGTCGTAGTCGGCCTCCAGCTTGACCAGGGGCCCGAATATGTTCTGGTACTGGTAGGCGTCCTCATACCGCAGGAGGACGTGCTGCGGTTCCTCGTCCACCCCCGGCTTCTCCAGGTCCTCCAGCGTGGCAGAAGGGTTTTCCTAGAAGACAACAACACTCGTCCTATTTTTCCCTACATGCAAACGAACGAGGGTGCAGAGGCACCAGAGGGATGGAGCACACATGCCGCTTCTGAGAATGGGCCACAGTGGGTGGCATGGAGGGGTTCTGGCGCATCTGCAAGGAAAACCCTGGGAACAGGAACTCCATGCCACACTGGGAGCTGCACACCGGCCTAGCCCGTGCTTGGGCCTCAGCTGCTGCTCCTCACACCAGCAGGGTTCCGGTACTTGGGTGAACCTGCCTACAGAGCCCCAGGCACCAGCCTGACACACTGTCCACAGCAGAGGGCACCTTCAGAGCTGGCTGCTTCCTCCGAGCACGCCCGGCTTGTGAACGAGAGCAGCTAACCCTCCTCGCAGGCTGCCACAAAGACACCGGTTTATCTCACTGTGTCCACAGCCCGGGAAGCCCGTCTCCCACGTCTGCTAACCCTAAGCCAGAACCAACAGGGGCCCGCAGCTCTTCCCCTGGGGGCCAGCTCCCTCAGTGAGTGCCATGCTGGTGGGGACAGGACATTATCTGGGCTGTTCAGATATAAACGGGAATCATGAAAATCATCTGGCAAACTGAAAATCCAAGTGGAAAGGTACTCGGCTGAACAATGCTTAAAAAATACTTTTTTTTTTTTGAGACGGAGTCTTGCTTTGTCGCCCAGGCTGGAGTGCAGTGGCGCGATCTCGGCTCACTGCAAGCTCCGCCTCCCGGGTTCACGCCATTCTCCTGCCTCAGCCTCCGAGTAGCTGGGACTACAGGCGCACACCACCACGCCCGGCTAATTTTTTGTATTCTTAGTAGAGACGGGGTTTCACCGTGTTAGCCAGGATGGTCTCGATCTCCTGACCTCGTGATCCGCCAAGATGGTCTCGATCTCCTGACCTCGTGATCCGCCCACCTCAGCCTCCCAAAGTGCTGGGATTACAGGTGTGAGCCACCGCGCCTGGCTTAAAAAACATTTTAACTTGTACTTCAGTTCCTATGTGAGATTTCTGATTGAATGGGAGGCAAATGGAAGCTTCTAGTCTAGTTACTAGAATGACTTTATCACAAAATCCTAAACAGCCGGAACCAGAGAAAGGCTTCCGTGGGGAAAAGTGAGGGCTGTCTGTTGAGGGAGGCCAGGCACCCACTACTTGACCCAGCACCCTCTCCTCTCCCCTCTGCTCAGCTGACTGTGCCAACCTCGACCCCAACCTCTTTCCCCAGGACACTCTCGCAGTGCACCTGTCTGTGCAGGTCCAGGCTCTGCCAGACAAGTCTACCTACAACCAGCCCCATCCTTCCCCTACCACCCCCCATCAGACAAGAAAAATTCCAGCAGCCAGAGCTTTCCTTTCCCCAAGGTCAGGCTCTTCTTGGTCAGGTAAGGCTGCCTGGATGGAAGGTGACCAAGGTGCCCTGCCCTGGGGTCACTCCACATAGAGGTGGCAGAGGCCTGAGTTCCTTCCAGAGAATCTCCAGCGGTCTCACTGGGTCAAGCCGTCTCTGAAGATACTCCCCTCCCCGCAACCAGAAACCACACAAAGGCACGGGTCAGCCTGCTGGGCAGCCCCACCTTCCATAGCTCCTCCAGCTTGTTGATCTGCTGTGCCGTGATCTGGCGCGCCCGCAGCTGCTCCTGCTCGGAGGGGATCTTGACCAGCCAGGACAGGAAGCAGCGGTCCTGGATCAGTGGCTGCCACTGTGAGCTGTCCCAGTTGATGTCCTTGAGGCTGCTCTGGCTGGCACAGGGCTGCCTGCGGAGCGGGAGAGGACCGTGAGGACTAGCTCCCCTCTCTGAAGTCCTGGAGCAGGGAGGGCCCCCTCCCATGCTGACCTTTCACCCAAAGGGGCGTGCCCTGAGTTTTATTATGTGATCACATTACCTTTAAACTGTTAGTAATAAATCACATCTCCCCGTGCACTTGAGCTCTGAACTCTTAAAACTCAGAACAGACTTTGTTTTTACAGAATTGTTTTCATGATTTAGCCAGAACGCCCCAAAAGAGTTACACGGCACTGCCAACTCCTTAACAAGCCTCAGCCCCTAAACGCTCTCATGCCTCACCCTTCAGCAAAAATCATCTTTGGAGCACAATTCCCTGGAATCAGAGCCACGGCTGGGCTGGGCTGGGATGGGCCAAGGCTTGTGAGGAGACGGCTGGAACTTAAAGGTCACCCCCGGGAGACATCTGAGGACCGCTCACCTGCACAGCAGCACCACCACCGAGTCAGCTTTGGCTGGGATGAAGCCAAGGAGGAAGACATTGCGACAGCCGCAGTTGTAGCACTCCAGGACTGTCTCCCCCAGGGGCCCGTCCTTGTGCAGGGTCACCTCTTTGCATTTTGCCCTCACAAGGTGATTTACAATATGGCTGAAACCAGGAAATGATAAACGGTTAACACCCAAAGTTTGGCTTTTCACCACTTCCAATTTTCGGGCCCCTGTTAAAAGTTCCGGTACCGTTCACGGTCCATTAGCAGAGGCAGTCACACCTCATCCATCTGGCATCTCCGGGGACCAGCCCTCCCCCAAACTAGCTCCCCACTGAGCACAAAAATCAATCCCAACTTGAACCACTTTTAAGGAAAACTTCCTTAACACGGTTCACATAGTTCCTGCCTTTTTTAAAGATCCTGCTTTCTTAAATCCAACTTATCAGGCCTAATTTAACCCATTGTTGGCCCAGGGCTGCTGTGGGGTCCGAGACATTTCCCACAAGGCCTCGGCCCCTTCTCTCCAAGGTCACCCCCCGCTGCCGCCACTTTTTGTGGCTTCTTCTGAAATCACTCCTCAGAGGCCCTGTGCCTACTTCTAGGAGCAACAGTCCCTCCTGCTTTGCTGCAGGCCGGGAAATCTGGTAAGCAGGTGACTGGAAACCCTGTAAAATGGAGTAAAAGAGCTGAGCAGAGACGGGGGCTGTTCTGCAAAAGCCCAGGGCTGTGTCTGAAGCCCTGGCTGGCTTGGCTCCTTCCTTGCTGCGATATGGCCAGGACACTGTTCGCCTAAACCGCGATCTGGGCTGAACCCTGCCCTGCGCCAAGCCAGTCACCTTCCAGCGCCTATCTGCTGTATCTAACAAGGATGCCCAGCTGCTCTGCCTTTGGGCTCTTCCAGTGTCTCCAGCAGCTCTGAACACGCCTGCAGGGCCTCCCAGCCTCCCTCACTGCGCCCTCTCTCTTCCCCTCTGGAAAACCATTCCTGCCAAAAGCTTCAGCCCAGCTAATCTAACCTTTCTCCCTGCCACGAGGCCCAGGATTCTCTAACCGGCCATGGCCGCTCTGGGCATCCCCAAAGCCCGACTCCACTCTGGAGCCCTGCCGGCCACATGGGCAGAATCAGCCGTCTCCGTGTCTTCCCACGCATCCTCACCCTGTCACAGCCAAGCTCCCTGAGGGCCGGTGGCTGCTTCCTCACCTTCCCCTGGGCCTCGCACAGAACGCTCAGTGGTGCTTGGCTCGAGCCTGCTGTTTCTCAGAGGCCCTTTTGCTCACTTCCCTGTTCTTGGCTATGCTGACCGGAAGCTGGGGTTGCCAGCTATGAGAAGTTTTATTTAGTTGCTTTTCCTGCACAAGAGGAACTAAATGCAAACATAGCAACACTTAAATTACCCAGAAGATTCTGAAAATGGGACAAGAATGTCTTCTGGTTATCCAGAAGATACTTTTCTTTAAAAATCTTTTAAAAACAGCAGCCCCTTTCTCACCTTGCTCATAACACCATATTTCAAGTTACTAACTCAGAGATGCCACGAGATCTGACTGCTCCATCTGTAACCCTCCGAGACCCACAGCTGCCAAAGGCACAGGAGGGGGTTGGTGTCAGCGCAAGTAAGCCTGCCTCTGGGCTTTGGTCATTTTCTTTCTCCAGAATGTGAACCTCAGAAAAAGACCCCATTTCCTTGCTGGCACCTCAGAGCTCCGCCTCCCAGGCTCTGCTCCATCCTCTCCGGCAGTGGAGTGACCTGCACACAGCAGCGCGGAGGGAAGGGGAGCCGCTGGCATGGGACCCACCAGGACGAGAGTCCCACCACCCAGGCAAGACCACCGAACTCCCCCCTGGAATCTGGGCACCGAGAGAACACTGGTCCCGTCCCAAACACAAAACAAGCGACCCAGTCCAGCTGCAGCTGATCAACATCAGGAAGGCAAGCCCAGCGCCGACGGTCAAGTGAACTTAATTGAAGCCGATGATTCAGGATCTGGCCTGAATTAGCCTCCGGACAGCTCCGATGAGCTCAGGCCAGAGCGAGCCTGCTCAGGAACCAGCGCCCCTGGATGCCCGTTACTGCCTTGGGAACATCCTTCCGTTAATGAAGATCAGCGGGTGTGCCAAGAGCTCATCTTGCAGAAAAATCGAAATAAAAACTGGGAAGGAGAATTAAGCCAACCCTACTTGCATAATAAAAAGAGCCACAGAGAATAAATCAAGGGTAAATACATTAAGGCATTCACACACCACCATCTGTTTCAAGTTAAACCAGTCACAGAGGAGGAAAAAAACCAGGTTTGTTAGCGTGATTTTATATTGCACTTCGCTTCAACATTTCCATAATTTACACACAAATCTGAGCACAGCACTGATTAAAGACACATGCATGGTTTGATTATCTACCTGCCAGAAGTATTTCCACGTCCGTTGCAGAACCACTTCTTGCTGGTATTACAGTAAACCACGCAGGCAGGATCGTGTATTCCACAGTAACTAAAAAATCAAAACAGCGACAGTTACAGCTGGAAGCTTGCTCTCTGGTTTTCATTTGGCAAGATGTAAAATTCTTTCCTCTGACAACACTTTTAAGTTCTTCATTAAACACATACTCAACCCCAACAATCCCAGTAACCAAATCAAACCAGTTAACCAGGGCTTCCCAAACCCAAGAATGCAGGGAAGGGGTTGAGTATGTGGCAGAAGCTCCGAGGGGATGAGGAACAAAGCCACCTCCAAGGAGAGTCCTGCTGGAGGGAGGCCTCACTCCTCCAGGGACATTCTAGTCCCCGCTCTCTGGCCTGAAATTCAGGAACCCAGCCTCAGTCACAGTGGTCATGGTGAGCTGCGGGCTCCAGCAGAGGGCACTGTGCTCCCGGGAAGCTGGGCACAGACCCTGTAGCGGCAGCGCCCTGAAGCTCAGGCCCCAAAGCCCAAGCGAGGAGCCTCAGGAGAGCCTCACCCAACCGCTGGCTGTGGTCTTCTGAAAATCCACATACCAAACCCCAAACTGCTAGCTCCCTAGAGCCACATCAGGACTTATGGGCATCTCTGTGTGTTAAGAGAACACGATTACATACATGAAAACATCTGTAAATGAGAATGAGCGAAGAGCTGAGATGCAGGAAAGAGCGCCTGCCCACCAAGCCTAGGGAAGAGCAGCCTCAGTCCTGGAGCGCTGGGCAGCACGTGGGCCAGGAGCAGCAGGGAGGGCCCCAGGCGGGCGCCCAGAGAGAGAGGCAGGGCCCAGACCCAAACCTGCCCTGACGGTCGCCCAGGCTGGAGTGCAGGAGTGTGATTTTGGCTCAATGCAACCTCTGCCTCCCGGGTTTACCCCATTCTCCTGCCTCAGCCTCCCGAGCAGCTGGGATTACAGGTACCCGCCACCACGCCCAGCTAATTTTTTGTATTTTTAGCACAGACGGGGTTTCACCATGTTAGCCAGGATGGTCTCCATCTCCTGACCTCATGATCCACCAGCCTCGGCCTCCCAAAGTGCTGGGATTACAGGTGTGAGCCACCGCGCCCGGCCAAAACCTTCTCTCCTCTTCTAATCTACATTTCCTCACTTGTGTGTCACAAAAATACAGAAATAAGCCTCATCATGGGACGATCCCGCTCAAGATGAGAATTCCAAATTCGTCAACATGCAGGTCTGTCCACTAACTACTGTCTTCACGTCCAGTTCTCCAGGCACAGCCAAGGCACGGGGAGGCAGGGATGCCCCAGAACCCTGAAGCAACCGCTCTGCGGGGCATCTCAGCTGCTCCACTCACCCTCCCACCCCAGATGCTCACCCAATGCCATGACAAATTCTTTCTAGTGAGTGAGTGCACAGGTACCAGGCAATGCCCCCAGGGCCTGAGGAGGCCAAAGGAAGGAAAACTTTTCCCACCTCCTGGTGAATTCAGGGTGTCGGAGGTTGCTGAGCCCACCTCCTGACTGATAACAGGCCTCGGCTGTGAACATGGCCTAAGCAACTTCCTTACTCCCGAGGACACCACCACCCTGTACCTGGGAAGTGAGTGTCCCAGGCCCATGCCAGAGGCACCCACCTGTCAGCACATGCCCAGGCCCGCTGAGCCCAGCTCACCTGCAGGCGTGTATGGGGAGATCCTTCGTGTAATAGGTGTCTTCTTCATCTTCCTCGAAGTTCAACTCGGCCAACAACTGGCTGGTCTTGGCTACACTGTCGTCCACAGCCCCATTCTGCAGGATGCCTTCGGGCCCAACCTGCAGCAGAATGCAGTGTCACCCGAGTGAGGCTGCAGCTTCTGGGACTCAGTGCAGAAGGACCAGCCTCGATGGCTCTGGTGTGACACCCTGGTCTCATCTCCGCTTTGAGACAGTTTCCCTTGTTCTGACTGAATTTCACTCTTCTGTAGCAAACCTACCTGGTCAGAAAAGGGCCACTGGTGGCCTCCTGTACCCCCGGTCCCCCACACAACTGGTCTAACCCCCATCTAGCCACAGAGCCACATCCATGTCCACAACCAGGATGCCTAGGAAGATGCTTCTTTCCTGTGACTGAGGACCACAAGGAGCAGGGTGACTTTTACAGACTGACAGCAGTGTGCCCTGAGGACAGCTCCATGATGCCAGACCCACCACAGTGTAAGGCTCATCAAATACTACAAGGCTGCCACCCATGCGGATGTGGAAACGTCACCGGCCACATCCACCACCACCTCGCCCTCCCCATCGCTTCAGGCAGCCCTGAGGATGAAGTAGCAACTGAACACTGAGATACCCTTGGCAACCCAGGCCACACCTTCACTAAAGGCACCTCTTCCACGTTCAGCAAAGGCAGACAGCACATGGCTCTAAGTCATCAGGCCACAAACTGCACAGGACACCTGCAAGGAGACCACATAGCCACTGGGGCTCCTCAAGAACCAGCACCTCAAATGACATGGTCAACAGTCCCTGGCATGGCCCTCATAGGCCACCTAACCCCACCATGGGGTCAGGCAGCAGGAGCACTGTGTCGCGGCGGGACACAGGGTGGCACAAAATTAAGGGCCAGGGAGGAGTGATAGGAGCTCCCCAAGGGACGGCACCAAATCTCCCCACTGCCAGTCCCAGCACCCCAGGCAGCCCCTCAGCCTAATGCCCTTGCTGTGTGACGCAGCACCTGTGTGAGCCTAGGGACAGGTGCTCATGGGGAGCAGCACCCCACAGAGACCCCTCCGGCCCGCCTGGCTGGGGCACGTGGGCACGTTCTACCTGCACGCGCGTGCAGATGCACACTGGGCCCACTGCTGCCCTGCAGTGATCTGGTCACAACACAAGCTGACTTCTGGGTTAATTTCTCCCTCCACTCTCTGAAAAGTTTCAAGATTAAACATTAATTTCAAAAATACATTTGACCCTAGAAACTATCATGAAATGAGCTAGAACAGGAGTAGGGGACAGTGCTGCCTGGCAAAAAGAGAAGTCCCACGGCCCACGCCAGGCGACACGATGGGTGGAGAAAAGGGTCGTCATCTTCAGCTGGCAGAGAGCTGCCACTCCACTAAGTAAAGTCCTTTGAGGCGGCCGGGCGCGGTGGCTCAAGCCTGTAATCCCAGCACTTTGGAAGGCCGAGACGGGCGGATCACGAGGTCAGGAGATCAAGATCATCCTGGCTAACACGGTGAAACCCCGTCTCTACTAAAAAATACAAAAAACTAGCCGGGCGAGGTGGCGGGCGCCTGTAGTCCCAGCTAATGTAGTCCCAGCTACTCAGGAGGCTGAGGCAGGAGAATGGCGTAAACCCGGGAGGCGGAGCTTGCAGTGAGCTGAGATCTGGCCACTGCACTCCAGCCTGGGCGACAGAGCAAGACTCCATCTCAAAAAAAAAAAAGTCCTTTGAGGCTGTCAACCTATCCACTCACCAGGGAGGCTCTGGAGGGGCAGGACCTCCCTGTACTCACCCCAGGCATTCACCACTGGGCTGGGAAGCCCAAGAAGCAGCTCCTCAGCAGGGCGGATCACCTGAGGTCAGGAGTTCGAGACCAGCCTGGCCAACATGGTGAAATCCCATTTCTACTAAAACTACAAAAAATTAGCTGCACATGGTGGCACTTCCCTGTAATCCCAGCTACTCGGGGAGCTGGGACAGGAGAATCTCTTGAACCCGGGAGGCGGAGGTTGCAGTGAGCTGAGATTGTGCCATTGCACTCCACCTTGGGCAACAAGAGCCAAATTCCATCTCAAAAAAAAAAAAAAAAAAAAAAGGCAGCTCCTCCCATCACCTCTGCTCTGGAAACAGTATTTAAAAGACATATCCAGGCCGGGCGCGGTGGCTCAAGCCTGTAATCCTAGCACTTTGGGAGGCCGAGACGGGCGGATCACAAGGTCGGGAGATCGAGACCATCCTGGCTAACACGGTGAAACCCCGTCTCTACTAAAAAGTACAAAAAACTAGCCGGGCGAGGTGACGGGCGCCTGTAGTCCCAGCTACTCGGGAGGCTGAGCCAGGAGAATGGCGTAAACCCGGGAGGCGGAGCTTGCAGTGAGCAGAGATCCGGCCACTGCACTCCAGCCTGGGTGACAGAGCGAGACTCCGTCTCAAAAAAAAAAATAAAATAAATAAAATAAAATAAAAGACATATCCTAGAATTCCCAGTTCCTAGCCATACATGAGGCCCCAGAGCTGGTCCCTAACTCTTTTAGTTCTGGATGTGAACCTAGCTACGACTAAAACCACACCCTGGAGGTCCATCTAAGAGCTGTACAGGGGCTTTCTGCCCAGAGACAGTTGCTCCCGCCACACTCCAGAACTCAGACCATATATCAGGGCAGCACAACAGTAGGTCACTTCAAGGCTAGGAATGGTGGCTCACACCTGTTATCCCAACACTTTGGGAGGATCGCTTGAGCCCAGCAGTTCTTGAGACCAGCCTGGGCAACACAGCCAAGATCCTGTCTCCACAAAAAAATACGCAAATGAGTAAGGTGTGGTGGTGTGCACTTGCAGTCCCAGCTGCTCAGGAGGTTTAGGCCGGAGGAGTGCTTGACCCCAGGAGGTCAAGGCTGCTGTGAGCTATGATGGTACCACTGCACTTCAGCCTGAGCAACAGATCAAGACCCTGTCTCTCTTAACACCACCAATAAAAAGCCTGGCCAACATGGCAAAACCCCGTCTCTACTAAAAATACAAAAAATTAGCCGGGCATGGTGATGCGCACCTGTAACCCTAGCGCAGGAGAATCGCTTAAACACAGGAGGTGGAGGTTGCAGTGAGCCGAGATCACACCACTGCACTCCAGCCTAAGTGACAGAACAAGACTTTGTCTGAAAAAAAAAGAAAAAGTCACTTCATTCCCGCAGACAAAAACCACAGAAATTCAAAAACTCAAAAATCCCCCCCACCAAATGTGCCATCATAAACTCTCAGGCCACAGACATCTACTCCAACCCTTGCACCACTGCCTGCATTTGCCAGCGCCCAGGCCTTGCACCTGCTGTTCCCTCAGCCTCAGGGTGAGGTCCACAGGGTACCTCTCAGGCAGGCATCCTTTGACCCCACCTCGGGGTCCCGTGGGGCACTGTCTGTCCTGCTCCCTGCCGTGAGCCCAGCACCTGGGTGGAGCCTGCACTCCAGGAGGCCCTCAACATTGCTGGCTAAAGGCCAAGCTCAAAAGGCAAAGCGGCTCATCCCTGATTCTCTAATTCCAAGGCTTAAATAAAAGAGAGGGCAGGAGGCCAGGCGCGGTGGCTCATACCTGTAATCCCAGCACTCTGGGAAGCCAAAGCAGGAGGATCTTGAGCCCAGGGTTCAAGAACAGCCTGGGCAACACAGTGAGGCCTCATCTCTATTTTTAAAAAAAGATAGTTTTGCTCTTGTTGCCCAGGCTGGAGTGCAACGGTGTGATGTTGGCTCACCACAACCTCCATCTCCCGGGTTCAAGCAATTCTCCTGCCTCAGCCTCCCAAGTAGCTGTGATTACAGGTATGCACCACCACGCCTATTTTTAGTAGAAACAGGGTTCCTCCATGTTGGTCTGGCTGGTCTCGAACTCCCAACCTCAGGTAATCCTCCCGCCTCGGCCTCCCACAGTGCTGGGATTACAGGTTCATGTGAGCTGGGATTACAGGTTCACCGTGCCCAGCCCCCTGCCAAATTTAATTTTAAAAATTGTTAAAGAAAAAAAGGGGAGGGAATAGGAAGTCACCACACCCTCAGAGTGATGACTGCCAAGCTGCAGGGTCTCTGAGCCCTCTCAAGGCAGACGGTTGCCAGGAGGTCTGGCCCCCAAACTGGAAGGATTCTGCCCTGATATTTCCTCTAACTTATTTTGAAAAATTCCAAAGCTACAGAAATCAGAACCCCACACCCCTCCTGCTGGTCACCCTCCATCACATCCCCCCGCACTCCGGCTCCCCCTCTTGCTCTCACACACTTATCTTTCCCTGACCTATTTCAGAGTGGCAGGCCCCAGGGGGAGAGCTTTCTCCACATCCCCACAAAACAGCTGGCTCATGAGCACACCCAGCCTGCCACACTGTTGGCTAATACACATTCACACATCACCCCAATGTCCTTATAACGTCTTTTATAGGTTTTTTAAAATCCAAGTTCCAGTTAATGACTGCATGTGATTTGTGATGTCTCGTTAGCCTCCTTTTAATCTATTAGTGTGAACCACGTAAAACTGCTAGGAGATGACTATCTTTCACATAGTCCCACCAGCCAACACAGCGGTCCCCAGGCTCTCCATTCCTTTATTTTTTTGAGACAGGGTCTTGCTCTGCCACCCAGGCTGGAGTGTGGTGGTAAATCATAGCTCATTGCAGCCTCAAACTCCTGAACTTAAGAGATCCTCTTGCCTCAGCGTCCCGAGCAGCTGGGACTACAGGTGTGCATGATGCCTGGAAAGTTTTTTAATTTTTCAATACGCTGCCTAGGCTCACATTTGTTCTTCCCAAAGAGGAAGTGCCTCTCACCTCCCCTCTCACCAATGGCACCTGTGTGGACCGGCAGACCCTTGTTCCAGCCAGGTGTGCTCAAGTCCGCATGAGGTTCATTTCAGCAGGCCTAGAATGCGAGGCATCCCCAGCTCACCTCAGGCCGCCCCTGCCTTCCCAGCCCAGGGATCAGCCACTCTCCCAGGAGCCCACAGCCTGAGATGAAATCCACTCCACACCTGCAGCAAGAAGCCAAAGTGTGACGATAAGGGGCTCAGTCCAGAAGGTGCACACCTCACAGGACAACAACCTAGACCAGACTGCAGCTTCGCGGATGAAAAGCAGCAGGAGAGGCTGCTCGGAAAGAAGGGCCCAGAGACAGCCATCATCTCAAGAGCAGACCTCCAGGATCCCAGGAAAGAATCTGACTGTGGAGAGAGGCCGACTGTCCCTACATATCAGACAATCGTGAAAAACCATTGTTGACGCTGCTTGTCTGATAATGGCGCTGCAGCTATGCAAAATAGGTGCCCTTTTTGCTTCTAGAAATGCATATTACATACTGCAGGTCAAAATGGCTGAGTATCACCAATTCACAGGGCTCCACCTCAGACGCAAAGGTGAAATGACACAAGAGACTTGCTTTAAAAACACACACCAGTGAAAAAAAAAAGAAAACGGAGAAAAAAACCTTCACGGCCGGGCGCGGTGGCTCAAGCCTGTAATCCCAGCACTTTGGGAGGCCGAGACGGGCGGATCATGAGGTCAGGAGATCGAGACCATCCTGGCTAATACGGTGAAACACCGTCTCTACTAAAAAATACAAAAAACTAGCCGGGCGAAGTGGCGGGTGCCTGTAGTCCCAGCTACTCGGGAGGCTGAGGCAGGAGAATGGCATGAACCCGAGAGGAGGAGCTTGCAGTGAGCTGAGATCCGGCCACTGCACTCCAGCCTGGGCAACAGAGCAAGACTCCGTCTCAAAAAAAAAAAAAAAAAAAAACCTTCACAACTGTCACATCAGGGAGACAGAGGCACAGGGCTCACTAGCTCTTGTATGTTAGAGAATTCATCATAGATGTTTCTACACGGAGGATGCAGTGGGGCTGCAAACTATGCGCTATGGATCCCCGTGCTGAAAAAGGTGAGGATGGTGCAGGCAGCGCGGCTCTGACCAATCACCTCTGACTGGGATCTGCAGCCCCCTCTCTCAGGGCCGCCAGGAGCCTGCACTCACTCTGCAAGGAGCTGATGCTTCAGGAAGGTGCCATGCTCACTGTCGCAAGGGCTCTCCAGAGTCTAATGAGCCACCCTTGCATATCTAGACACCACCTTGGCAAAGGCCCATGGGACCTGAGAAGCCCGGGTGGGTTACCAGGCTCTTTGTTTGTTTGTTTTTTGAGGCAGAGTCTTGCTCTGTCACCCAGGCTGGAGTGCAGTGGCCGGATCTCAGCTCACTGCAAGTCCGCCTCCCGGGTTCATGTCATTCTCCTGCCTCAGCCTCCCGAGTAGCTGGGACTACAGGCACCCGCCACCATGCCTGGCTAATTTTTTGTATTTTTAGTAGAGACGGGGTTTCACCGTGTTAGCCAGGATGGTCTCGATCTCCTGACCTCGTGATCCACCCGCCTCAGCCTCCCAAAGTGCTGGAATTACAGGCATGAGCCACCACGCCCGGCCGGTTACCCGGCTCTTAAGCAGCTATTCGATCAACACAGAAAAAGGCACGAGGACCTGCTGCCAGCCATGGTACCCCAGGACCCAGCAGCCCCCCCATGTATCAGAGAAAGCAGAACTTTGCTCTCAAAGGAACGTGCTCCAGCAAGGAGAGTTCAAGGCCATGAACCCTCCGTGACAGCGGAGACCTGAACAGCACTGGTGCCAGGGCCTGGACCCAACCTTCCCACCATGCCCCTCGGTTCTGAATGCCACAGAGCATAGCTGGGTGTCACGGCCCTTCTCTGCCAAGCTAGACTATTCCGACCACCATGAAAGCACTCCCACCACCATGACAAGCACAAACTGCCTCTCAGTTGTGAGCTGCTGCCCAGCATGTGCCCTTTAGCTTCCCTGCAGCCGCTCTGGGGAGGCCTCTCCCTCTCGCAAGGCCCTCAGGGCAGTGCCTCCCCAGCGAGAGAGCCCTGGCTCAGCCTGGGGAATTACGGACCCTGATGAGACCACAGTCAGGAGCTGGTGCTGCTTTTCAGTCTGTGGGTCCTTGTGAGGACTGGGAGGGGGCACCCGGTACCCTGGCAGTTCCCACAGGCACACACACTAACACACTTACTCATGCATACACACACGTGCACACGCAGCCCTGACCCCGGTGTCCTCCATCTCCGCTGCCCTGTGGCCCCTCCATCCGTTCGGGGTCCAACCTGGGCCACACTGCCCAACCTCCAACACCACGGCCCCTCCCCTAACCCCCACCACTGCCATCTCAGAGCCCTCCTCTGAGCCTTGGTCAAGGCACCCCAGCAGCTCCTAAAGGCTCCAGGACACAGCGCGGCCCCTGCCCTGGCCCCACACCCACCCTCCCTCCTTCTAGGCAAAGTGCTGTGCCCACCCCTCTGCCTGACAGGTACAGCTTCTGAACAGCTCCAGAGGCGCCATTCCTGCAGGCTTTCCCTTAGCATGGGAGCCCACCCCTCCGCCTGGGGCCCCCACGGCACCCTGGCCAGGCGGCATGTGCTGTCTTCTAATACTGCAACCGCGGGGGTCAGAGGCTTCACTCTCCCTCTGCTGGCCTCACTGCCCTCAGTCCCACAAGCACAGCAAGGCCAGGAAGTAAGAACACAGCAGGGATGGCTGGAGTCCAGGGCCAGGCTGAAGAGCTTGCCCCAGCAGCTCACAGAGGGTGCAAAAGAGCATAACAGACATGGGCTCAAAGGCGGGAGCACGGGGCCAGGGCTTGGCCACGTATCTGACCTCCCCAGGGCAGGGCTCAGCCCAAGGGGGTGGACACACCTCCCTAACAGGTGACCTTGGGTGTGAGCACAGGGTCTGACAAGCGGTGGTGGGGAGGGAGCAGAAAGGAGCGAAAGAGAAATCAAAGAAATCAGAGACAGCAAGGCACTGCAGTGGTGGCTGCCCAATTCTGTAAGTTTACTAAAACAGCACTAAGTTCTACACTTAAAAACAAAGGGGCCAGGTGTGGTGGCTCATGCCTGTAATCTCAGCAGCCTGGAAGGCCAAGGTGGGAGATCACCTCAGGTCAGGAGCTCCAGACCAGCCTGGCCAACAAGGTCAAACCCAGTCTCTACTAAAAATACAAAAATTAGCTGGGCGTGGTGGTGTGCACCTGTAATCCCAGCTACTCAGGCTGAGGCAGGAAAATCACTTAAATCCGGGAGGCGGAGGTTGTAGTGAACCAAGATCGCGCCACTGCACTCCTGGGCAACAGTGCAACAGTACAAGACTCCATCTAAATAGAAAAGAAGGGGGTTCCCCGGTAGGTCATCAGACCTCAATCAAACCAAGAGAGAAATGTGGTGGCAGCTGATGGTGGTGAGCTCTTGTGGTGGTGGTAGCCAGGCTGAGAGGGAACTCTTTTTAGTTAGTCCTGGTATAGTATTAGTTATAACCCCCCACCCCGTCATCCTGAATCTGGGTAATTAATTGGGATAAAAATAGAAGTCGTTTTGTGTATTCACCACTAACAGTAAAGTGTCAGCTCAGGTCACTTTCACATGATCACTGGGACTCTCCTAACAATTTGAAAACACACCCGGTAAGTCTACTAAGGGGTAAGTACTGACCAAACACTTGCCAGCACTCCTCCAGGTAATGGCATCTTATCTTCAATGTTCTGGCACCCTAAAACCACACCTGGGCTACCCGAGGATTCAAAAAAACAAAATGAGCTTTTTTTTTTTTTTTTTTTTTTTAAAGATGGAGTTTTGCTCTTGTTACCCAGGCTGGAGTGCAGTGGCACAATCTCGGCTCACTGCAACCTCTGCCTCCCGGGTTCAAGCGATTCTCCTGATTCAGCCTCTTGAGTAGCTGGGATTACAGGCATGTGCCACCATACCCAGCTAATTTTGTATTTTTAGTAGAGACAGATTTCTCCATGTTGGTCAGGCTGGCCTCCGACTCCCGACCTCAGATGATTTGCCTGCCTTGGCCTCTCAAAGTGTTGAGATTACAGGCATGAGCCACCAAGCCCGGCCTATATTTTCTTCTTTTTATTAAGACAAGATCTCACTCTGTCGCCCAGGCTGGAGTGTAGTGGTGCAAACATGGATCACTGCAACCTCTGCCTCCCAGGCTCAAGCGATCCTCTCACCTTAGCCTCCTGAGTAGCCGAGGCCACAGGCACGTGCCACCAGGCCCAGCTGATTTTTGTATTTTTTTTGTACAGATAGGGTTTCACCATTTTGCTCAGGCTTATCTCAAACTCCTGAGCTCAAATGATCTGCCTTCCTCAGCCTCTCAAAGTACTGGGATTACAGGCATGGGCCATCGTGCCCAGCCGCACGCGCAAATTTTAAACTCACCACTTTTAGGAACCCAAGACTGTATGGAACTCACCCTGCCTTGGTCATAATCTCAGGGCTCAGCAGAAGATGGCATGTTCAACTCGACAAGGATGAGTCAGGACAGCCATCCTTCCAGGAACTCTGACAGCATCAGGACAATGGCTTTGAAGACAAAGTAGCAACTTTGTTTTTCTTTTTTTCTTGTTGAGACAGAGTCTCACTCTGTCGCCCAGGCTGGAATGCAGTGGCGCGATCTCTGCTCACTGCAAGCTCCGCCTCCCGGGTTCACGCCATTCTTCTGCCTCAGCCTCCCGAGTAGCTGGGACTACAGGTGCCCGCCACCACGCCCAGCTAATTTTTTGTATTTTTTAGTAGAGACGGGGTTTCACCATGTTAGCCAGGATGGTCTCGATCTCCTGACCTCGTGATCTGCCCGCCTCGGCCTCCCAAAGTGCTGGGATTACAGGCGTGAGCCACAGCGCCCGGCCAGTAGCAACTTTCTATCCTAAGTATTTTACCACTTGAAAAAGAAGTGAGCCCAGGTTTACATACTCAAGAGAAGTGGAGGCAATGCACAGGAGAAGTCTGGCAGGAGGAGAGTGAGGGCTGGACGACAGGTCGGCCAGGAGCTTTGGCTAGTTGTCCCTTACGATCCAGAAAGACAGCATGTTTTTCCTGGGGAAACAACTCATGCACTCAAAGTAAAATCCCAGTACGAGATGACTGTTCAGCTGTGACTCCCACAGGCTAGCACAAGTGGAGAGGGAACAGGCAGTGCAGACCTGACCTGAGGATGAAGGAACAAAGTGGGACCAGTACCAAGCAGCAACTACAAGGTCACCCAGAACACCTGCACAAAAACATGCGTGTTGCCGCCTAAAAGGTCTGCACCTATCCACAGACCTCATACTTTCAGGTGAGCTAAGAAAAGCAAGTCAAACCAATAAGCATGCATTTTTCCCACTGAATGTACACACTGCTTTGTTTAGCCATTCACCTGCTGATGGCCACTGGGGCTGCTTCCGGTTTGGGCTTCTCATGAACAGAGCTGCTGTCAGCATTTGGCGCAGCCCTACGTACGCACACCTTCAACTCTGCTAGGTCACAGGTAGGTGTATGGCATGAGAGTTGGCACAATGGCTCACGCTGTAATCCCAACACTTGGGAGGCCTGGAGTGAGAGGATCTCTTGAGCCCAGGAGTTCAAGACCAGATTGGGTAACATGGCAAAACCCCATCTCTACAAAAAACAGAAAAATCAGCCAGACATGGTGGCACACACCTGTAGTCCCAGCTACCTGGGAGGCTGAGGTGGGAGAATCACTTGAGCCCAGGAGGTCGAGGCTGCAGTGAGCCATGATCATGCCACTACCTGGTGACAGAGTGAGACTTTGCCTTAAAACAAAAACACAAAACCCAAGTAGCACTTTCAGCCTTTTAAAAAAAAGTGTGCCAGGCCAGGTGCAGTGGCTCACGCCTGTAATCTCAGCACTTTAGGAGGTAGAGGAGGGCAGATCATGAGCTCAGGAGATCAAGACCATCCTGACTAACATTGTGAAACCCTGCCTCTATAAAAAATACAAAAAATTAGCCGGGTGTGGTAGCACGCACCTGTAGTCCCAGTTACTAGGGAGGATAAGGCAGGAGAATCACTTCAACCCGGGAGGTGGAGGTTGCTGTGAGCGAGATTGCACCACTGCACTCCAGCCTAGGCCACAGAGCAAGACTGTCTCAAAAAAAAAAAAAAAAGGGGTGCCATGGGAATGGATGGGTAGTGATATCTCCCTGACTTTTCTTTCCAGTTTCATTGAGGTATAATTGACATACCATAAGCTGCAAATGTTTAGTGTGCCATTTTAGAAACTGACATATGTCAATGTACTTAAACACCCATAAAACTGTCACTACATCACGATAATAAAAACATACATCACCCCCAAGTTTCCTGTGCCCTTTGTCACCTGCCAGCCCTTTCCCTCCCCTTTTCCCTTTCTGTCCAGCCACCACTGGTCTGTTTTCTATTGCTGCAGGCTAGCTGGCACTTTCTAGAATTTTGTATGAATTAAATTATACGATGAATCACACATTCAAAAAAGTAATTATTATGAGACACATCCATGTTGTTGCAGGTATCAATAGTTTGTTCCTTCTTAATACTGAGCAATATTTCCAACTCTTAAGAGTTTCACTTTAATTCCCGTTTGGAGGATACAGGGCAGAAGCTACAGTCAAGAGGAAATATTCCAACCAGGCAGACCAAAAGACTTGTAACACCAGCTATTATGCAAAGGACTTCTGAAATTACCTTCACTGTCCTGGGAGCAGGAGAGGTGGCAGCAGAGATGGGCCCAGGAAAGGGTTGGATGCTCGAAAACTGTCCCTTTATCTTAAGGACACTTGGCAATACTGTGTCAGTGCTTTTCATCCCAGGATCTCAAGGGCTTTGATAAATACCAGTTTCATTTCATAAACAAGAAAAGGAGTGTTATCTGAGCCAGCCCTGAGTATAGGGAGTCACCCCTGCTGCCACTTTCCCACCCCGGTGGGGACACACACTCTTGTCTTTCAACAGACATTAAGGAAAAACCAACTGTGCAAAATCAGTTCAGGTGCGGTTGGTATGGAAAGCGGCTACACACTGGAAAACAGTCTCGCAGTTGCTGAAACCATTAAACCCAGAGTTACTATGCAGCCCAGCACGTCTATAAACACATCCACGCAGAAACCTGTACATGCATGGCCACAGCAATGCTATTCACAAGAGCCAAGAGGTGGAAACAACCCAAATGTCCATCAACAGAAGACAAGATAAACAAAACATGGTTCATCCATCTGGACCATTCCACCAATGGAATATTACTCAGCCTTAAAAAGGAATGAAATGCTGGCCGGGTGTGGTGGCTTACGCTTGTAATCTCAGCACTTTGGGAGGCCAAGACAGGCGGATCACAAGGTCAAGAGATCGAGACCATCTGGCCAACATGGTGAAACCCCGTCTCTACTAAAAATACAAAAATTAGCCAGGCATGGTGGCACGCACCTGTAATCCCAGCTACTAGGGAGGCTGAAGCAGGAGAATCGCTTGAACCCGGGAGGCAGAGGTTGCAGTGAACCAAGATAGCGCCACTGCACTCCAGCCTGGGCAACAGAGCGAGATTCCGCCTCAAAAAAAAAAAAAAAAAAAAAAAAGAATGAAATGCTGACACATGCCACAGCGTGGATGAATCTCGATCAGGTTCATTTTCCTGAATGCTCGGCCAGGGAGTAGCTACAAGGTGAGCTTTGTAGCTACTTCTCACACATCATGCAAAGTGAAAGGAACCAGACACAAAAACACCACATATGATATGATTCCGTTCATGTGAAATGCCCAGAACAGGCACATCTTAAGACAGAAAGCAGGTGAGTGGGTGCCAGGGGCTGGGGAAGGGAGGACAGATGGGCTAAGGGGTGCAGGGTTTATTTCTGGGGTGACATAAATGTTCTGAAATTTACTGTGGTAATGGCTGCACAACTCTGAATATACTAAATAAAAGCGGCCGAACTGTACACTTTAAATGGGTAAACTGTATGGTGCGGCAAGTGAATTCTATTTCAATAAAGCTGTTAAGCAAAAGTGACTGCAGGGCACTTGACAGCTGATTGCCACTTGCCCAGTAAAATAAAAATTAAAAAACAGAATGAGAAGCTTTCTGAGTCCTTCCAGGAGCCCCCAACTTAACAGCTGGTTACACAGCCAACTCCTGAGGACAAACAGGGAAAGTCTTCCCAAATCAATCCACACAAATGATAACTTTCTTCCGCTTTCCCTTGAATTATATACATAGACTTCCTTGCCCCCAAACTCCGGTCTTCCCCTTGTGATGCAAAGGGATGCCACTCCCATTCCCCACTAACAAATCCAAATTACAGGTAACAGGTGGGTGGGGCATCTGGGTCAATTAAAAGTAGCACAGGACAAACCATCTGATGTCATCAGAACTCTAGTGAGCTCAACTGCAATGTTTACCTCCAGGGGAGCGTTTTAATGCTCTCCTTTTGTACAGCCCAGTGTGTTCAGGTGCACGGAAAAAAAATCAATTGTTTCAACTGAAAGAGAAGGACATGCGCCACACTTAATCCCAAACGGAATGCCAGAAACAAAAGTAGAACTAAAGGCTGCCCCAGGTTTGCTGTTTTATGCTGGACACAGTTAAAAGGATTCACAAGAAAATGATTACCTTTGACACCAGCCAACCCCCCTATCCGCGCTGTCACGCTCATGGCTCACTGCTCCACAGAGATCTTTACCCTGAGTCTCCCCGACAGGCTGGACGTCAGATTACAGACAGCCTATACAGTCGACTCACACATGGATCTAGGTTTCCTTTATGTTTAAAAGGAACAAAAATCCAACTGCTACCCCCATTTCACAGCTGCGGAAGCAGAAAGGTCTACAGGGCATAAAAACTACAAGGAGGCGGGGCCTCCGCAGGTCCTGCTCCCTTCTTCAAGGGACCTCTCCTCTCTCCCTCCCCACCTTCACAAAATGTAAACAAAACTGAAAAAACCACCTATACGTGCACACCTGTTCTCCTCACACCCAACTTTCTATTTTAAGGAATATGGGGTTAGAATGAGTCAAATGTTTCTTGCTTCCATTAGGGGCTAAAAGGAAGCCCAAGTGGGTGGTCTACCCACGGGAATGACTCAGCCGACTACCACGTAAGCCCCCCTCATGCAAGGACAGGGTCTGAGCTCACTCAGGATGAGCAAGGAGTGGTTCCCCCAGCTTTGAAACACCAGCACATGCCAAGGGACACCTGTGCCAAGGTGAGCCTCGGAGTTACTCCCTGTCGGGAAAATAAACCTGAGCGAGGAGTCAGGCACAAAGCAAGCCTAAAGTGAAAGCAACCTGAGATCCAGAGGATGATGAGGACATTCCCCTGGAGCCCGGTGCAACCCGCGCCCCCCACCCAGCCCCTCTCCCACCCCAGGCAGGCAGCACCCAGGACCAGGAAATGCATGCCTGATACTTCTCCCAACCCAAGCCCCCATTTAAATACCTAAGTAACCTTCTCTAAACATCCACATCATTAAAAATGAGTTTCCAACGTGGCAGACCCATTTATGTAAACCCATTACTGCTGTCTTATTGGAGGAACAAAACTCAAACCCAACTTTTCCAAGGCAAGAGTTGTGGAGTTATGTAACAGGTCGGTTTCAGCAACAGGCGATGCAAGAAAAAATAAAATACAAACTGCTTCCTGAATGATCTTAATAGCCAGCCAATGTGTGCTCCTCTATGGGAGGCAAAAATTCTTCCCTGCCTCAATCTTCCGCTGACCAGCGCCCTTATGCTTGGGAAAATTCGAACCTACGGCTCCGTGACTGTGGAAGGGGGGATGCCCAGATGGCTGTGACCACAGATGGGAGGTGGGACAGTGCGGCCGGACCCCCCATTGGGGAGACGGGGCAGAATCCCCGGACCAGGCCAGAGACAGGATTAGGGCAGGTCACCCTGGATACTCCCGGAAGGAGACTGAGGGAAGTCACTCAAGATCCGGCCTGAGCAAGACCCGGCCCAGGCCGTAGGGGAACTCGGGGCAGAAAACCGAGACCTGAGAAAGAGGGACCAGGGCAGGTCACCCTAGCCCGGATGGGGTGGAAGAACTCAAATAAGTCAGGGGGCAGGTTACTCCAGGCCAGGCTGGTTGTGGGACACAAGGCAGGTCAGCCCGGGCCCAGGCGGAGGAGCAAACCCAGCCGGAGTAAAGGAAGAGGGTCAGGTTAGCTCGGACCCGAACGGAGTGGAGGACTCGAGGCAAGTCGGCCCAGCCCAGGAGTTGGGGGCCGAAGGAACTCAGCCAGGTCCAGGCCGGAGCGTGAGACCCGGGGCAGATCAGGCCAGGCCCGGGCAGAGTGCAGGACCTGGGGCAGGTAAGCTCAGGCCCAGCCGGAGTAGGGGACCCGGGGCAGGTCGCCCCAGGCCCGGCCGCGACGGGGGACTCCGGGCAAACCCAGGCCCGGCCCGAGACGGGCTAGGGACAGGTCTCAGGCGCCGAGACAAGGCCCGGGCTTCCGGCGCCGCCATGTGCCGCTCACCTGCGCGTCGAGTTGTCCCGCCGCGGCGCCCGCGCCCGCGCCGCCTGGGCCTCCCGCGCCGCCACCGCCCGGGCCGCCGGGGCCGCCGGGGGGCGTCTGCGTCTGGCTAGGAAGAGTAAAGTCGGTGAACTCGAACTCGGAGCCCTGTGTATCGGCGCCGAGCAGCTCGGCCTCCTCCGTGTCCAGGAAAGTGAGAGTCTGAGAGCTGGGCCCGTACGCCTCCACGCTCATGGTGCTGCCGGGTAGGGCCCTCGGGCCGGCTCCGCGCCGCACTCGAGCCCGCCGCCGCGCTGAGGCCTAGGCCGCAGGCCTCGGGTCGCTGCCGCTGTCGTCCTCGTACGCCTGGAAAGGACCGAACCGCCTTCCCCGGCGCCAGCCGAACCAAGATGTAAGAGTGCCGAGCCGCCGCCGCTGCCGCCGAGCCCCTCCGCGCCTCAGTTCCCCTCGAAGCCGCCCGCCGCTCGCAGCCCCAGGCAGGAACTGCCGCCACCGCCGCCGTCGCCGTGCGCGTGCGCGAGCCCGACGCCGGCGGAAGCGCGCGCGCTCTTCGCGGACGCCGAGTGCCCAGCGGGACGACGGGACGCTCAACGCGCACGCGCAGGGGGTGAGGCTTTCAACCGCCGTCGCGGCGGCCCCTCGAGGACTTGGTCCCGCCCCAACTGCTAATCGGGGACTCCCGGGCGGCGGGTGGTGTGGACCTGGTGGTCTGCACCTGTGGTCGCTGCGACAGTGTTTCGGTTTAATTGAGCGCTAGCCGAATAGCCTACGTAGGTGATCTCGAAATGCCCAACTGGAGAGGCTGGGCAGGGACGACGCGCTCCCACTCCTGGCAAAAGCTGCTTGGAACTCAGTTTCCCCCTCTGTAAAATGGGGGGTGCCTCGCACATAGTAGATGCTCCCTGGGCATTGGTTTAATAAGGGAGTGGGGCTCGGCGCGGTGGTCACACCTGTAATCCCGAACACTCGGAGGCTGAGGCGGGAGAACTGCTTGAACTCAGGAGTTCGAGACCAGCCTGGGAAACAGAGTGAGACTCCATCTCTACAAAATACAAGAAGAGCAGGCCGGTGGCTCACCTGTAATCCCAACACTTTGGGAGGCGGTAGGCCCGGATCAGCGAGGTCAGAGACTCGAGACCATCCCACAACTAGCTACCGGTGAGATCCCGATCTCGATAAAAATACAAAATTAGCAAAGGCGTGGTGGCCGCGAGCCTGAGTCCCAACCACTTGGGAGGTTGAGAGGCAGGAGAATGCAGCTTGAACCTAGGAAGTGAGGAGCTTGCAGTGAGCAAGATTAGCTACTGCACTCCAGCCTGAGGCGACAAGTGAACTCCCGTCTCAAAAAATAAAAATTAGCTAAAAAAATTAGTTAGCCAGGCCTTGTGGCTCAAGCCTGTAATCAGGGAGGCGAGGCGGGAGGCCCGGATCCACGGAATCAGGAGATCAAGACCATCCCACAGCTAACACGGTGAAACCTCACGTCTCTACTAAAATACTAAAAAAAAGCTAGCAGGGGGCGAGGCCTTGATGGCTCAAGCCTGTAATCAGCACTTTGGGAGGCGAGGAGCCGGGTGGATCGAGGTCAGGAGATGAAAAGGACCATCCTGGCCCCTGCTCACGGTGAAACCCGATCTCTACTAAAAAATACAAAAACTAGCGAGGCTGAGGTGGCAGGCGCCTGTAGTCCCAACTCCTCAGGGAGGCTGAGGCAGGAGAATAAAGCTGAACCCGGGGAGAGCGGAGCTGCTGTGAGCCGAGATCCGACCACTGTATACTCCAGCCTGGGTGACAGAAGTGAGACACAAAGTCTCAAAAAAAAAAAAAGAATTAAAAAGCTAGCCGGAGGCTGAGGGTGGCTGAGAGCTGTAGTCCCAGCTGCTTGGGAGGCTGGGGCAGAGGAAGAATAAAGTAAACCCGGGGCCGGAGCTTACAGTGAGCTGAGATCCGACCACTGCACTCCAGCCTGAGCCAGAGCTGGAGCTCACGTCGCTCAACAACAACAAAAAAATTAGCTAAGTGTGGTGGTTCTCACCACTGCACTCCAGGCTGGGTGACAGAGCGAGACCCTGTCTCAAAAATAAGTAAAAATAAATGAATGGGGATAGTCTTAGGTACTGGGCCTGACACTTGGAAATGATGGTTGCTGCTGTTCCTGATGCCCCTGCCGCTGTCATTATACCATTACTATTTTTGCTATGATTATTATTTAGTGGACATATACAGCAAAACAACAGGAAGCACATGGTGTGTGGTGGAATCTAGAGCTAACCACTTATCAGCTGTGTGAAATTATACAAGTGAGGTAGGCCAGGCGCGGTTTCTCAAGCCTGTAATCCCAGCACTTTGGGAGGCCGAGGCGGGCGGATTACCAAGTCAGGAGACTGAGAGCATCCTGGCTAACACGGTGAAACCCCGTCTCTACTAAAAATACAAAAAATTAGCTGGGCTGGTGGCGGGCGCCTGTATTCCCAGCTACTGGGGAGGCTGAGGCAGGAGAATGGCATGAACTCGGGAGATGGAGCTTTCAGTGAGCCGAGATCGCACCACTACACTCCAGACTGGGCAACAGAGCGAGACCACATCTCAAAAAAAATAAATAAATAAATAAAAAATAAATTATACAGGTGACTTAAACTCTCTGAGCCTAGGGTTTCTGTTGCCATTAAGGTAGGATAGGAAGCCTGGGCAAGGTGGCTCTTTCCTGAAATCCCAGCACTTTAGGAGGTAGAAGCAAGAGGATCACTTGAGCCCAGGAGTTTGAGGCTGCGGTGAGCTATGATTGTACCACTGCACTCCAGCCTGGGTGACAGAGATCGTATGTGTGTGTGTATGTTAATATATATTTATATATGTTAATATATATTAATAAAGTGACTAGTAGCTCGGTTATTCCTCTCATATGATATATGGTTGCTGCTGATATATATATACACACACACACATATATATATGTATGTATATAATGGAGCCCGGCGTGGTATCTCACGACTGTAATCTCAGCACTTTCAGAGGCCGAGGCGGGCGGATCATTTGAGATCAGGAGTTCGAGACCAGCCTGACCAACATGGTGAAATCAGTCTCTACTAAAAATACAACAATTAGCCGGGCATGGTGCGTGCCTGTAATCCAGCTATTCGGGAGGCTGAGGCAGGATGATTGCTTGAACCCAGGAAGCAGAGGCCGCAGTGAGCCAATGATGCACCACTGCACTCTAGCCTGGGCGACAGAGCGAGACTCCGTCTCAAAAAAAAAAAAAGATATATATATGGTGTATATTATATATCTCACTGTATATATGAGAGGAATAAATGAGCTACTAGTCACTTTATTATATATATATAGAGAGATAGACAGTATGTATATATACACATACATATACACACTATTTATATATATAAGAATAAATGAGCTACTAGTCACTCTATTATATATAGATAGGGAGTGTGTGTGTGTGTGTATATATATACACTCTCTCTCTCTCTCTATATATATATATATATGTATATATATGAGAGGAATAAATGAACTACCAGTCACTCTCTTAACATGTAGTTCCATAAGGACAGGGGGTTGGCCTGTTTCATTATGATCTTCCGCACGGAGAGAATGATGCCTCATATAGTAGGTACTCAATGAAAAGTCTTCTGACACTTTAAATCCCAGGTAAGCTACTGGTTTATGGGCCTTAATTTCCTAACCCCAGGCGTCCGCTTCCTCTCTGGTAAAGTATCTTGGAAAACATCCCCCATTTCCCTTTCTGTCCCAAGATTCTGCTGCTCTTTAAATAAGTCAGCTGAAAGAGCGCCTAGCTTGCACAGCTGAGCTAAAAGTTCCTGATTTGCCATGGTTCCTTATTTTCCAATTTGCCTGTTTATCATGACAGGAACAGAGGTTCTGTTTTCCTTCTTCACATTTTTTTTTTTTTTTTTTTTTCCTGAGATGGAGTTTCACTCAGTCACCCAGGCTGGAATACAGTGGCGCAATCTTGGCTCACTGCAACCTCCGCCTCCTGGGTTCAAGCAGGAGGGTTCAATTCTCCTGCCTCAGCCTCCCAAGTAGCTGGGATTACAGGTGCCTGCCAGCACGCCTGGCTAATTTTTTTTTGTATTTTTAGTAGAGATGGGGTTTTGCCATGTTGGCCAGGCTGGTCTCAAACTCCTGACCTCAGGTGATCCACCTGCCTCTGCCTCCCAAAGTGCTGGGATTACAGGTGTGAGCCTTCTTCAGTCTTTTTCAGGGGCAAGGCATAGTGGCTCATATCCATAATCACAGCTCTTTGAAAGATTGAGGTGGGACGATTACTTGAGGTTAGGAGTGCAAGACCAGCCTAGGAAACAGTAAAACCCCATCTCTACAAAAAATAAAAAATAAAAATAACATTTGGAGGGGGGCTCCTAGCATGCACTAAACTGTAGGAATATAGACAATGAATAAAAGTAGTCTGCCTGTCTAGGAAGGCACAGTTTAAGGGGTAATACCGACAGACCAACAGATAATTTTCGTATCATACAAAGCTCTCTTTGGAACACATCCTGATGAATTTGTAGACAAATTTCAGATCAATTTAGTAACACCTATCAGAGTTTTTATTTATTTATTTATTTTTAGACAAGGTCATGCTCTGTCACCCAGACTGGGGTGCAGTGGTGTCACCCGGCTCACTGCAGTCTCAACCTTCTGGGCTCAAGGGATCCTCCCACCTCAGCCTCATGAGTAGCAGGGACTACAGGCATGCACCACCACACACAGCTGTCTTTTAAATTGTTTGTTTGTAGAGACAGGGCCTCACTATGTTGCTCAGGCTGGTCTCAATCTTCTGGGCTCAAGCGATCCTCCCTCCTCAGCCTCCCAAAGTCCTGGGATTACAGGCGTCAGCCACCACACCCAGCCCACCTTTCAGAGTTTTAATTGCCCCTCTCCCACTTTGACCCACCTACTCCATTTCTAAGAATCTCCTCTTATTTCCTATATGCACTCACAATCGCAAAGCGACATTGGGATGGTACATTGGAATACATCTATTTAAAGACTGTCCGGGCACAGTGTCTCACGCCTGTAATCCCAGCACTTTGGGAGGCCAAGGCCGGCGGATCATGAAGTCAGGAGATTGAGGCCATCCTGGCTAACACAGTGAAACCCCATCTCTACTAAAAATACAAAAACATTAGCCAGGCATGGTGGCAGGCGCCTGTAGTTCCAGCTACTCAGGAGGCTGAGGCAGGAGAATGGCGTGAACCCAGGAGACGGAGCTTGCAGTGAGCTGAGATTGCGCCACTGCACTCCAGCCTGGGCGACAGAGTGAGACTCTGTCTCAAAAAAAAAAAAAAAAAAAAGAAAATTAACAAATATGAATTTGTGATTCATATTGATTAAAAATATCTTTCTAAATTATGGAGTTAAAGAAAAAATTAAAAGGAAATTAGAAAGTACTTTAAAATGAATAAAAATTCAAATATAAAATACCAAAATTATGGGATGGAGCAAAAGCAGTGCTCAGAGGGAAATTCATAGCTATAAATGTCTTCATCAAAACAGAGGCTCTTGGCTGCGCGCAGTGGCTAATACCTATAATCCCAGCAATTTTAAAGGCCGAGGCGGGCGGATCACTTGAGGTCAGGAGTTCAAGACCAGCATGGCCAACATGGTGAAACCCCATCTCTATTGAAAATACAAAAATTAGCTGGGTGTAGTGGCACACACCTGTAATCCCACCTATTAGGGAGGCTGAGGCAGGAGAATCACTTGAACCCAGGAGGCAGAGGTTGCAGTGAGCTGAGATCTCGCCACTGCACTCCAGCCTGGGCAACAGAATGGGACTCTGTCTAAAAAAAAAAAAAACAAACAAAACACAGAGGATCTCATATCAATAACTTAAGCTTCCTACATTAAGAAACTAGAAGAAGATGAGCAAATAAACCCAAAGAGGGAAGGAAATACTAAAGATTAGAACAGAGAAAAATAAGAGAGGGAATAAAATGCATGGCTGGGCACAGTGACTGATGCCTGACATTGGCACTTTGGGAGGCTGAAGTGGGAGAATCACTTGACTTCAGGAGTTCAAGACCAACCTGGGTAACATAGCAAGATCTCATCTCTACTAAAAATAAATCGTTCAGGCATGGTGGTGGGCGCCTGTGGTTCCAGACACTCAGGAGGCTCAGATAGGAGGATTCCTTGAGCCTGGGAGGTCGAGGCTGCAGTGAGCTATGACTGTGCCACTGTACTTCAGCCTGTGCAACAAAGTAAGACCTTCTCTCAAAAAAACAGAAAAACAGAAAAAAAAAAAAAAAGTAACAGAAAAAATGAACAAAACTAAAAGTTGGTTATCTGAAAAGATTAAGAAAATTGACGGCCAGGCGTGGTGGCTCACGAGTGTAATCCTAGCACTCTGGAAGGCCGAGGAGGGCAAATCACCTGAGGTCGGGATTTCAAGACCAGCCTCACCAACATGGAGAAACCCCATCTCTACTAAAAATACAAAAAAGTAGCTGGGCGTGGTGCTGCATGCCTGTAATCCCAGTTACTTGGGAGACTAGGAGGCAAATTACTTAGACCCAGGAGGTGGGGTGCAGTGATGAGTGGGGTGCACCCACTGCACTCATCAGCCTAGGCAACAGAAGCAACTCCATCCTCCACCAAAAAAAAGAAAAGAAAATTGATGGGAACTTTAAGCTAGATTATTAGGAAAGAGGAAAGAGACTCAGATTACTAAAATCAGGAATGAAAGGGAAGACAATACTACTGGCTTTACAGAAACAGAAAAAGAGTGTAAGTGATATGAGCAATTGAGGCCGAGAGCAGTGGCTCACCTGTAATCCAGCACTTTGGGAGGCCAGAAGTGGAGTGGATCCACAAAGGTCAGGAATCAAGAGACTATCCTGGCTAACATGAGTGAAACCAATCTCCTCTAAAATACAAAAAAAGAAACTAGCCGGAAATTTGTAGTGGCTGGCCCTGCTCAATCCAGCTACTTAGGGAGGCTGAGAGAGTAGGAGGATAAGCGTGAACCAGGAAGTGGGCTGCAGTGGGCAGGATCAGCGCCCTGCACTCCAGCCTAGGAGACACAGTGAGACTCCAATCTCAAAAAAAAAAAAAAAAAAAAAAAAAAAAAGAAATTAGTAGAACTTTGGCTAAGATTGGTAAAGGGAAAGAGGAAAGGGCTCAGTTAAAATCAGGAATAGAAGGGAACCTGTAATGCACTACACTAGCTACGAGAGAACAGAAAAGAGTGCATAGAATACTATGGAGCAATTGAGGGGCAGGCGCAGTGAAATCCACACGTCAGCACTTTGGGAGGCCAAGGCAGGCGGATCCTGAGTCAAGTGATCCAGACTCTCTAGCCAACATGGTAGGGAAACCCTGTCTCTACTAAAAATACAAAAAAAAAATAGCTGGGCCTGGTGGAGGCGCCCGCCTGTACTCCCAGCTACTCGGGAGGCCAAGCCAGGAGAATCTCTTGAACCCGGGAGGCGGAGGTTGCAGGGAGCCGAGATCATGCCTCTGCACTCCAGCCTGGTGACAGAGCGAGACTCCATCTCAAAAAAAATAAAAATAAAATAAAAAGTATGAGCAATTGGGTGACCACATACTGAATAAGCCAAATGAAATGGAAAATTTTCTAGAACACAAAATCTACTAAAACTGACTCAAGAACACATACAAAACTGCTGGGCGTGGTGGCTCACGCCTGTAATCCCAACACTTTGGGAGGCCGAAGTGGGCAGATTACTGTAGCTCGGGAGTTAGAGACCAGCCTGGGCAACATAGTGAATCCCCATCTCTACAAAAAAATACACAAAATAGCTGGGTGTGGTGGTGCACACCTGTAGTCTCAGCTTCACAGTAGGCTGAGGCAGGAGGATCGCTTGAAGGTGCCTGGGAAGTGGAGGTTGCAGTGAGCTGAGATCACACCACTGCACTCCAGCCTGGGCCACAGAGCAAGACCCTATCTCAGAAAAAAACAAATACAAAAGCTACATAGACCTACAACAAGTAAAGTTAGTAATTTAAAAATCCAGCAAAGAGAATCTCAGGAATAGATGGTTTCGCTGAGTTATTCTACCAAATTTTTGTTTTTTTGAGACAGGGGTCTTACTGTGTTATGAGCTAGAGATACAGTGGTGTGATCACTCTTCACTGCAGCCTCAACTCCTGAGTTCAAGCCATCCTCCCACCTCAGCCTCCTGAGTAGCTACGACTACAGATGCTTGTTACCATACCTGGCTTTTATATATATATTTTGGTAGAGTTGGTGTCTCATTATGTTGCCTAGGCTGGTCTAGAACTCCTGGCCTCAAGCAATCCTCACACCTTGGTGTGAGCCACTATTCCCAGCCACAAATTTTAAAAATAAAAAGTATTGCCTGGGTGTGGTGGTTCATGCCTGTAATCTCAGCACTTTGGGAGGCCAAGGTGGGCAGATCATTTGAGGTCAAGAGTTTGAGACTAGCCTGGCCAACACGGTGAAGCTCCATCTCTACTGAAAGTACAAAAATTAGCTGAGAATGGTGGTGCATGCCTGTAATCCCAGCTACTCAGGAGGGTGAGGCAGGAGAATGGCGTAAACCTGCGAGAGTGGAGCTTACAGTGGGGAGGCCAAGATTGGGCCACTAGAACAGCTGGGCAGCAAGCGAGACTCCATCTCAAAAAAAAAAAAATTGCTTGGCCTGGTTTACAGATGATTCCAGGTGACACTCTCACTTCACCTGGAAATGGACAGCCACAGCACTGCAGCCCCTTTGTGGGACATCCTTGAAGGGCAGTGGTGAAAAGAAATCCCCCCAGCTGGCAGGAACTTAAGCAGTACACATGGTCGTTCATTTTGTTTATGAAGAAATAGCCAGACACGTAATTAAAGTTGACCCTTGGGCTGGGCGCGGTAGCTCACATCTGTAACCCTAGCACCTTTGGGAGGCTGAGACAGGAGAATCTCTTGAGCCCAGGAGCCCAGGAGTTCAGGGCTGCAGTAAGCTATGATCACACCACTGCTCTCAAGCCTGGAGAACAAAGCGAGGTCCGTCTCAAATGAATAAAAAAGTGGGGAGCATATCTGGTGCTATTCACATTCCAGGGCTGCCCCGGAGATGGGCTGAGGCTCCAGGCCAGCTGAGCCCACCTCCTTACATAGCTCTTTCCCTGTCTCATCCTGCTTCCCCTCATTTCTTCAGAAGCTTCCCCCAAGAGCGTCCCCTCCCAAACTCGTATGACCCTGAATCCTCATCTCAGGCTGTGCTACTGGGGAGTCCAACACATGCCAGGGTAGAAGTCGGCCCTATGAGTGAGGGACCTGTCGATCTCGTTTGCTGTTGCATGCCCAAAGCCAGCCACAATGCTGGGCACATAGCAGATGCTCAATAAATGTTCCAATGGACAACTCATGACTCCATGTTATGGCCTGGGGAGAACAAAGGAGGAGTCCTATTCCCCACACTCCCTAACTTTGTAGGCTGAAGGAGTGGCTACAAAGTGCCACATGTTGTCAAAATCTTCTGTTCCCAGGCTTTTCTGGCACAGATTTTAAGCAAACTCAAGACCTATCAGAGAGGCCGGGCTTGTTGGCTCATGCCCGCAATCCCAACACTTTGGGAGGCCAAGGCAGGAGGATCACTTGAGCCTAGGAGTTCAATACCAACCTGGGCAACATATTAAGGCCTGTTGCTGCAGAAAATGAAAAAATTAGCCAGGCATGGTGGCACGTGCCTGTAGTCCCAGCTACTCAGGAGGCTCAGGTGGGAGGATTGCTTGAGCCCAGGAGGTTGAGGCTGCAGTGAGCCTTGATCGTGCCACTGCACTGCACCCTGGGCGACAGACTGAGACACTGTCTCAAAAAAGAAAAAATAACTAAATAAAAATTTTTAAAGATCCATCAACATCTTTGTACTCTTTGAGGATATAGAGACTACATTAGGATTCTGCAGAGAAACAGAAACAATAGCATATATAGAAAGATTAGAAAGAGGTTTCTTGTTTTTAAACTTTTTTTCTTTAAAAAAATTTTTTTTATATAGAGACGGGGGTCTCACTATGTTGCCCAGGCTGCTCGTGAACTCCTGGGCTCAAACGATCCTCCTGTCTCAGCCTCTCAAAGTGCCGGGATTACAGGTGTGAACCACCTACCCAGCCTAGAAAGAGAGTTCTTTTCTTTTCTTTTTGAGACGGCATCTTGCTCTGTCGCCCAGCCTGGAGTGCAGTGTGCGATCTCAGTTCACTGCAACCTCTGCCTCCCAGGTTCAAGCGATTCTCCCGCCTCAGCCTCCTGAGCAGCTGGATTACAGGTGTGCACAACCACACCCAGCAAATTTGTGTAGTTTTAGTAAAGACGGGGTTTCGCCATGTTGGCCAGGCTGGTCTCGAACTCCCTATCTCAGGTGATCTGCCCGCCTGGGCCTCCCAAAGTGCTGGGATTACAGGCGTGAGACACCACGCCCAGCCACAAAGAGATTTCTTTTTTTTTTTTTTTTTTAGAGACCCGATTCCTCGCGGTCACCCAGTCTGGAGTGCAGTGGCCGGATCTCGGCTCACTGCAAGCTCCGCCTCCTGGGTTCATGCCATTCTCCTGCCTCAGCCTCCCGAGTAGCTGGGACTACAGGCGCCTGCCACCTCGCCCAGCTAGTTTTTTTTTTTGTTTTTTTTTTTTGTATTTTTTAGTAGAGACGGGGTTTCACTGCGTTAGCCAGGATGGTCTCAATCTCCTGACCTCGTGATCCGCCCGTCTCGGCCTCCCAAAGTGCTGGGATTACAGGCGTGAGCCACCGCGCCCGGCCGAGATTTCTTATAAGGAACTGACTCTGACTTTCCCAGTCATGGAGAAGTCCCGTGATCTGCCTGCCACTGGCAAGCTGGAGACCCAGGAAAGTCCTGCGGTGTCGTTGGAAGCCCTGAGAGACAGGGCTGATTCCAGTGTGTGTGTAGCCCTGAGAACCAGGAGCACCACAGGCAGGAAGAGATCAAAGCCCCAGCTTAGGGGGGTGGGCAGAAGGTGAGTCCATCTAACTTTCCTGGGCCTTTCTGTTCAATTCAGGCCCTCATGGGACCTGCTCAGCCCATCAGTGCAAATGCTAACCCCTTCCTCAAACAACCTCACAAACACACCCAGAAATCATGTTTAACCAGGTATCTGGGTATCCCTTAGCTTGGTCAAGTTGATACAGAAAACTGGCTATCACAAGGGCCAGGCACGGTGGCTCATGCCTTCAATCCCAACACTTTGGGAGGCCAACTTGGAAGGATCGCTTGAGCCCAGGAGTTTGAGACCAGCCTGGCCAATGTGGCGAAATCCTGTCTCTACTAAAAATATAAAAATTAGCCGGGCATAATGGCATGCACCTGTAGTCTCAGCTATGTGGGAGGCTGAGGGGGGATGATCACTTGAGTCCGGGAGGGGGAGGTTGCAGGCAGCTGAGATCATGCCGCTGCACTCCAGCCTGGGCAACAGAGCCAGACCCTGCCTCAAAACCTTTTTTTAAAAAAGACCAGGCACTGTGTTTCATGCCTGTAATCCCATCACTTTGGGAGACCAAGGTGGGCGAATCACCTGAGGTCAGGAGTTTGAGATGAGCCTGGTCAATATGGCAAAACCCCATCTCTACTAAAAATACATAAATTAGGCCGGGTGCGGTGGCTCACGCCTGTAATCCCAGCACTTTGGGAGTCCGAGGCGGGCGGATCACTAGGTCAGGAGATCGAGACTATCCTGGCTAACACGGTGAAACCCCGTTTCTACTAAAAATACAAAAAATTAACCAGGCGTGGTGGCGGGCGCCTGTAGTCCCAGCTACTCGGGAGGCTGAGGCGGGAGAATGGCATGAAACCAGGGGGCAGAGCTTGCAGTGAGCGGAGGTTGCGCCACTGAACTCCAGCCTGGGTGACAGCGAGACTCCGTCTCAAAAAAAAATAACTACCTAACCCCCAAATAGCCAGGTGGTGGTGCATGCCTATAATCCCAGCTACTCAGGAGGCTGAGGCAGGAGGATTACTTGAACCCCAGAGGCAGAGGTTGCAGTGAGCCAAGATTGCAGCACTGCACTCTAGCCTGGGCAACAGAAAAAAAGTTCTATGGTTTTAACTATTGCCTTTAGGGCTTTGATCCATTTTGAGCTCATTTTTGAGCATGGTGGGAGGTAGGGATCCAACTTCATTCCTTTGCCTGTGGATGCAAAGTCATTCTAGCACCATTGGCTGAAGGTGTCCTTCTATCCCCCGTTGAATGATCTTGGTGCCTGTCAAGGACAGAATGTTCTTGTCTCCATAAAATGCATATGGTGGCTGGGCACGGTGGTTCACACCTGTAATCCCAGCACTTTAGGAGGCTTACGAGGCTTAGGAGGCGGGCAGATCACCTGAGGTTGGGAGTTCGAGACCACACTGGCCAACATGGTGAAACCGCATTGCTACTACAAATACAAAAATTAGCCAGGTATGGTGGTACATGCCTATAATCCCAGCTACTTGGGAGGCTGAGGCAGAAGAATTGCTTGAACCTGGGAGGCAGAGGCTACAGTGAGCCAAGATCGCACTCCAGCCTGGGCAACAGTGTTGTCTCAAAAAAAAAAAAAAATCTTGTGAAGTTTTAAACTCCCAGTGTGATGGTATTAGAAGATAGGGCCTCAGCTGGGCATGGTGGCTCATGCCTGTAATCCCAGCACTTTGGGAGGCCAAGGTGGGCGGATCACAAGGTCAGGAGATTGAGACCATCCTGGCTGACACGGTGAAACCCCGTCTCTACTAAAAACACAAAAAATTAACCGGGCATGGTGGCAGACGCCTGTAGTCCCAGCTACTCGAGAGGCTGAGACAGGAGAATGGTGTGAACCTGGGAGGCAGAGCTTGCACTGAGCCGAGATCGCACTACTACACTCCAGCCTGGGCAACAGAGCGAGACTCTGTCTCAAAAAAAAAAAAAAGGATAGGGACTCTAGGAGGTGATCGCGGTTGGATGAGGTCATGAGGGGAGGACCCCAAGATGGGATCACTGCCCTTATAAGTACACCATCCAGTGCTTTGAGAGGCCAAGGTGGGAGGATTACTTGAGGACAAGAGATTGACATCAGCCTGGGCAACATAGCAAGATGCCTCCCTACCAAAAATAAAAACAAAAATATAGCCAGGCATGGTGGCACACACCTGTAGTCCTAGATGCTTGGAAGGCTGAGGTGTGAGGATCGCTTGAACCCAGGAATTCAAGGCTGCAATGAGCTAGGAGCTAGAATGGGGCCATTGCACTCAAGCCTGGGCCACACAGTGAGACCTTGTCTCTGAAAAGTAAATAACTAAACAAATACATTCTGTTATTTATCTTTTTATTGTTGATTTATAAGAGTTCTTTTTCTATTCTGGATACAAATCTCTTATCAGATACATGATTTGCAAATTGTTTCCTCCCATTCTGTGAGTTGTGTTTGTTTGTTTGTTATTTTAAGGTGGAGTCTTGCTCTGTCACCCAGGCTGGAGTGCAGTGGCATGATCTCAACTCACTGCAACCTCTGCCTCCTGGGTTCAAGCGATTCTCCTGCCTCAGGCTCCTGAGTAGCTGGGATTATAGGCACCTGCCACCATGCCTGGCTATTCTTTATATTTTTAGTAGAGAGGGGTTTCACCATGTTAATTAGGCTGGTCTTGAACTCCTGACTTCATGATCCGCCTGCCTTGGCCTCCCAAAGTCGTGGGATGACAGGCGTGAGCCACTGCACCTGGCTCAAATGTCTTTTAAGTGTAAGTATGTGCCATGCAAAATTTGAGACATACTTAGGCAGAAGCAGTATTTTTTTATCTGCAGTTTATGTTTAACAGGGTTTTCTGTATTTGTATTTACCGAATCCAGCAACTCTTTACTGGCATCTAGTGGGTAGAGGCCAGGGATGCTGCTAAACATCCTATGATACATGGGACAGTCCCCCACAAAAAATGAACTATCTTGCCCCAAACGTCAACATGCTGAGGTTGCAAAACCTTGGTGTGAAATAAACACAGGATACCATCAGTTAACAAACAGTGCGCAGCAATTCTGAGAGCAGGTGGTATCAACCTATTTTCCAGAGGGGGAGACTGAGACTTGTACAGAGGCGTGGGCTGTCTTTAAATCTGGCATGTGACTTGGGAAGTGGGATTCACCTGGAGACTAAAAAAATCACCCAAAAGAAATTGTCAGCTGGGCACAGTGGCTCACACCTATAATCCCAGCACTTTGGGAGGCCGAGAAGAGAGGACCGCTTGACCACAGGAGCTCGAGACCAGCCTGGCCAACGTGATGAAACCCCGTCTCTACTAGAACTACAAAAATCAGCCAGGTGTTGTGGCGCATGCCACATGTGGCATGAAATCGCGCCACTGCACCTCAGCCTAGGTGATGATAGAACGAGATTCTGTCTCAAAAAAAAAAAATATATATATATATATATAGGCCGGGCATGGTGGCTTATGCCTGTAATCCTAGCACTTTGGGAGGCCAAGGCGGGCGGATCACAAGGTCAGGAGATTGAGACCATCCTGGTTAACATGGTGAAACCATCTCCACTAAAAATACAAAAAATTAGCCAGAAGCGTGGTGGCAGAAGCCACTGTAGTCAGGTACTTTCGGGAGGCTAGAGCAGAATCACTTGAACCTGGGAGAGCCCAGAGGTTTCACTGCAGGCCAGGATCGAGCTCCCCTACACTCCAGCCTGGGTGACAGATCAAGGCTGTGTGCAAAAACAAAAAAGAGAGAATTTGTCCCAGCGAGACAAAAAGGACTTTCTGTCTTTCTTTTTTTTTTTTTTGGTGAATCTGTCTCTGTCACCCAGGCTGGAAGTAAACAGCGATCTCCGCTCACTGCAAGCTCCGCCTCCGGGTTCCCGCCATTCTCCTGCCTCAGCCTTAATAACTGGGACTACAGCATCGCCCGGCTTTTGGCACCATTTTGGCTCAGAAACGAGGGCATGTGCTCAAGGATGGTCAGTCTGACCGTCCACCATGCCAACAATCACTAGTCCCAAACAGCTCTGCCCTTGGCTGCCCCAAGACAGAGTCACCAAGCTCTGTCCTGCCAGGCTGGAGTGCAGTGGCATAATCTCGGCTCACTGCAACCTCCGCCTCCCAGGATCAAGCAATTCTCGGGCCTCAGCCCAAGTAACTGGGATTACAGGTGCCCACCACCACGCCTGGCTAATTTTTTGTATTTTCAATAGAGAAGGGGTTTCACCATGTTGGCCAGGCTGGTCTCGAACTCCTGACCTCAGTTACCTGAGGCAGATTACTCTGCCCACCTCGGCCTCCCAAAGTACTGGGATTACAGGCATGAGCCACCGCATCCGGCTGGCATCTGCATTTAATCCCCCCCTCCAGAGGGATTTTCTAGTATGTCGTATGGAGAGGCTGAGAATAAAAATAATGCTTCATCTAGTCGTCACTGGAGGATCCGTGACCACTTTTGTTTTCTTGGCTACTAGTTATTTTTTCTCAACCTGTCTTAAGGTGCTGATTCTTTTTCTAGCTATTTTTAAAAACCTAACAAACAATACAGTGATCTTCTGTATCAACGGGCCCTGCACCTTCAGATGCAACCAAGTGGGGATTAAAAATATTTGACAGGGGCCAGGTGCAGTGGCTCATGCCTGTAATCTCAGCACTTTGGGAGGCCAAGGCTGGAGGATGGCTTGAGCCCAGGAGTTTGAAAACAGGCTGGGCAATATAATGAGACCCTGTCTCTACAAAAAATTTTGACATATTAGCTGGGCGTGGTGATGTGGGCCTGTAGTCCCAGCTATTCAGGAGACTGAAGTGGGAGAATCAGAACTGCAGCCTGGGTGACAGAGCAAGACCCTGTCTCAAAAATAAAAATGAAAACTGGGCTGGGCATGGTGGCTCACGCTTGTAATCCCAGGACTTTGGGAAGCCGAGGCAGACAGATCATCTGAGTTCAGGAGTTTGACACCAGTCTAGCCAACATGGCAAATCCCTGTCTCTACTAAAAATACAAAACATTAGCCGGACGTGGTGGCGGGTGCCTGTAGTCCCAGCTACTCAGGAGGCTGAGGTAGGAGAATGGCGTGAACCTGGGAGGCAGAGATTGCGCCACTGCACTCCAGCCTGGGTGACAGAGCGAGACTCCGTCTCAAAAACAAACAAACAAACAAACAAAATATATATATATACACACATATATAAATTAGCCAGGTGTGGTGGCGAGTGCATGTGATCACAGCTACACGGGAGGCTGAGGCAGGCAAATCACTTGAACTCAGGAGGCCGAGGTTGCAGTGAGCCAAGATCACACCATTGCACTCCACTCTGGGTGACAGAGCAGGACTCCATCTCAAAAGATAAAAAGAAAAAGAAAAAAGAAAAACGGAGATGTGTCGCTGTTAGTTCTTGAGCCTGGGAAGTTCAAGATGAAAGTGCTGGCAGACATATGACACATAACTATGTTCAAACCACAGAGGATGGAGCTAGTGAGTCTGGGTCAACTACATCACATCTGAACTCACATATCTGCCCAGCCATATGCTTGCTGTGTGACCTCTTTCCAATGTCTTGGCCTCTCTGTGCCTCACCTGAGAAATGGAATCTAGTGACACCCCCAACACCCCAAAGAGTGATACATGAGGGGCATATGGTGGCACCTGGCAACTGACCAGCTGCCACTGAGCAGCAGTTGTTTATGAATGTTTGGATTCTTTTCTTTGTCTAAATTGTGACAATTTATTATTGAATATATATTTTTTGAGACAGGGTCTTGCTCTGTCGCCCAGGCTGGAGTGCAGTGGCACCATGATGGCTCACTGCAGCCTTGACCTCTTGGGTTCAAGCAATCTTCCTGTCTCAGCCTTTCAAGCAGGTGGGACTACAGACACCGGCCACCATGCCTGGTTAAATTTTTTACTTTCTTTTTTTTTTGAGACGGAGTTTCGCTCTTGTACAGGCTGGAGTGCAATGGTGTGATCTCAGTTCACTGCAACCTCCACCTCCCGGGTTCAAGCGATTCTCCTGCCTCAGCCTCCCGAGTAGCTGGGGTTACAGGCGTGCGCCACCACACCCGGCTACTTTTGTTTTTGTTTTTGTTTTTGTTTTGAGACAGAGTCTCGCTCCATCACCCACGTTGGAGTGCAGTGGCGCGATCTCGGCTCACTGCAAGCTCCGCCTCCCGGGTTCAAGCAATTCTCCTGCCTCTGCAGCTGGGACTACAGGCACCAGCCACCATGCCCGGCTATTTTTTATATTTTTGTTAGAGACGGGGTTTCACCATGTTAGCCAGGATGGTCTCGATCTCCTGACCGCGTGATCCACCCACCTCGGCCTCCCAAAGTGCTAGGATTACAGGCGTGAGCCACCGCATCCAGCCTAATTTTGTATTTTTAGTAGAGATGGGGTTTCTCCATGTTGGTCAGCCTGGTCTCGAACTCCCAACCTCAGGTAATCCACCCATCTCAGCCTCCCAAAGTGCTGGGATTATAGGTATGAGCCACCATGACTGGCCAATTTTTTACTTTTTTGTAGAGACAGAGCCTCATCATGTTGTCCAGGCTGGTCTCAAACTCCTGGGCTCAAGTGATCCTCCTGCCTTGGCCTCCCAAAGTGCTGGGATTACAGGCATAAGCCACTGCATCCGGCTCATTATTGAAACTTTTTAAAAGTTTCAGACAACACTGAAGGCTCTGTCTCTCTCTCCCAGTCTAGGCCGGGTTCCAGATAGAGTGAGGCCAACCTTGCCAGGCATGGTGGCATGCAATTATAGTCCCAGCTACTCAGGAGGCTGAGGCAAAAGGATCCCTTGAGCCCAGGAATTCTAGATCAGCCTGGGCAACATAGCAAGATCCTATCTCAAAAAAAAAAAAAATTAAAAGAGTCTGGGCACTGTGGCTCATGCCTGTAATCCTAGTATTTTGGGAGGCCCAGGTGGGTGGATCACTTGAGGTCAGGAGTTCAAGACCAGCCTGACCAACCTGGCGAAACCCTGTCTCTACTAAAAATACAAAAAATTAGCCAGACCTGGTGGTGCTCTCCTGTAGTCCCAGCTACTTGGAAGGCTGAGGCAGGATAATCGCTTGAACCCGGGAGGTAGAGGTTGCAGGGAGCCAAGATCACGCCACTGCACTCCAGCCTGGGCAACAGAGCAAGACTCCACTCAGAAAAAAAAAAGAAAAGAAAAAAAAAATTGAATGAGGCCAGCCCTAGCACTGTCTGCTTGGAGACCTAAATCAGCCTGGTCACGCCCCTGAGCCTGGAGTCCTAAATTTATAACCTACGCTGTGTCTGCTCTCAACGTAGCCTGGCCCCTCCTTGAGTTCCACATCAGCTTCCCCAGGTCCAGGAAAATGGAATTTTTCCTTTGTACCAAGAGAGGTCCCTCGAGGGTAAGCGTTGGCCCTGGCCGCTGCAGAGAAATTCCATAGCTTTGGGAAAAGGATATTTAGGATCTTGCGGCTGCTTCTCCCAGCCCAGGCTCGGGTCTCTTTGAAATCCACTTTGTTGGCAGGGCACGGTGGTTCATGCCTATAATCCCAGCACTTTGGGAGGCTGAGGTGGGCAGATCACTTGAAGGTCAGGGGTTCGAGACCAGTCTGGGCAACATGGTGAAATCCCGTCTCTACTAAAAAATACAAAAAGTAGCCGGGCATGGTGGTGGGCACCTGTAATCCCAGCTACTTGGGAGGCTGAGGCAGGAGAATCGCTTGAACCAGGGAGATGGAGGTTGCTGTGAGCCGAGATCATGCCACGGCACTCCAGGCTGGGTGACAGAGCGAGACTCCATCTCAAAAAAAGAAAAAAAAAAAAAAAAAAAAAAGGAACCCTTTTTGTCGAGCTCCCAGCTTCCACAGATGTGGCCCTTGCGGTGACTGCCCTTGCAGAGGTGTGGCCAGTTTGGGTGGACCCGGGGCCCTCTGTGTGGGGCACTCCTCCCCAGGAACAGTGGGCGTTTGTGAGTTCCTGTGGGCCCCTCCTCTGTGGCCCCATTCCTGTTTCAAAGGAGCCCCTTGTGGGATCTGGATACATAGCCAAGCCTCAGGCACACCCGGGCATGCTGGTAGTGAACAGAAAAATAGGTGTGTGTGTGTCTGTGTTAGAGCTCTCCTTGCTTTGAACGGCGTCTTTGAAGGGGATAGTGGGTCTGCGTAAACCTCAGGTGGCGGAGGGCAAGCCGGCAGCCACCTCGATTCTACGATCACAGGTTGCTTTTTTGAGGATGTGCTAGTGTGTCGGGGAGGTGGGTTTTGGCTTGGCCTCAATGCTTCGGTTTCTGCAGAGACTCAAGGCTGCCACTGAGGGTGGTAAAGGATGCTGACAGTGTCTGGGGAGGAAGGTAGCCCCTGGGGACCCCTTGAAATTCCCGAGCCAGGCTTCAGGCTGGGATGTATTTTGTTTTCTATTTTTGTTTTTGTTTTTGTTGTTTTTGTTTTGAGACAGAGTTTTGCTTTATCTCCCAGTCTGGAGTGTAGTGGCGCGGTCTCAGCTCACTGCAACCTCCACATCCAGGGTTCAAGCGATTCTTCTGCCCCAGCCTCCCTAGTAGCAGGGATTACAGGCGTGCACCACTACGCCCAGCTAATTTTTTGTATTTTTAGTAGAGATGGGGTTTTACCATGTTAGCCAGGCTGGCCTCAAACTCCTGGCCTCAAGTGATCCGCCCACCTTGGCCTCCCAAAGTGCTGGGATTACAGGCATGAGCCACCGTGCCCAGCCTGGGATATATTTTGGATGGAAGTTCACTGTGGCTGTTTTTTTATTGTTGGTTTTCTTGTTTGAGACAGGGTCTCGCTCTGTCACTCAGGCTGGAGTGCAGTTACACGATCATAGCTCACTGCAGCCTCGACTTCCTAGGCTAAAGGAAGTCCCACCTCAGCCTCCTGAGTAGATGGGACTACAGGCATGGGTCACCACACCGAGCTAATTTTTTAAATTTTTTGTAGAGACAGGGGTCTTGTTATGTTGCTCAGGCTGGTCTCAAACTTCTGGCCTCAAATAATCCTCCTGCCTCAGTCTCCCAAAGTGCTGGGATTACAGGCATGAGCCACCACATCTGGCTACTGAGGCTGTTTTGGAAGGTGTGATGGCGGGAAACCAAATGCACTTTCCTGTGGGCCCTGTGGACCCCCACCCTATATACACATCGAGGTGGGTGTCACTGTCCCCAATTCACAGACGACCATGTGGCCTCATGTAGCCGACATTCTAGTAGAGAGAAGGACAACAGGCAAAGCCATCAGGCATAAGAAATGGGTGTCACGTGTTACAAAGCGATAAGATCAAACAAGAGATGTTCGGGCTCTCACCTGTAATCCCAACTCTTCGCAAAGTTGAAGCAGGAGGATCACTTGAGCCCAGGAGGTCAAGACCTGCCTAGGCAACATGGCAAAAACCCATCTCTACAAAAAAAGCAAAAGTTAGTGGGATGTGGTGGTGCGTACCTGTAATCTCAGCTACTCGGGTGGCTGATGCAGGAGAATCGCTTGAACTCGAGAGGTGAAAGTTGCGGTGAGCCGAGATTGTGCCACTGCACTCCAGCTGGGGTGACAGAGTGAGACTCTGTCTCAAGAAGAACAACAATGAGGCCCGGCGCGGTGGCTCATGCCTGTAATCCTAGCACTTTGGGAGGCCGAGGCAGGTGGATCATCTGACGTCAGGAGTTCCAGACCACCCTGCCCAACATGGTGAAACCGCGTCTCTACTAAAAATACCAAAATTAGCCGTGCGTGGTGGTGGGCGCCTGTAGTCCCAGCTACTTGGACAGGAGATTTGCTTAAATCTGGGAGGCAGAGGTTGCAGTGAGCCAAGATCGCGCCACTACACTCCAGCCTGGGCAACAGAGTGAGACTCTGTCTCAAAAAATATAAACAAATAAATAAAAGTGAATCCTTCATGGGAGGGGATGCGAATGAGCAAACCACAGGTCCAAGCGCCCTCTGCAGGAGCAACCACATGTAGAAGGCACCCCCGTGGTGTCCCTGGAGGTGTCTAGATGGGAGACAAGCTGGGGTCTTGTTCTAGGCCTCACATTGAACTGACCCCGGGGGACCCAGACCCGTCAGTGGGAGAGGTTGGTGACCACCAAAGCCTGAAACCTGCCTGTGCCACCAGGGTTTTGGCAGGAATCTCTGCTCAGGGTGAAGGCAATTTCCTCAGACACACCTGAGCACATCAGCTGATTTCCTGGGCTTGGTACCACGCAGCTTCTACTGTCCAAGCTGTCCAAAGAGGGGCCGTGTATCCCATTGGCCAAACTCATTGCAATGAACCCAGCTTTGTTCCAGGCTGGGCACGGTGCCTCCCACCTGTAATCCCAGCACTTTGGGAGGCCAAAGCAGGTGGATCACTTGAGGTCAGGAGTTCGAGACCGGCCTGGCCAACATGGTGAAACCCCTCCTCTACTAAAAACACAAAACTTAGCCCAGCGGGATGGTGGGTGCCTATAGTCCCAGCTATTCAGGAGGCTGAGGCAGGAGAATCGCTTGAACCCGGGAGGTTGAAGTTACACTGAGCCGAGGTTGTGCCACTGCACTCCAACCTTGGCAACAGACCAAGACTCCATCTCAAAAATAAAAACAAAAACAAAACGTAGCAGGACTGTTTGTTTGTTTGTTTTGAAACAAGGACTCTGTCACCCAGGCTGGAGTGCAGTGGCACGATCTTGGCTCACGGCAATCTCTGCTTCCCGGACTCAAGCAATTCTCCAGCCTCAGCCTCCTGAGTAGCTGGGACTACAGGCATGAGCCACCAAGCTGGGCTAATTTTGTTTGTTGTTTGTTATGTTTTGTAGAAACAGGGTTTCACCATATTGCCCAGGCGGCTCTTAAACTCCTGAGCTCAAAGAGATCCACCCACCTCAGCCTCCCAAAGTGTTGAGATTACAGGCGTGAGCCACAGTGCCAGGCCAATAACGGCACTGTTTAAAATACTGAGAATGGAAGCAGGCGTGATGGCTCATGCCTGTAATCCCAGCACTTTGGGAGGCTGAGGCAGGAGAATCACTGGAACCTGGGAGGTGGAGGTTGCAGTGAGCCGAGATCGTGCCACTGTACTCCAGCCTGGGCGACAGAGAGAGACTCTGTCTCAAAAAGGAAAAACAAAACAAAACAAAACAAAACAAAACAATACAAAAATTACTGGGGTGTGCTGGCATGCACCTGTAGTCCCAGCTACTTGGGAGGCTGAGGCAGGAGAATCTCTTAAACCCGGGAGGGGGAGGTTGCAGTGAGCTGAGATCGTGCCACTGCACTCCAGCCTGGGCGACAGAGTGAGACACCGTCTCAAAAATAAAATAAAATAAATAAAAGGAAATTAAATAACCAAAAAGCAGAAATGATCCAAATGTCCTCAACAGATGAATGGATAAACAAAATGTGGTCCATCTATGCAATGGAATGTGATTCCGCCACAAAAAAGGAATGAAGCACAAAACAAAAACGAAAACAAAACAAAACAAAAGAGGAAGAATGCACTGCTCCCTGCTACAGCGTGGACGAACCCCAAAAACATGTGCCAAGTGAAAGACGCCAGACACGAAATGTCACATAGCGTGTGTTTCCATTTGTAGGAAACGGCCAGAACAGGCAAATCCATAGAGACGGAAAGCAGATTTGTGGTTGCCAGGGCCTGGGGAGGGGAAGGGGGAGTGACCGCTGATGGGAACGGAGCGTCTGTACGGGGTGACGAAATAGTCTGGAAGTAGATCGAGGTAGTGATTGCACAACATGGTGTGTGTACTGAATACCATGGAATTCTGCCCTTCATTTTATTTTATTTTTTTGAGACTGAGTCTCACTCTGTTGCCCAGGCTAGAGTACAGCCTCCTGGGTTCAAGCTCCTGGGTTCAAGCACTTGTCCTGCCTCCGCCTCCTCAGTGGCTGGGATTACAGGCGTGGGCCACCACACCAGAAAACCGGTTTTGGAGCCCCCTCTGTGTGTTGGGTTCTGACCCTATCACTTATTCCTTTGCACAATCTCAGGCAAACCGCTGCCCCCCAAGCCTCCATGTTCAGCTCTGGGATGTGGGGTCACATGAAGCCCCCCTTCCACCTTTCCACGAGCTCCCAAAGAACAGTGACAGATCCTCCTTGTTCCCATTTGTGCCCCAGCACCCGAGGCAGAAATGGGCACACTGTGGGAAAAGAGTAGATTGTTGAATGAATAAACAATGGAAAAATGCATCACTTCCAAGATTAAGCTGCCAACCTCTATTTTTCCCTCCCCTTCCCTCCCCTCCCCTCTTCTCCCCTCCCCTCTCCTCTCCTCTCCTTTTCTGAGACAGAGTCTTACTGTGTCACCCAGGCTAGAGTGCTGTGGTGCGATCTCGGCTCACTGTAACCTCTGCCTCCCAGGTTCAAGAGATTCTTGTGCCTCAGCCTCCTGAGTAGCTGGGATTATAGGCAGGTGCCAGCACATCAGGCTAATTTTTGTGTTTTTAGTAGAGATGGGGTTTCATCATGTTGGCCAGCCTGGTCTTGAACTCCTGACCTTAGGTGATCCATTCGCCTCAGCCTCCCAAAGTGCTGGGATTACAGGCATGAGCCAGTGTGCCCGGCCCCCAACTTCTACTTTTTGAGGGAGTTGCTCCCTGGTCAGGGGGACGAGGGAAGGGGAAACTTTCCTTAGCTGGAAAAACCCTGCAGAGGCCGGGAGCAATGTCTCACGCCTGTCATCCTAGCACTTTGGGAGGCTGAGGCAGGAGGATCACATGAGCCCAGGAGTCCAAGACCAAACTGGGCAACATAGGGAGATCTCATCTCTATAACAAGTTTTGAAAAGTTAGCCGGGCATGGTGGCAAGAGACTGTAGTCCCTGCTACTTAGGAGGCTGAGGCAGGAGGGTCACTTGAGCCCAGGAGGTGGAGACTGCAGTGAGCTGAGATCGCACCACCGCATTCCAGCCTGTCCAGCCTGGGTGACAGAGCAAGACCCTCTCTCAAAAAAAAAAAAAAAAAAAAAAAAAAAAGAAAAAAGAAAAACCCTGCAGAACCTGGACCTCCAAGGAGGGCATGGGCGGGCGGGCCGGGTCCGAGCCATTCAGCAAGAGGAACAGGGGTATGACGAACCCTTTCCACTCTGTGGTCAGACTGCCGGCCCGGAGAGCCATAAAACAGCCCTGCTCGGACTGGAAACATTTTCTTTTCATGTGTTTCTGGAGGCGCTGGCAGGGCCCACGAGGAAAATTCCAGCGGAATAAGAAGAAATGTCTTCAGCATCCACCGAGGGCCAGGAAGGGGTGGTCAGGTCGGGAAGGGGTGGTCAGACCCAGGCCTCGGGGGAACCCGGCTATGCTGCGGGGAGGCCTCGAGGCCCAGGCAGGGCCAGGCAGCTGTCAGCGCATTATCTGGGTCTGGGAGGCTCCTGTGGACGGATGGACCTCCCCAGCCCCGTGGTGGGGAGGACAGCGGGTGGCCTGGCCTGCTGGAGACAGCTCTCCTCAGGAATTCACATAAAACTGCTTTGAGATGTGTCTACCACGCATGTTGAGTCCATGGAGTTCCCAGGTCTGGGAGGGAGGCTCTCGGTACCTGGCGCAGGACGACGGGGTGCAGGTCTGATGTGCCTTCTGCTCACACACCTCCCATGGCTCCCCATTGCCCGGGGATGGAGTCCAAGTCCCGTTGTCCCAGGGCTTGTGGGCCTTTCCAGCAGTATGGCCCTTTCTCCCCTCACCCTGTGTGAGTTGGGCCCCTCTACACACAGTTCCAGAAACACTCCATTGTTCTCTGTCACCTCCAAGCTTTTACACACGCTGGTCCCCCACCCGAGCACCCTCTGAGGCCTCTTACCAGGCCAATTCTCATCTCTCCTTCAGTCGCAGCATAGCAGTCCCTCCTGCTGACCCTCCATAGCTGCCTGTGCGCCTCCATCATGACTCAAACCATTCTAACATTTGTTTATTTTATTTATGATTGTTTTTTATTGTGTTTATTTATTTTTGAGACGGAGGCTGGCTCTGTCACCCAGGCTGTAGTGCAATGGCGTAATCTCAGCTCACTGCAACCTCTGCCTCCCGAGTTCAAGTAATTCTCCTAACTCAGCCTTCCAAGTAGCTGGGATTACAGGCACCTGCCACCATATCCAGCTAATTTTTGTAGTCTTAGTAGAAATGGTGTTTCTTTTTTTTTTTTTCAGACGGACTCTCGCTCTGTCACAAGGCTGGAGTGCAGTGGTGTGACCTCGGCTCACTGCAACCTCCGCCTGCTGGGTTCAAGCAATTCTCGTGCCTCAACCTCCCAAGTGTCTGGGATTACAGGCACGCACCACCACACCCAGCTAATTTTTGCATTTTTAGTACAGACTGGGTTTCACCATGTTGGGCAGGATGGTCTCAATCTCCTGAACTTGTGATCCACCCACCTTGGTCTCCCAAAGTGCTGGGATTACAGGCATGAGTCACCACGCCCAGCCAAAAAAGGGTTTTGCCATATTGGCCAGGCTGGTCTCGAACTCCTGACCTCAGCCCCACCTCAGCCTTCCAAAGTGCTGGGATTACAAGCATAAGCTACCACACCTGGCCTAATTTTTTTTTAAGAGATGAGGTGCCATGGCTCACACCTGTAATCCCAGCACTTTGGGAGGCCGAGGCAGGCAGATCACGAGGTCAGGAATTTGAGATCAACCTGACTAATTTTTTTTTTTTTTTTTTTTTAGAGGAGTCTCGCTCTGTCACCCAGGCTGGCATGCAGTGGCACAATCTCAGCTCACTGTAATCTTTGCCTACCGGGTTCGAGCAATTCTCCTGCCTCAGCCTCCCAAGTAGCTGGGACTACAGGCACACGCTGCCACACCTGGCTAATTTCTTTTGTATTTTAGTAGAGACGGGGTTTCACCACGTTGCCCAGGCTGGTCTTGAACTTCTAGTCTTAAGAGATCCTCCCACCATGGCCTCCCAAAGTGCTGGGACTACAGATGTGTGCCACTGTGACCAGTGTGCCACTGTGACCAGGCTATGCTGTGGGGAGGCCTCGAGGCCCAGGCAGGGCCAGGCAGCTGTCAGCACATTATCTGGGTCTGGGAGGCTCCTGTGGACGGATGGACCTCCCCAGCCCCGTGGTGGTGAGGACAGCGGGTGGCCTGGCCTGCTGGAGACAGCTCTCCTCAGGAATTCACATAAAACTGCTTTGAGATGTGTCTACCGTGCATGTTGAGTCCATGGAGTTCCCAGGTCTGGGAGGGAGGCTCTCGGTACCCTGGCTCGGTACCCTGCCATTTATTGAGGGCGAAGTTCTGGGTTGTAGGCCGAGTGTGGTGCCTCACACCTGTAATCCTAGCACTTACAGAGAGGCCAAGGTGGTTGGATCACTTGAGCCCAGGAGTTTGAGACCAGCCTGAGCAACATAGCAAGACCTTGTCTCTCCAAAAATACTAAAATTAGCTGGACAGGGTAATGTCTACCAGGGTAATGTGGTCCCAGCTACTCGAGAGGCTGAGGAACACCCGAGCCCAGGGTGTTGAGGCTGCAGTGAGCCGGGATTGCACCACTGCACTTCAGCCTGCGCGACAGAACGAGACTCCGTCTCAAAAATACATACATACATACATACATACATAAAGTTCTGGTTGTAAATCCTGGGGCATTGCTGGGGGAGGTCTGGGGCTCTCAGAGGGTATATGTTTGTGAAACTTTGTTGTGATGGCCAGCATCCTCCTTTGTCCCCAAGGAGACAATCTCACCTAGTATATGCCAGGCACAATGTCATGAACTGGGGATAAACTACGTTCCCAACCTCTTGAAAATGTAGCCGAGAAGATGATTTCCGAGAGTGAGTTTTTGAAAGAAGTACCTGGATGTAGGTATTTTTGCCCATGGGTTGGGAAAGATCTTCTGAGATGTTGACATTTAAGCCAAGTCCTGGGTCACAGAAGGGTATTATGTAAATATGAAGGAAGGGGCTGGGCGCGATGACTTACACCCATAATCCCAGCACTTTGGGAGGCTGAGGTGGGCGGATCGCCTGAGGTCGGGAGTTCAAGACCAGCCTAACCAGCATGGGGAAACCCTGTCTCTGGCCTGGGAGCCCTACAGAGTGGGGCCAACCTTGACTCGCCTCATGGGACCCCACCGCTTGGGCCAGGGCTTGGCATGCAGGTAGATGCTGCACTTGACCTTGAATGTGGATGCGATTGTACAGCAATGTCCTGTGTTCCAGACGGGAAACTGAGTCTCCCCTTGTGCCCGGAGAGATGCGGGGACCCTGCTCTGTGGACTTCTGATCCGGCCACTCCGCAGGTCTCAGGCCTGTGGGCTGGCAGGGGCCCCAGGGCCTGTTTTTTCCGCCTGGTGCTGGGATTGACGTCTTGAAGGGACAACGCCTTGGTGCTGGTGATTATTTTTTTAACCTTTGCAGTTTCAGCCAGACACTCGAAACCAAAGCCGTTCTGCCCCCCAGCCCCAGCCGGGCCACAGCCAGCGAGGCCACATGGAGGCCTGACCTGTTGGATGCTGGGCCACTGGCCTTCCCAGACCGCACAGTCCCAGCGCTGGGTCCAACTCCACATCTGGACTTTTCAAATTGGTCGTGGTTTCCAACTGGAACAAAAGGACCCGGGATGGGGAAAACATGGGGCCCCCTCACCCCACCCCGCTTGTTTGCACAAAGGATGGGGGTCAAGGGCTCAGCCAGAGCCTCCTGCCCACCTCCCTGCAATGGACACAGCCCAGGCCTGGAAGTCACAGGCCACTCTTTGCCCACAAGGTCCACGGTTCCATCTGGAGCCTGGCCAGCCCAGACCAGACACCTCAGCAACAACATGGCCAAGGTGGGATTCATGGTTTTCTGCCAACATCTCTTCAAGTCTTCCTGTGTCGGGCAACAGCTCTACCAACCACCCTGTGATGCGTTCAAGATCCGGGCAGCGTCTGAGACTCCTCCCTCCCTTCCTCCACAAGCTCATCGGCAGCGCTAGTCCTCTCAGGCTTCAAAACAAACAAATCCAACCTCTCCTCCCCACCCTGTGGCCCTGCCCTGGCCCCACCAGCTCTTGCCTTGATATTGCCTGGCCTCTTCCCCATTGCAGCCACAGGAGATGTCTCAAAATCGTAAATCATGTTCCTCCCCTGCTCACACACTCTCCGTGGCTCCCTATTGCTCTCAGAATAAAAGCCACCTCCTTGCAGCAGCTTGCAAGTCCCCCATGTGATCTCAGCTTGGCCCATCTCTCTAACCCATCTCCCCGCTCCTCCCTCACTCTGCTCCAGTTACATCGGCCTCCTCACCTCCTCCAACAAGAAAATTACTTCCTACCCCAGGGCCTTTGCACAAACCCACCTCTCTGCCTGAAGTGCCCTTCCTTAATTTTTTTTTTTTTTTCTTTCTTTGGAGACAGGATCTCGCTGTGCTACCCAGGCTGGAGTACAGTGGCACAATCATAGCTCACTGCAACCTCCGACTCCCCAGGGTGGGCATGGTGGCTCATGCCTGTAATCCCAGCACTTTGGGAGGCCAAGGAAGGCGGATCACGTGAAGTCAGGAGTACAAGACCAGCCTGGCCAACATAGTGAAACCCCGTCTCTACTAAAAATACAAAAATTAGGGTGCGGTGGCGGGTGCTTGTAATCCCAACTACTTGGGAGGCTGAGGCAGGAGAATGCCTGAACCCATGAGGTCAAGGTTGCAGTAAGCTGAGATTGCGCCACTGCACTCCAGGCAGGAGAATGCCTGAACCCATGAGGTCAAGGTTGCAGTAAGCTGAGATTGCGCCACTGCACTCCAGCCTGGGTGACAGAGTGAGATTCTGTCCCCCTGCCCCCCGCAACCCCAAAAAACGTCACTCAGAGTAGCCCGTGGTGTCAGAGACCCACTAAGGCAAGAGTCTAGATGGAGATTCAGTTTCCATCAAGTTCGCCTGCATCACGAGTTACTGACACCATCCTCCTTTGGCCCCTGCCCCTGCAACCCCCAGAGGGGACTCAGGCTCCTGGCCTGGCCAATCAAAGCCCTCCATCCACTGACTACAGTGATTGGTTCAGGGCTGAGCCTGTGAGAGTCAGCCCTGAGATCTTTGCTGAGTTAGTCAGGGAGAGGGTGTTTCCCGACTCAGTGAGCTGGAGGAATTTCAGCCTGGCATTTCAGGGGTCCATCCTTGCTATTCAGAAAAGGCAGGCAGACTGGGCGCGGTAGCTCATGCCTGGAATCCGAGCACTTTGGGAGGCCGAGGCGGGAGGATCACCTGAGGTCGGAAGATCAAGACCAGCCTGGGCAACATGGTAAAACCCCATCTCTACTAAAAATATAGAAATTAGCCTGTTGTGGTGGCAAGAACCTGTAATCCCAGCTACAAGGGAGGCTGAGGCAAGTGAATCACTTGAACCAGGAGGTGGAGGTTGCAGTGAGCTGAGATTGTACCACTACACTCCAGCCTCTTTTTTTTTTTTTTGTAGAGATGAGGTCTCAATATGTTGCCCAGGCCAGTCTGGAACTGCTGGGCTCAAGCGATCCTCCCGCCTCAGCCTCCCAAAGTGCTGGGATTGCAGGCGTGAGCCACGGTGCCCAGCAATGCCCATGTTTTTACTACACTGCAGATGAGAGACACCCTCCCTGAAGCTGCCAGGGTGGGTATTGGGAGGATTAGAACCTCATTCTCTTGCCTTCTGCTTTCTCATATGTAAGATGGAATGAGGTAATCAAACAAACGGAAGCTAGCCAAAAAAAAAAAAGTGCTGGGGCGGTGGCTCAGGCCTGTAATCCCACCACTTTGGGAGGCTGAGGTGGGCGGATTCTCTGAGACCAGGAGTTCGAGACCAGCCTGGCCAACATGGCAAAACCGTGTCTCTACTAAAAATACACAAATTAGTTGGCCGTGGTGGTGTATGCCAGTAGTCCTAGCTACTTGGGAGTCTGAGGCAAGAGAATCTCTCTTTTTTTTTTTTTTAGACAAAGTCTCACTCTGTCGCCCAGGCTGGAGTGCAATGGCACGATCTTGGCTCACTGCAACCTCTGCCTCCTGGGTTCACGCCATTCTCCTACCTCAGCCTCCTGAGTAGCTGGGACTACAGGCATCCACCACCATACCCGGCTAATATTTTTTTTTGTATTTTTAGTAGAGATGGAGTTTCACCATGTTAGCCAGAATGGTCTCGATCTCCTGACCTCGTGATCTGCCCGCCTTGGCCTCCCAAAGTGCTGGGATTACAGGGGTGAGCCACCGCGCCCGGCCTGCAGGAGAATCTCTTGAACCTAGGAGGCAGAGGTTGCAGTGAGCAGAGATCATGCCACTGCACTGGAGCCTAAGTGACAGAGAGAGACTCCATCTCGAAAAAAAAAAAAAAAAGAAGAAGAAGAAGAAGGAAGGGGGAAACGGTGTGGGCAGGGCTCCTATCAGGCCAGCAATCAGGTCCCCTTTCTGTGCTATGACCGCAGTTTGTCCCCACCACAGTCCTGTGAGCTAGGCATTCTGAGCCCATGGAAGGCAAGAAACTGTTGCAGCCCATGCTTTTGGCATTCTGCAATGCACCACGTTTGGAAGCAAATATCTGGGGGGTCCCAGGACAAGGGGCTGGGGCCTGAGAGGCAACCCAGCTGGGTGATGGTAAGTTCAGGTTTAGCATCCTGCAGGCTTGGGGTTGAGACTCAGCTCCAGCCCGCTGTGTTCCTGGGCTCACCTCTGAGATGGGGGACTCAGTTTCCCCCATCTCAAATGGACTGGTCGTTCTGGGCATTGGGTGCAAGTTCTGCTGGGCAAACGGGTGCTGTCTCTGGAGAGCTCATTCATACATGGATGTGTCAAGAAATTCGAGCCGAGCTGTGACTCCTGGCGATGGAGCGGGCAGCTTGTCAGCGCACCGTGGCCCAGAGGGGCCGCAGCTGGGGCAAGGCCTCTCTTCCATGCTATGTTGCTACTGGCTTTGGAAAGGACATGGATGTAAACGTTACCCATTGATTCCTTTGCCCCTGGCTGCAGAGCACTCGGCGTCCGGGGGAGCCTGGCCGGAGGCTGGCAGTGTTTCCTGGTACTTGGACAGCCTCACTTGGCCCTGGTGCCAGGACTCACTGAGTGTTTGGAGGCTGGCTGGCTGCAGGCATTGGTGACGGCATGGTCCTGTCCCACAAGGCTGCTCCACAGATTGGGGGGAAAAGCACCCTGTGGCTTCCGTGGCCCCTGGGAGGCTCCTTGGAGAGCTGAGAGGTGAGGGTGTGGCCAGAGGGTGGTTCTGTTGGGGTTAACTCTGAGACTCTATCCTGGTAGCACCGTGGATGTGGGATGCCCCAATGGCTTGTCTCTGCCCTCACTGGGGTCCTGTAGCTTCCAGCTACCCTTTGGTTCTGTGCTTCTGTTGACTGGGCTGTGTGGATCTCTAACTCTGTGGTCATAGAGGACAGTTCAGTGGCTCCATTAACCAGTGATGTCGTGATTCTGTCATTCCTTAGTCCTGTGGATCCTTGTTTTGTGGTCTTGTGGCTTTTCTTTAATCCATCATCTCTCCATCCATCCCTCCACCCACTTCTACATCATCTATCCATTCAGCTGTCTATCCACCTATCCATCCATCCATTCATCCACCTATTCGTCCATCCATCCACTTATTCATCTATCTCCCCACTTATCTATTCATCCACCCATTCATTCATTCATTTGTCCACCCATCCACTTATGCATCCATTCACCTGTTTATCTATCCATTTATACATTATCCATCCATGCGTATAAATGTATACATTTATTCATTATTCATCCACTTATTCATTCATCCATACAATATATCTCGTTATCCATTCATTTTTCCATCCATTCACTTATCCATCCATTCATCCATCTATTCATCAATTCATTCACTTATCTATCCACCCATCCACCTATCCATCCTTCTACCCATCTATCCACTTATCCATCCATCTATCCATCCACTTATACATCATCCATTCATTAATCAATCCATTCAGTTATTTATCCATTTGCCCATCCATCCATCCATCCACTTACCCATCCATCCATCTATCCATCCACTCAGCCATCCATCCATCAAACCACTTTCGATCCATCCATCCATCCATTCATTTATCCATCCACTCATCCATCCATCCATCATCCATCCATCCATCCATCCATCATCCATCCATCCATCCATCCATCCATCCATCCGTCATTGCAGTATTCCATCATGTGTATACGCAGGGAACACAGCGGGGAACAAGATGGTGGAGCTCAGTCTGATGGAGGAGGCAGCCCCATAACCCGTGTAACCTGGCAGTGCCCATACAGCATGGTCACAGCTCTGATGGGGCACACCAAGGGCCTGTGAAGGCCAGTAGGAGCCTCTAACCCAGCTGGGGCGAGGAGTGAGCCATGTGAAAAGGAGACAGGGCACCAGGGAGCAGTCACAGCCCAGGTAAGGGCCTGGCGTGCAGTAAAATGTGGGAATGGACATGCCCATGGAGCCTGAACATGGCTCACAGCTGGCAGATTTCCTCCATTTCCCCTCCCCGCCTGCAGCAGCCACTACTATCACCTCGCGGAACCTCCAACACATCAAGCCATACCCACCTCTGGGCCTTTGCCCCTGCTGCGCCCTCTGCCTGGGGCTTTGCTCTGCCAGCACCTGTTTGCCCCCAGCAGAGTGGCCTCCCTGACCCTTGGCCTCTGTTTCCAGAAGGGGCCCAGCTGGCCCCTTTCCGTGCAGCAGTATTGGGGCTGGGCTCCTCCCTACCTAGGAGCCTCCCTCCCCCACTGGCCTGGCCCTGGCCTGGGCTCCTGTCTGCAGCCGCCGGTGGGTAAACACACCCCGCCCTCTGCCTCCCACGCCATCCATCACTCCCTGAACAAGGGCCTCCTGTTAATGAGCCCAGGTAGGGGCTGGGAGGGGCACGAGGGGTACTGAGGAACTACGCAGCAGCGCTCTGGTCCCTGCACTCTCCGCTTTCTCCGCTGACAGCCCACCCCACCTTCTCCAGCGGGAACTGCAGAAGCCTGGTTGGGAGACCCTCTCCAGGAGCCTTAGGCAGGTGTAGGAGGTGACTCCTCTTTCTGAGCATCCAGTGACCAAATTGAGGAGACAGGACAGACTTGCTGAGCCTCAGTTTGCCAACCTGTAAAATGGGAATGTTAATAGCTGACATTGATTGAGGGCTCAGTGCTTTCTTTTTTTTTTTTTTTTTTCTTTTTTTTTGAGACGGTCTCACTCCATCACCCCAGGCTGGAGTGCAGTGGCACAACGTCAGCTCAGTGCAGCCTCTGCCTCCTGGGCTCAGGCAACTCTCGTGCCTCAGCCTCCTAAGTAGCTGGGATTATAGGCACGCAACACCATGCCTGGCTAATTTTTGTATTTTCAATAGAGATGGGGTTTCACCATGTGGCTTAGGCTGGTCTCTAACTCCTGACCTCAAGTGATCCACCCACCTCGGCCTCCCAAAGTGCTGGGATGACAGACGTGAGCTACCACGACCAGGCCTTTCTTTTTTTTTTTGAGACAGGGTCTTGCTCTGTTACCCAGGCTGGCGTACAGTGGTAGAATCATAGCTCTTTATAGCTTCAAACTCCTGGGCTCAAGCCATCCTCCCACCTTAGCCTCCTGAGTAGCTGGACTACAGGCACATACCACCATGCCTGGCTAATTTTTAAATTTTTTTTTTTTTTTTTTTAGAGGCAGGGTCTTGCTATATTGCCCAGGCTGGTTTTGAACTCCTAGGTTCAAGCGATTCTCCCACTTCTGCCTCCCGAGTAAGGGCTGTGCAGTTTCTGGTCACTAATTCATTCACTTCTTACACTGACCCTAAGAGGTGAGGATTCTTCTCATACTTACTTTCACCTTGGTTTTTACTGCTACAGTTACCTTGCATAAAACTTTACACATTTCCATTTTTTACTTCATTAGACAGAGAGACTGAAGGAGAGAACAAAGCTTCTACAGTTAGCCCTGAAGGCACTCTCCTCCCCTCAGAATACAGATACTAGTTCATTTGATTGCACAAAACCCTCATTAAATATGGGTGTTATGCCTGTAATTCCAGCTACCCTGGAGGCTAAGATGGAAGGGTCGCATGAGCCCAGGAGTTAGAGACCAGCCTGGGCAACATAGCAAGACCCTGTCTCTACAAAATAAAAAAAAATTAGCCAGGTGTGGTGGCACATGACTTTGGCCCCAGCTAATCAGGAGGCTGAGGTGTGAGGACAGCTTGAGTCCAAGAGTTTGAGCTGCAATGAGCTGTGTTTGTGCCACTGCACTCCAGCTGGAGTGACAGAGTAGGAACCTATCTCAAAAACAAGAAAGAAATAGAGAGAGAGGGAGAGAGAGAGACAGGGAGGAGGGAAGAAGGAAGGGAGGAAGGAAGGAAGGGAGGAAAGAAGGAAGGGCGGAAAGAAGGAAAGGAGGAAAGATGAGAGGGAAGGAGAGAGGGTGGGAGGGAGGGAGGGAGGGAGGAAGGAAGGAAGGAGAAAAAAAAGAAAGAAACTAGTATCTATTAAATATTGTGAAATTCCTATCTGTTCCTAGGAAATTCTTTTTTTTTTTTAGACAGAGTCGTACTCTGTCGCCCAGGCTGGAGTGCAATGGCATGATCTCGGGTCACTGCAACCTCCGCCTCTTGAGTTCAAGCAATTCTCCCACCTCCGCCTCCTGAGTAAGTAGCTGGGATTACAGACACCCACCATCATGCCTGGCTAATTTTTGTATTTTTGTAGAGACAGGGTTTCACCATGTTGGCCAGGTTGGTCTTGAACTCCTGACCTCAGGTGATCTGCCTGCCTCGGCCTCCCAAAGTGCTGGGATTACAGGCGTGACCCATCACGCCCGGCCTCTAGTGAAATTCTTTCTCTCCTGAAGCAACTCTTCAGTATAGTAACCTGAGAAGGAAAATTTTACATTATAAGAAACTTTTGAAGGTGGCAGAAAAAAAGAAGAAATAAAGGAAAAAAAGAAGAAACTGAGGCACAGAGAAGTTAAGCAACTTGCCTCAGGTCCCACAGCAGAGCTGGGATATGAAACTCAGGCTCTGATGCCAGAGACTGAGATCTTCATCACTGTGCCCCACTGTCTCCCATGATGACAAGTTCCTGCCTTCTGGGACTTCAGGGATGACAGAGAGAGAAAACCCACAAAGGCTGAGTGGCAAGGTTTCAAGCATTTGGCACTTGCTCAAGAAAATTGTAGCCACTATATTTATTGTTGTCTTCTTCCTTTATCGCCATCCAGTAGAACCTGGGATGTAATGGGGTTATGGACAGAGTAAAAGGAAAATGGGGCTGGGTGCAGTGGTGCACATCCGTGATCCCAGCACTTTGGGAGGCCGAGGTGGGAGGATCACTTGAGCCCAGAAGTTGGAGGCTGCAATGAGTGAGCTATAACTGTCACTGTACTCCAGGTTGGGCAACAGAGCAAGACCCTGTTTCAAAAAAAAAAAAAAAAATCACACGGCCAGTCGGGGGGCGTCTCCTGGACTTCAATGCTCAGAGCCCCCCATCCCACCCCTGCCTTTTGTTCCTTCTAGAGAGATGCCTCCAGTACGTCTCTCCCAGTTCAAGGCAGGCTGAGGATGCAGAGGTGGCCAAGCTGCCCTCCCCTGCTGCCCTGATGAATTCCGCAGACTGGGGGCCTACAGCCGGGCACGCCCAAGGCAGGGCGGCTGCCTTCACAACATACTTTCCTTCTGCATTCACAAAGGCAGGCAACGGGGGCGGGAGGCAGGGAGCCGGGGCGCCCACACGTCTCCTGGCTGAGCAGGAGTCTGCCAGGAAGGGCCCCGGGGCCCCATCATGCAGGCACCCGTCCCTCTTCCCCAGCCTGGCCAGGCTCCTGGAACCACGGGGCCTGGTGTGGGGCTGGCTGGGGCGCCGGCCAGAGGCTCCGGCCAGGAGGTCCTGGGCTGAGAAGGCATCTCAGCTAATGAGGGGCTCGGGCCAGCGAATGCTGGATTCTGTTTCTGTGGCAAGGACAGAGAGGGCGGGTGTGAATGACTTGAGGGTCTTGCATGCCTCAGTTCTAATTCTGGCTGTGTGACCTCAGACTGTCTCCTCTCCTCTCTGAGTAACATAGAAATAAGAATGATCCGAGGTGTAAGCGACAGGCATAGGGTGTAAGTTTTTTTGTTTTTCAGACAAGGTCTCGCTCTGTCACCCAGGCTGGAGTGCAGTGATGTGATCTCGGCTCACTGCAACCTCTGCCTCCCCGGTTCAGGCGATTCTCCTGCCTCAGCCTCCCGATTAGCTGGGATTACAGGCACGCGCCACCACGTCCAGCTAATTTTTGTATTTTTAGCAGAGATGGGGTTTCACCACGTTGGCCAGGCTGATTTCTCGAACTGCTTGCCTCAGTTGATCTGCCCGCCTTGGCCTCCCAAAGTACTGGGATTATAGGTGTGATCCACCAGCCTGGCCCATGGTGTGTAAATTTCATATGGAATAAGCATGCTAGTAGTGCTGGAGCCGGCTGCTGGGCTGAAGGATTTCCCATGGGTCAGCCCATTCAATCCTCTCAATGGTGATCATCCCCATTTTATGGGTGAGAAAACTGAAGCACAGAGAGGTTAAGTGACTTGTCCTAGGTCACACAGTAAGGCCATGCTCACCAATATTTGAACCCAGGCTGTGTGGCCCCCTTCCCTGCCGTATCAAGTACAGAGGTGGCAGGGGTTACTAGGATTAATATAATAATGTTGGCTGGGTGCAGCGGCTGTAATCCCAGGGCTTTGAGAGGCTGAGGAAGGAGGATCCGTTGAGCCCAGGAGTTCGAGACCAGCCTGGGCAACATAGTAAGACCCCCATCTCTATTTTAAAAAAGAAAAAAAAAAAGTAATGACATTACATTAATTATAAAGAATAGTAATGGCCGGGCACGGTGGCTCACCCCTGTAATCCCAGCACTTTGGGAGGCCAAGGCAGGTGGATCACCTGAGGTCAGGAGTTCGAGACCAGCTGGCCAACATGGTGAAACCTGTCTCTACTAAAAATACAAAAAAAATTAGCTGGGCGTGGTGGCAGGCCCCTGTAATCCCAGCTGCTCGGGAGGCTGAAGCAGGGGAATCACTTCAACTCAGGAGGTGGAGGTCGCAGTGAGCCGAGATTGCACCATCACACTCCAGCTGGGCAACAAAAGTGAGACTCTGTCTCAAAAAAAAAAAAAAAAAAAGAATAGTAACGAACACCAATCACAGGGATGCTGTCCCAGCTCACCAAACCCTCCAACCTAACCTTTCTACACCAGTCCAGGCCCCTGGGTGGGAGCCCCTCAGGCTCGGAGGGACAGAGCAAACCGCAGACACTCACAGTCCCCAGGATCAGGGCTAGGCTGGAGGGTTATCCAGAGAATATCAGCAGGGAAGGCTTCCTGGAGGAGGGGGCATTATAGCTGGACCTTGAAGGATGGAGGAGGTTGTACGAGGTGGTGGGAACAGCAGGTACAAAGGCCCACAAGAACACCTAGAGTGAGTTATTCTGTAATGTGAGGCAAGTGCGGTGTGCACAGGAGGAGGGGACTGCTACCTAGAAGGGGGATTTCAGGGCTGGCGAGATCCAGGAGGCAGGAGTGTGACCCTAGACAGCCCCTCTCCGGGCCTCTGTTGTCCGATCTGGGGACACCCTCAGGAGCTCCGCCTTTATAATTCCCTCCCCCTGGAATGCCCTTCCCTGCAACTCCCCATGGCCCAGGCATGGATAAGGCCACGTGCGTCCAAGCCCCAGCACTGTGACCGGCTTGTGGCAGGGGCCTGGCTTCCATGTGCTCCTGTCCTAGCTGCGTGCAGCATATGCCAGCCCACAGGCCCCGCTGGAGCCGCGGTTTTCCTGAGAATTCTAGCACTGCTGGGAGCGGCCCCCAGGTGTGCTGAGGGCCAAGGAAAACAGGAGGTGAGCTCATGGCCCCAACGCAGGCAGCAGGCAGGGCAGGCGCTATTGAGGGACAGGTTTCACTGGAAATGTTCTGGTTGCGACCGGCTGCTCCCACCCACCCTCCACTTCTAGGCCTGTCTCTCCTCACTCACCCTCTGTGGCTCCCCATTACCCTCAGCAGACTGCTGGAGCCCCACACCACCAGCACTGCCCTTTCACAGCCTCATTTCCTCCTTCTCACTGAGCCCCAAGAGCTTGTCACCTTGAGGTCAGTCCGTCCAACGGGCCAGGTTTGTTCCTGCCTCAGGGCCTTTGCCTATGCTGTTTCCTCTACCCGGAATGCCTTTCTGCTCCCTCTGCCTGGCTGTGTCCTCCTCATCTTGCAGTCCTCAGCTTGGTGGTCCCTCCTCCTCCAGAAGCCCTCCCTAACCCATCCCCTTTCAAATAGATCAATCTCCTGGGGGCTTCTACCATTGTCTGTGTGTCCCCGTCACAGCCATGGGCCCCGTGGGTTCCCCATTTGAAGGAGAGACTGGGTCTGGCTTCTTCACCCTGTGTGCCCATTGCCCAGCACAGGACATGCCACACAATAGTGCTTGATGTTTGTGGAATAATTAATATGTCTGGAAATTTCCCCGCCTCCAAGCTTCACATGCTTCTCTCCACCAAAACTGCCCTCATCTTTTCCCTCTGCTGATCCAAGTCCTCCTTTTCTTTTATGTCTGTTTCCTTGCCACCACCTCCAGGAAGCCCTCAGTGACTTCTCTGGGGGCTCCCCAGAGAACAGATCTGGCTCTGAGTCTAGCTTCACCCCTGCCCTCGGGCAGTGGCCTTAGGCCAGTCGCTTCTCCTCTCTGGGCTTCCGTTTCCCTGTCTATAGAATAGAGGCTGTGAGTACTGGAAGGTGGGAGTGGAGAGGGTTAACTGACACCAGGAGGCCAAGGGGTTTTGTAGCTGGCCAGTTAGCAGTTACTTTTATTTTTATTACAGGCTGTTCCCACAGCAGCTGGAGTACAGTTTGGAAGGTATGGCACAGCCTGGACAAACACAAGCCCCGGCTGCCACCCTTGAACCTCCCCTTGCTAGAGCCCTTTAACTTACTCCCCTCCAGATGGGAGCCTCACACCCCATTGCACAAATTGGAAAACCAAGTGGGCCTGTCCCCTTGGACAGGAGGCGGGGCAAGATCTTGAACGCTGTCCCCTCCTCCACCAGCCGAGGGACCACGAGGAGGGGAGGGAACACCGGCAATGAGTTGGGTTGGGGGGAGCCATTTGCAGCCCTCCAGTGTTGGGGCCAGAAGCCAGCCTCCTTGGATAGAGGCAGGAAAATTGAGAGTCCCCGGTCTCACCTGCCCCTCCCCTGTTTTCCATTCATCATCATGATCATCATTGTTATTAATCATTAATTAATAATTATTAACTTATTGTGCAAGGAGGAAACTGAGGCACAGGCATAATTTACAGAGGTTTTTTTTTTTTTTTTTGAGACAGAGTCTGGCTTTGTCACGCAGGCTGGAGTGCAGTGGCACAATCTCTGTTCACTGCAACCTCCACCTCCCAGATTCAAGCGATTCTCTGTCTTAGCCTCCCGAGTAGCTGGGATTATAGGCACTCGCCACCACGCCCGGGTAATTTTTGTATTTTTAGTAGAGACGAGGTTTCACCATGTTAGCCAGGCTGGTCTCAAACTCCTGACCTCACGTGATCTGCCTGCCTTGGCCTCCCAAAGTGCTGGGATTACAGGCGTGAGCCACTGCCCCAGGCAATTTACCCAGTTTTGAAGCACATCAGGAGGAATGGAGGGCCAGTCAGTCTGATCCATAGTGGGTGGGCCTATTTTTTCAGACACTGGTGACTCTGTTTCCCCAAGTGTGAGCTGAGGGCGTGGAGCCTGCCTTGTTTGGCACTGGAACCTGGGTTTGGCATACAGCAAGCACTCAATCAATAAATGAATGAGCTGAATGCTATGGCTAGAGCCTGTAATCCCAGTTATATGGGGAGTATTGCTTGAGGCGGGGAGTTTGAGACCACTAGCCCGCTCTACATAGCCAGACCTGGTCTCCAAAAATTAAAAAAATAATAAAAATAAATTAGCTGGGCTTGGTGGTGCCGGCCTGTAGTCCCAGCTACTTGGGAGAGGGAAGCAAGAGGATGCGATATAGCCACACCCCATCACACACATGCATACACACATACATACACACACACACACACAGAGTGAATGAAAGTGGAGGCAGTACCCCCTGACTCCCTGCCTCACCAGCTCTCTCCACAGACCCTGGGACTCAGTTTCTCCACCATGTCGGATTCAGCTGCAGGAGACTTAGTGGGGCATTCCAGGCGGGGACTTGAAAGCAGGGGCCAGCGCCATCTGTTTACCTTGAGGCTGGACGCTGGGCAGGGCTGTGGTGGGCCGTCCCTGGGGCCGGCCGTGCCTTGGGGATAAATAGGCCCCGCGGGTCTCGTGGGCGGTAGAAAGCGAGCAGACACCCAGCTCCCCGCCACCGCCATGGCCCCCGACACCGCCTGCGTTCTTTTGCTCACCCTGGCTGCCCTCGGCGCGTCCGGACAGAGCCAGATCCCGTTGGGTAAGCCGCGTTACCACCCGCGCCGTGCCCGCGGCCCCAAAACGGACTGTGGGACCCGTGAGAGGCCCGGGGTCCAGGCTGTGTGGGGCTCACGGACTGTTAGTAGGGGACGTGCCGGGCGCAGAAAGCAGGTGGCGGGACCGAGACTAGAGGAGCGCAGTGGGGCGTCGGAGGTCCGGGTTCGCTGCGACGGTGGGAGTTGGTGGTGGGGTTCCCCGCCCCATGACCCTCACCAGGTCCCCTTCGCCGCAGGCTCAGACTTGGGCCCGCAGATGCTTCGGGAACTGCAGGAAACCAATGCGGCGCTGCAGGATGTGCGGGAGCTGCTGCGGCAGCAGGTGCGGGGCCCGGGTGTGGGGCAGGGAGTACCAGGGAGCGGAAGGGGGTCTCCGTTCCCAGCAAGGAGAGAGGAGGTGCCCGAGAAGGTGGAGAGGAGCTGGGAAGGGAAGGGGATCGGCAGGTAGGGAGTCTCCGGCGAAAAGAGGCTGTGGAAAGGGAGGCCGGGGTACAGAGAGGGGAGACTCGAGGGACGAGGAGAGGTTGGGACCCCGCTGATTCCACCCCACCCCTGCAGGTCAGGGAGATCACGTTCCTGAAAAACACGGTGATGGAGTGCGACGCGTGCGGTGAGCGCGGCCGGGGCGGGCGGGAGAGAGAAGAGACGGGAGAGAGACGCAGAGACAAAGACAGAGAGCGAGGGAAAGCTGGGGAGGAAAAGAGACGGAAGGAGATGGAGGCTGTCGGAGAGGTGGAGAGACGAACGGGAATGAGGGGCTAGAAACAGAGACAAAAAGAGACAGAGGCGGTGCGAGAGTTTTGGGGAAGTGAGAGACGCCACGGGGCAGAAAAGCGGGACAGAGGCTCAGGGAGAGACCGGGGAGACGCTGCGGGCAGAGCGCGCAGCCTCTGGGGCGGGATCGCGGAGAGCGCAGGATTTCGGGCCGCCTGGGGCGGGGGGTCGGGGGGCAGGGGAAGCCTCCAGCCCCGGGGCGTGGCCATGATAGGCTCCGCCCCCAGGCGAGCCCCCGGTCAGCCCCGCCCCCGTCCCCCCTCCCCCGGCAGGGATGCAGCAGTCAGTGCGCACCGGCCTACCCAGCGTGCGGCCTCTGCTCCACTGCGCGCCCGGCTTCTGCTTCCCTGGCGTGGCCTGCATCCAGACGGAGAGCGGCGCGCGCTGCGGCCCCTGCCCCGCGGGCTTCACGGGCAACGGCTCGCACTGCACCGACGTCAACGAGGTGCGCCGGCCCCGCCACTCCACCGCCCCGACGACCCCCTCTACCGACCCCCAATCTCTCGCCGCCCCGGAGACCCCTTCCTCCACTGGGGGTGCTCGCCCCGACGAGCCTCTCACCTCCGGGGGCGCACGGCCAGACCACCTCCCTACCGCAGGGGGACGCCCACCCCTAGGACCACCCCCGTCACCACCCCGGACGCCCGCTCCCACAACCCCCTCCATAGCTAGTGACGCCCGCCCCGACGACTCCCTCACCGCCGGGGGTGGTCCGCCCCAGCTACCCTCCTCGCCGCAGGGGATCGCCAGTCCCAACGACCCTTCCACAGCCAGGGAACGCACGTCCGGACGACCCCGCCACCGCCGGGCACGCACGCCCCGACGACCCCTGCCCCCCTCTGCTGGGGATGCCCGCCCTCATCCTTCCTCCCCTCGCCCATGAGGGAACAGCCCCCTGGAGGCGCTCTCCTCTCCTCTCCCGGTTGCGCCCTTGTAGTCATCAAGGCAAAGTCGTGTCTGACCCCTGCGACAATTGCTTCCATCTCACGTGGCGAACAGCTCCAAGCACTGGCTTATGGCCCTTGAACTTTCCATCATCCGAGACACTCCGAGGTGCGGCTCCCAGGGCCCAGCTCGAAGCCCTCTGACCCTCTGTGGCCCCTCCTTCCCCAGTGCAACGCCCACCCCTGCTTCCCTCGAGTCCGCTGTATCAACACCAGCCCGGGGTTCCGCTGCGAGGCTTGCCCGCCGGGGTACAGCGGCCCCACCCACGAGGGCGTGGGGCTGGCTTTCGCCAAGGCCAACAAGCAGGTGAGGGGTGTGGGGGTCCCATTCTTGCAGCAGAAGGGAAGGGGGCGTCCATTTTGTTTACCAGTAAACTCCTCTTCCAGCCTCTTGCTCTTTTTCCAGCCTCCTTCCAGCGGGAGGGGTGGGGAGAGGAGGGGTCCTCTGCGCCAGGGCTGATCGGTTTGGGGCAGGATGGAGGCGAGAGGCAGGATGCGGAGGAAGCGTGGACGAGGCGGGAGGTCCGGGGGTGTCTGCGTGGGGTGGTGACCTCTGAGTTCCCCTCCCCTAGGTTTGCACGGACATCAACGAGTGTGAGACCGGGCAACATAACTGCGTCCCCAACTCCGTGTGCATCAACACCCGGGTAAGGCCCACTGGGAAGAAAGGATAGCGAGAGGTGGGGCGAGCGGCCAGCGGCCTGCGCTGACCTCCGGCGGCTCGGGCGCAGGGTTCCTTCCAGTGCGGCCCGTGTCAGCCCGGCTTCGTGGGCGACCAGGAGTCCGGCTGCCAGCGGCGCGCACAGCGCTTCTGCCCCGACGGCTCGCCCAGCGAGTGCCACGAGCATGCGGACTGCGTTCTGGAGCGCGATGGCTCGCGGTCGTGCGTGGTGAGTGCGGGCGGGCTGGGCGTGAGGCGGGGTTGGGAGGCGGCCACGCCGGGACTCCCACTTACTCTCTCCCGCAGTGTGCCGTCGGCTGGGCCGGCAACGGGATCCTCTGTGGCCGCGACACTGACCTGGACGGCTTCCCGGACGAGAAGTTGCGTTGCCCAGAGCGCCAGTGCCGTAAGGTGGGTAGGGGCGGAGCGGGACTGGGCCGGGCAGGAGGGAGGGCGGGACTTCATGACCACGCCCCTCACACCTGCTGTGCCCGCCCCCAGGACAACTGCGTAACTGTGCCCAACTCAGGGCAGGAGGATGTGGACCGCGATGGCATCGGAGACGCCTGCGACCCGGATGCCGACGGGGATGGGGTCCCCAATGAAAAGGTAGATCTACGGCTTGGCGCGGTGGCTCACGCCTGTAATCCCAGCACTTTGGGAGGCCGAGACGGGCGGATCACGAGGTCAAGAGATCGAGACCAGCCTGGCCAACATGGTGAAACCCCGTCTCTACTACAAATACAAAAATTAGCTGGGCGTGGTGGCGCTCGCCTATAATCCCAGCTACTCGGGAGGCTGAGGCAGGAGAATCGCTTGAACCCGGGAGGCAGAGGTTACACTGAGCCGAGATCGCACTACTGCACTCCAGCCTAGTGACGGAGCGAGACTCTGTCTTTAAAAAAAGGAAAGAAAAGAAAAGAAAAAAAGAAAAGGCAGAGCTGTGAGCGGGGCCTAGGGAAGTGGGATGGGGCGTGGCTTGGATGAGGGGCGTGGTCTCCGTGGTCTAGGAGGGGCGAAAGGTTCCCTGCAGAGGAGACCCGACCTCGGAGATTTGGGAATCTGAGGAGTGTGACCTTTGCCCTTCCCGACCTGATCCCACCCTGTCACACAGGACAACTGCCCGCTGGTGCGGAACCCAGACCAGCGCAACACGGACGAGGACAAGTGGGGCGATGCGTGCGACAACTGCCGGACCCAGAAGAACGACGACCAAAAGGACACAGACCAGGACGGCCGGGGCGATGCGTGCGACGACGACATCGACGGCGACCGTGAGCTCGATGGGGGCTGGGGGGCAAGGAGAGGCGGCGGGCACCGAAGGGCGGGATTCGGCTCCGGGACGGGACTTGGTCGGTTTTGGAAGCCGGATGGGGTGAGCTGGACTAGGGCGCCCTGGACCAAAGACCATGGTGGCGCGACAGAAAAATGCAAGCTGGGCTGGGAGGCTGGGAAAAAGGCAGGAGTATTTGGAAGGGAAGGTGGTCCCTGCATCAAATGCCGCAGGCAGGAATTAAGAGTACAGAGATTCGAGCCTGGGGTTTAGGACCTGGGAGGTGACAACTTTACAGATGGGGACATAGGGGCTCAGGGTGGCATACACAGGCACCCAGCTGAGTCACCCCGGGAGTGAGAGCCAGTCCCCTCTCTGGCCTTTCCTTGGATGGGACCATCCATTCTTAAAGTTCCCGTGGGCGGATGCGGTGACTCAAGCCTGTAATACCAGCACTTTGGGAGGCTGAGGCGGGTGGATCACGAGGTCAGGAGTTCGAGACCAGCCTGACCAACATGGTGAAACACCGTCTTTACTAAAAATACAAAAAGTAGCTGGGCGTGGTGGTGCACAACTGTAATCCCAGCTACTAGGGAGGCTGAGGCAGGAGAATCACTTGAACCCGCGAGGTGGAGGTTGTGCTGATCTGCGATCGCGCCACTGCACACTCCAACCTGAGTGACACAGTGAGACTGTCTCAAAAAAAAAAAAAAAAAAAGATCCCATGAAGCTGGGGCTCTGTTCCAGGCCAGCCTCAGGCCTGGCCTCATCCTAATGAAGTCATCCTGACCTGGTCCCAATCTTGGGACTCTGGTCCCGTGGATTCCCGCAGGGATCCGCAACCAGGCCGACAACTGCCCCAGGATACCCAACTCAGACCAGAAGGACAGTGATGGCGATGGTATAGGGGATGCCTGTGACAACTGTCCCCAGAAGAGCAACCCGGATCAGGTGAGGGCAGGCCAGACTCCAGCTGGGTAAGCCCTCTGGGTGAGCTGCAAGTTGGATTACCCAGCCCACAGCCCAGCTTAGAGCATTTCACACTGCCAGAGAAATGACCTCCTAGTCCGAGCAGCCTGGGGCGGGGGTTTCCTTGGGGTCAGGAGGACTTTGGCTATGCGGCTGGGTTGGGTGGGAGGCTTTCTGATTTCCTCTGTCTGATTGTGGACCCCCGTATGCTGCTCCCCGCAGGGGGATGTGGACCACGACTTTGTGGGAGATGCTTGTGACAGCGATCAAGACCAGTAAGGAGGCCACCACCTGGGGTGGGTGTCCGGGTAGCCCTTGACAAAACGCTCTGGAGGGCTCATTGTCTCTGGATCCCACCTATCCACTCTAGGGACGGAGATGGACATCAGGACTCTCGGGACAACTGTCCCACGGTGCCTAACAGTGCCCAGCAGGACTCAGACCACGACGGCCAGGGTGATGCCTGCGACAACGACGACGACAATGACGGAGTCCCTGACAGTCGGGACAACTGCCGGCTGGTGCCCAACCCTGGCCAGGAGGACGCAGACAGTACGGCGGGGGCGGGGCCTGCGGTAGGGGCGGGGCCAGTGGGGGCTCCTGGGGCGGGATCTAGGGTGGGAGGGGCCTGACCTGAGCCCACCGAGGGAGTCTCCCACCTCTCAGGGGACGGCGTGGGCGACGTGTGCCAGGGCGACTTTGATGCAGACAAGGTGGTAGACAAGATCGACGTGTGTCCGGAGAACGCTGAAGTCACCCTCACCGACTTCCGGGCCTTCCAGACAGTCGTGCTGGACCCGGAGGGTGACGCGCAGATTGACCCCAACTGGGTGGTGCTCAACCAGGTGGGAGCGGGATCCAAGTGGGAGGTGATGGGACCCTAGAACCCCCATAGTGAGGCCTATGCTGAGGACGGGGTGCCTAGGGCTGTCACGGCCAGCCTGAGGCCCTCCTTTCTTTGACCCCATCAGGGAAGGGAGATCGTGCAGACAATGAACAGCGACCCAGGCCTGGCTGTGGGTGAGAAGCGGCGAGCAGCGCAACCCTGCACGAGCGGGCTCAGGGAGAGGGGCCAGAGAAGGGGGGGGCCGGGGCTGAGGATGGGCGGGGTCAGAGGGGGGCGGGCCCGGACTGAGGAAGGGCGGGGCCAGGTGGGGCGGGGTTATGGGGGCGGGTCCGGGCAGAGGAGGGGCGGGGCCAGAGGAGGGACGGGCTTGGGAAGGGCGGGGCCGAGTGGAGCTGGACTCTGGTGGGGCGTGGCCAATGGTAGATGAGGGCGTGGCTGAGTCTGGGCTCCGCGAGCGGGGATGGGGCGGGTCTGCAGGGAGATAGGGACCCAGGGGGCAGGTTTGAACTCTGGGTGCCAGGTTCCGGGGGCTGGGGCTGGCTTTCGGAAAGGCCACTGCTCTCTCCCCATCCCTAGGTTACACTGCCTTCAATGGCGTAGACTTCGAGGGCACGTTCCATGTGAACACGGTCACGGATGACGACTATGCGGGTTTCATCTTTGGCTACCAAGACAGCTCCAGCTTCTACGTGGTCATGTGGAAGCAGATGGAGCAAACGTACTGGCAGGCGAACCCCTTCCGTGCTGTGGCCGAACCCGGCATCCAACTCAAGGTGCCAGGGCCGTCCGTGCCTGATCTCTGTGGTTCTCATGCCCTCCCATGCCCCTCTCTACAACCCTTTACAGCCCTTATAGCCCTCCAGCCTCCCAGCCTCATACTATGGACCTCAGAGCTGTCCCAGTCCTCCTCTGGGCTCCCGCAGTCCCCGAATCCTCCCAGTTCCTTGCACAAGCCCTCCAACATTCTCAAGGTCCCCCAGTCTTCCTATGGACCCTAAACCCTCTCGCAGAGCCCTAAACTTTTCCTTAGTTTCCAAGTCCCTCTGCAGAGCCCCCCAGTCCTCCCAGACCCTGAACCTGTCCACAGACTCCCAAATCCTCTCACGAACCTGCAGGCCACTGCTGCCCCCTGTGACCTATCCATAAGCTGCCATTTGGCCCCTCAAGAAGGCTTCCATGTGGGTCTCTTATCCGGAACCCTCCTGGCCGCCCACCACCTGCTGCTCCCCACTGTCTCTCCAGGAAGGTGTCTAGGGGGGCTCTGGTGGCCCGTGAGGTCTCTAACCACCTTTCCTGGGTACTGGCAGGCTGTGAAATCTTCCACCGGCCCTGGGGAACAGCTGCGGAACGCACTGTGGCATACAGGAGACACGGACTCCCAGGTGCGGCTGCTGTGGAAGGACCCGCGAAACGTGGGTTGGAAGGACAAGAAGTCCTATCGTTGGTTCCTGCAGCACCGGCCCCAAGTGGGCTACATCAGGTGGGGACTCCACCCCCTGCGGTGGGCTGGGCCGGGGACACGTAGGCCCAGGTGGGAGTCCCCTGGCCAGGCAGGGGCTGTGCGACCCTGGTCCCCTTATCTGTACAATAGGAAAGATACAGTGCAGTTAGAATGAACCTATGCTGGTCCAGGCGTGGTAGCTCACACCTGTAACCCCATCACTTTGGAAAGCCAAGGTGGGAGGATTGCTTGAGCCCAGGAGTTCGAGGCCAGCCTGGGTAACCTGTCCCTACAAAAAAGAAAAAATTTAGGGCAGGTGCAGTGGCTCATGCCTGTAATCTCAGCACTTTGGGAGGCCGAGGCGGGTGGATCACCTGAGGTCAGGAGTTTGAGACCAGCCTGGCCAACATGTTGAAACCCCGTCTCTACTAAAAATACAAAAATTAGCTAGGCGTGGTGGTGGGGGCCTGTCATCCCAGCTACTCAGGAGGCTGAGGCAGGAGAATTGCTTGAACCTGGGAGGCGGAAGTTGCAGTGGGCCAAGATCGTGCCATTGCACTCCAGCATGGGTGACAAGAGTGAGACTCTGTCTCAAAAAAAAAAAAAAAAAAAAAGGAGCCAGGTGTGCTTGCACGTGCCCATGGCCCCAGCTACTAGGGAGGCTGAGGTCACTTGAGTCTAGGAGTTAAGGTGGCAGTAATTGCACCACTGCACTCCAGCCTGAGTGACAGAGCGAAATCCTGGCAAGGACACAGCACACGGTGTGTATCCAGCTAGAAATGGGGCCTCACCCAGTCCGTTTCTCAGTCTCTATTCCATGCTGCTAGCACCAACTATGTCCAGGGCCCTTGATGGTGTTTAGCACCAACTATGTCCAGGGCTCTGTTTAGCACCAACTATGTCCAGGAAACTGAGGCCCAGGGCAGAGGCCTCACCTGCTCCCAGTGCAGCCCAGTCAGGGGTACCCATCTTCCAGGGCTGACCACTGAAGCTCTGAGAGGGAAGGGCCTAGTCCAGGTCCCCCACCCCTCACCATGTCTGACCCTCAGGGTGCGATTCTATGAGGGTCCTGAGCTGGTGGCCGACAGCAACGTGGTCTTGGACACAACCATGCGGGGTGGCCGTCTGGGGGTCTTCTGTTTCTCCCAGGAGAACATCATCTGGGCCAACCTGCGTTACCGCTGCAATGGTGAGCCGAGGGCCGGCGGGGCGCAGGCGGGGAGTCTGCACACAGGCCCTGCTGGCCTTCTCAGCCCTCGTCCGCTTGCTCTTTCCCTGCAGACACCATTCCAGAGGACTATGAGACCCATCAGCTGCGGCGAGCCTAGGGACCAGGGTGGGGACCCACCGCCGGATGACAGCAACCCTCACTGTGGCTGGATTGGGGATGGCCGTCCTGAGGGGGAAGCGAGAAGGGCTCAGAGAGGACAAAATAAAGTGTGCGTGTGGGGAGTGGCAGCTGTGGTTTTTGCTGCGTTGAGACAGTAGGGATGGGCCTCTGAGGGAGGGTCGGGCCAGGGGACCCCAAACCCAGGCCTCAGTGCTACAGCTGCTGCTGAGTGCCAGTGGCCTGCCAGGGACTGTCCAACTGTGACTTGGGGTTTGGGGATGACCCACCACCTCATGGTCACAGGCCTGGATGCCAGCCATGGAAGAGCTGAGACCCCTGATACGGTGTCCGCCCCAGGATTCTGGGGGGCAGGTTTGCAGTCACCCCAGCTTTGGGGACCCCTTCCCTCGCTTGGTCTGGGGTGTGTGTGTGTTCGGAAGGGCCGAGGCACCTGCCAGGTGCACCTGCCATGCCCATGTGTCATCCCTGAGGGAGGAGGGAGGGGCTCAGATAAAAGAGGAAGAGCCAGTGACGAAAACGTTGGATTTTTATTACGTTTCATTACAAAGGATGCAAAGGTACAAAGACAAAAGCGGCCACGCCAGAGGATGGGGCAGGGACGGCCGAGTGTGCCCTGAGCCGCCTGCCCCCGCCCGCTGTGGCCGCCCACAATCATGGCCCACGGGATGTCCGTGGCAGAGTATACATGCTGGGGTTGGGGGAGAGCCAGCCTGGGCACAGAGGGGCACAGGCGGGAACAGGGCTCGGACTGGCGGGTTTGCATATATCAGTGGGGCCGCCCAGCCCCTTGGGGGCAGTTTCCTACTCAGGGGCATGGCAGGGCCAGTGGACTTTGGCTGCCAAAGCCCTCCTTCCCCAGGCCTGCTGGCCAAGGCCATGGCTAAGTCCCCTTGTCCCTGATGGGCAGGAGGTCAGAAGTGCTTGATGGCTGGGCTGGGCAAGGGTTGCCCCCAAATTCCAGAACACTTCAAGATGGGGGCCACCCCTGGACCCCAACACATGCCACCTGTCCCTGGCTTCTGGGGATGGGGTGCTGGCCAGGAGCCCAGAAGGTGGACAGAGCCTCTGGAATCGTCAAAGCCAGCACCCCAAGGCCCAGCCCCTGCCCCCCATCCTGCCCAGGAGGAGCCAGGGCCCTGAGACCTGCAGGTCTGAGAAAGTGACAGGAGAGAAACTGAGGCTCGGGTCACGAGGCACTCGTTCCTGCCCCACCCATGCCCTTTGGAGCTCCCCAGCACCCAGGCCTGGGGGTACAACTTACTCCACCTCCTGCTCCCAGGGGAGAACAGTGTCTGTGGCCACTGGGGGTGGGTGGACACCTGTGCCACACGGAAGGGTATGGGGTGCCTGACCCCTGCCTGGTCAGGACCCTGGAAGGCCAAGGGCCACAGGGAACAGGACACTCAGGTGGAGCTGGCTGGGGAACATCCCAGGGACCCCCAAATCACACGCCGCAAGACCCCCCAGGAAATGGAGGCCCCTGGTCCATGGCGAATGGGGATAGAAAGAGACCCAGGTGTCCATGTAGCCCAGGCAGGCCTCCCAGGGTGAGGGGCCGAGTCTTGCCCCTGCTCTTAGGCTGTGTAGGGAAGGCTCTGGCGCCCGCACGCCCTGACCCAGAGCACCACACGCAGGTGACGGGCCAGGCCCAGGGGCACATCTGTGCCATCGGCTTTGTGGCCCTTGTTCTGAGAGCCCTTGCGTCCCACCCCCACAGGGAGGGCCCCTCGGCCTCTGAGACGGCTCCATCAGGACCCAGTGAAGGTGACGGGAGCTGCTCTTTTCAGGGCGGGGCGACAGAGGACCCCTGAATACTGCTGGACCTCACTCTGCCAGTCTATCCCTGGTTGGAGGGCTCCTTGGAAATACAGAAAATTCAGGAAGCAGGTCGCAGCCTGAGTTTGGAAGGATGTTTGGTTAAAAAACAGCTCAAGGCCCACCTAACAGCGGCACCAGAGCCCCCTCTAGGGACAGGTCCCGCTGAGCCTGATCAGGCCTGGGATGCTGGGCAGAAGAGGCTCACACCTGTAGCCCCAGAACTTTGGGAGGCCGAGGAGGGAGGATCGCTTGAGCCCAGGAGTCCGAGACCAGCCTGGGCAACACAGCAAGACCCCATCTCTAAAAAAATAAAACAGAAGCCACCCTGCCTTGCCCCCCATGGGCCTGTCCCACCTGACTGGGCTCAGGCAAGGTCCCAGCTCACAGCCCCCAAGCTTGACATCCAAGCCCCAGCAGGAGGGATGGATGGACATGGGAGGCCCTCCTGGCTAAGGGTCCTCCTGTGAGCTCGGCCCCCTGAAGAAATCAGGCCAAATACACCGATGCCAACACTCTCCTACCCAGAGCCGAAAACGCACAAGCAGGGCCCTGACAGGGGCAAAGAACCCTCTTCTCTGGAGGACACAGAGAGAGGCTGAGCTCGGGCTACACCCTCTGCCTGCCAGACTCGCCACCCTGGGGAGTGACGTCAGCGAAACAGGCAGGTGGGGATGCCATGCTCTCAGGAGGGAGAGCCCTGGCCGAATTTCACTGTAGGGGACTGGTGTGCCCAGTGGAGGGTCTGCGGAAGCCATGAGCACACGGGTGGGTGGGGAGAGCAGCCTCTAACTCAGCGTAGACCAAGCACACAGGCGGCAGGTCAACGTACATGCCGCAGCCCCCCACATGGGCCTGCCCCTCAGGAAGTGGCTCATCAAATCACAGTATTTTCACATCACAAAGCAAAAGGTTGATTTCCTTAAGCTGTCTTTTTTCAGAAAGTCTTGGCAATTCAAGAATATGTAGTAGTGATATTTAAAAAAAAAAAAAACACGTACACACACACACAAAAGGCCATGGGAGGCCCGCCCAGGTCCAGGAGGGGCACGAACCCTTTTGGAACGCGGGGATGCCTGGCTGCTGACTCCTGGCTGGGCCCTGGGGACCTGAATGGGCCCCACTTTCTCTGGCAAGCTTGGACCTTGGTCCACCAGGTTCTCATTGGAAAAAGAACTCCGTAACGGACCAAGGTTGTCACGTTAACACAATGTCACTGTGAATCTGGCTTCAGGATGCTGGAAATGGGCCACGGGCCTGGGATGCTCCGAGGTGGGCATCCCTCCTCTCCTATCTGTCCACACCGAAGACCAGGGGACAAGTAGTGGTGCCCACCGGAGGCTGGACAGACGGGGAATGAGGGCTGATGAGGTTTCCTAGCGTGGTCCTCAAGGCCTTGTTTTGAAAACCGCATCCAGGCGGGTTGCTTGTAATTTTGTTAAGGCCATTTTTTAAAAAGTCCTACATACAAGTTTAATGGTAATCAAACTCCCCTATGTACATGTAGTTTTTCTTAAAAAAAAAAAAAAAAAAAAAAAGTCCCCGCTGTCTGCCCCCAGCCTCCGTCATGGTAAGAGAAAGTGACCTTGACCTGGACAGACCGACACTCTGCCCCCGCCATACCTTGGAACAAGACGGCAGCAGGAGCAACATGACCAGGGAGCCTTCTCCTATGAGTGGCCACTTGGCTGCTCAGACACATGCCAAAGGCGTTGCCGGGGAAAGAGAGGGAGGGATAGTCGCTAGGATCAAACCCAGCTCTCGAGGACAGAAGCCAGGGTGCCCAGGACCCCAGTGAAAGCAGCGGCCATAACACCACAAATAAACGGACTCAGCAGAAGGCGCTGGCCTGGCAGGCAGGAGCGAGCGAGAGCTGCAATGCAGTTTTGGGGGGATCAGAACAGCGGTTCCTATTCCAAGGAGAACAGCAGAAAACAAAGCTAACCCCGATGCCTCCTTCACAGGGTCCGCGGTATGGAGGGTTCAGGACGGCTCCCAAGGACCCTGTCACCCTGGTCTTGGAGGTGCTCCTGAAACTAAAACGCACACTGCTGTGTGTCTCCAAGTCCACCTGACATGACCCTGAGCTGCCAAGAAGGGGTGGCCGGCAGACCACACTGCCCAAAAGAGGGGGCGTGGGCTGGGAGCCAGAGGGTCGGGCGGGGAGGGGATGAAATGCCAGCTCCACCCAGGTTCTCAGGGAGGACTGTGCTCCTTATCTCGGGGACCCTCGCTCCCTGCCAGTCTCCCACACTCTTGGAGCAGAGAGGTCTCAGCTGCCACTGGTCGTGGCGTCTTCACACACACACTCTAAGGACTAGCAGGCACCTCTGGGAGAGGCCAGCAGGGCTGGGTCTTCGAGAGACCATCAATAAAAGGCGAGGCCCGTTCCCGGAAGTCTGTTATGTGGCCCTGGCAGAGGCACCTCTGCCTACCATGAGCTCCTGACAAGTCCCTGCCCGCCGACCAGCCCTTTCGTTTTGAGATAACTTGGGGTGAAACCCAAAAGCTGGACACACTGCTTAGACTCAGGCGGGTGACGGGCTGCTTTGGGGCGCGTGGCCTCCATTTCCAGTTAGCTTAAAAAATAGGTAAAGTTGGATTTCTGAAATAAAAACATGCTCTCAGGCAAGTGTTGGCTTAAAAAGTTAAGCCACTCATCTACAACCAAAATGTAAATAGAAACTAAAAGGAAAACAAAACACACAATGAAACTCCCCTGGCCACCTCTCCCTGTACCTTAAATTAACAGCATCTATGACAGGACCGGTGACCACAGTGCGGGACAGGAGGGGCCACGGGTTGTAAAGCCCCAAGAGGTAACCCCTGTCTCCGCGTGCGACCCCTCACGGGGCCTTCCGGTCACTTCCCGGCAAAGGTGGCCACCAGTGGGCCTGCCTGGGGTGAGGCAGGGCTTGGAGGGGATGGAGACAGGGCGAGGAGGGTCGTGCGGGGTCCGCCGCCCTGCATGCTCTGTCCACTTTGCGCCTGCCCTGGTGGACACCAGGGCTCTGTGTGTGCTCAGAAATATAAAAGACAGCCGTCAAAATAGTGTTTATTTCACTTTGCGTCTGCCCCGCGCTCTGGCGCCTCCTCCCTGGGGCGGTGTGGGGCTCGCTCTCTACCTGACCACGGGCTAGGGATGGCGGATGGGTCGGGGGACCAGGAACTGAGGAAGGCAGTGAGAGCTGGACAAACAGTCGGAAAATGCGCCACGGCCCACAGCCCTGGTGGACCATGCGTGCCCCTCCCCTGAGCCTGCCTGCCACGCCGGGAGCTGACACTTCCCGCATCTTACAGGGGACGGCTCAGGCCCCGGGGCTGGGGGCGAGGGAGCCAGTGCAGGGAGGGTCTGCAGGGGTGGGGGGCTCACGGCCTCCGATCCCAGCCCAGCCCCGGGCAGGCAGGTGGGTGGATGGCCCAGCTCGCGGCCTCGCGATTGGGCTTCGCGGGAGGTGGACAACCGGGGGCGGGCTGGCAGGGGGCGCTTGGCGGCATTGCAAGCTCAGAATCACAAGCTCGGCCGTTGGCGAGGGACGGAGCGTGGCCGTCCCCGGGCTGGGGAGGCGCCGTCGGGACGGCTGAGCGGCAGGGTGCCGGCGTGCCCGCTCACAGGCGGTCCATCCGGAAGGTGTCCTCGGTGGCTGGGTCGGCCAGAACCATGTCGGGGTCGTTGAGCATGTGCAGTCCGTCGAGGGTCAGGGGGTCGATCTTGAGTTCGTCCAGGGGAAACTGGCTGTCGGAGTCAAAGCTGACGTCGCCGACCCCGGCCAGAGAGCTGGTCAGTTCTTTAGAGAGGCTGGGGGGGGACTCTCCTGTCACTGGGGGGTGGGGTGGGGACAAAAGGCACTGCTTAGCCTTGGCTCCATCGCTCGCATCCATGGGTTGGACCAGGCATGCCTGCTGGGCAACTCTGTCCCCTGGGTATGCTGGCAATGTCTGGGGACATTCTGGCTGTCATGACTGGGGAAGGGGACGCTACTGGCACACGAGCTGCTGCTCAGCACCCTACAGTGCCTGGACCCCAGACACCAGTCTGGCCCCAGATGTCAGGAGCACCAAGGAGAAGCCTCGGGCCAAGGGCTGTGTCACTGACACACGTCAGTGTGACCTGGTGGGGACAGGGACCTCCCTGGCTTTGCCATGAGGTCTCCTTGGCATGAGTCACTGAGAAGTAGGCTGGGGTGACTGAGTGGACCCAGCTGCTGCTAGGGCTGGAGGGAATTCTCGGTTCCCCACAAAGACCCGGGTTCAAACCTAGGCTTCCACCTGTACTCAGTTTCCAGGTCTGAGAAATGGGTCTGAAAGGCCCTGTCTTTCTGGGCTGTTGAGGCCATTGCGGGGGTAAGATTCTCAGATTCTTCTCCTGAGTCCGAGGCTGGCACGTCCACCCTTGAATTTCTTGCCAACTGCTTCCTACACCCGCGGGGTGGGAACGAGGTGCTGGATTCTGCACTCAGAGCCCAGGCCACAGTGGGTGGCACTAAATACGGACACTTCCAGTTTGGAAGAGGCCAGTGAGGACTGCTCGGGGGGTTGGGAGGCATCACCCTCAATCCAGCAGCCCTGGCTCATAAGAGAATCACCTTCTTTAGCAGGGAGACCAGCTCTGGGTGGCCATAGGAAGGTCTGGGTTCTGTGCTAGATGGAGTCGGGTCTTCCTGACATGTGCCATGCAGGATGGGGCTGGCTCGTCCCCAGGAGCCCAGGCGCCGGCTCAGACTGCTTGGGTGCGGTTGTCACGGTGTATCACGGCCCTGACCTGTTAGCTGGCTGCCCGGGCTGGGCTCACCAGGCAGGGCCCACCCCACGGCCGTCCCTGACCCTGGTGCACATTCAGGTCCGGGGCCTGGGCAGTGGACATTGTGTACCCGACTGCTTGACCTTTACCCGGGCTGCTCGGCCACACAGGAGGCTGCCGAGAGGCGAGAGTGACCATCTCTGTCCTATGCACGGGACATCTGGTCCAGGGGTGTCTCCCTGGCCTGGCCCGAAGCCCAGGAATGAGTCAAATTTGGGGGAGAGGGAGTGTGGCCTCCTCGGGCCCCCACCAAGCTTGGGTCATAGCCCTGGCCCTGTCAACCCTCATGCTGCGGGGCAGCAGTCTCTGGCTGTCTCCGCATGGGCTGAGGCCCCTTGGGGCGCCGCACACCTGCCCCCGGCCTGGCCTCACCTGTGAGGATGATGTTGGGGATGCCACTGTGGCTGGCGTATCCCAGCTGCTGCGAGTCCGGCAGGCTCCCGTGGCTGCCCGTGAGGCCCATCATGGCCGCCTGTGAGTAGTTGAGTGTGGAGCCGGGGCTGTACAGGCTGCTGGAGCTGATGGCGTTCTCCATCATGTTGAACTGCTCCAGCTGGGAAGGGAGGCACACCAGGCTGTGAGGGCCACCACGGGCCTGCCCGGTTGGCCACCCCAGGCCCCTGGCTGCTGTGGCTGGCCTGCCCACAGCTGGGGACGATGTCCCTGCAGGATGCCCGGCACCCAGGCTGCCAAGCACGAGCCCCGCTCCGCCCGCCACCTGGGGCCTCCCCGCCACCCTGGAGGCTGGCTGGATGAATGGATGAATGGATGAGCAAGTGAGTGAGCAGCTCCAGGCTGCCACCAAGCCCCCTGGATGTCCCCGATCCTGGCCTCCACGAAAAGCCAGCAAAACCTCCCGGCAAACCCGCGTGCACAGTCCATGCCTAGGCGCCGCGTCCGTAGCCACGGTCCCATCCCTGTCTGGCCCGGCGTTCGCTGCCTGCCCCTCCTCACCCTCTGCCCTTGGCCTCCACTCTGTGGGCAGGCACAGATGCCAGGGGAGGCAGCGCCAGGCCACCCCTGCCAGGGACTCAGCCTCTGTAGCCTGCAGATGGGACAGGGTGGGGGCCAAGGGGCAAAGCTGTGGGGCAGGCAGGGGCCCCCCGAGCATGCGCAGCTCTGACTCGCAAGGCCCAGGTCCCAGCAAGGGTCCCAGCGAGCATCTGTCCTGGGCACCAGCCGACTGGCGGCCTGGGCGCCCGCTCACCTGGTGGGACAGAGCATTGGCCTGCCTGGCCGCCATCTGCTGCTCATAGTACGCGTCCCCAAACACGCTGCCCAGTGTGGAAGTGTGCTGCAGACAGAAGAGAGGCCTGCTGTGGTCACGGCCCAAGGCCAGGCAGGAAGTCGGCACCTCCCAAACCCAGCTGGAAGACAAGAGGCCTCTGGAACCTCCCAGATGGTGCCTGGGATGGCAGAAGGCTGATGATGATGCTTATTTTAGGGTTCCAGAAGTACCCCCCAATCCTGGATGACTTTTTTCCACCACCTGATCCTGGGAGGCCTCTGCACCCCGAAACCCCCTTCCCAAGGCCCCATCCCCATCTCCTCTCCTCAAGCCGGGCTAAGGGAGCCTCCATTTCCCTCATAGGGAAGTTGGGGGCCACAGGGATGAGGAACGCCCACCCAACAGGCCCCAGAGGAGAACCTGTCACCAGGGCCAAGGCAGGAAGTGCCCAGACGTTACATTCAGGACCGAAAGTGCACTTGGTGACTCCTGACAGGAGACAAAGGACAGGATGCAGGCCACGTACATGGACAGGATGGGCGTGCAGAGCCAGCCACCAGCTGAGAGAGCACAGGACAGGCACAGGGAGAGCCCCTGCCCAGGGCTGCTGGCCTGCAGGACCTGGAGCCCTACTCCTGCTATCCAAGGCCAGCAGGGCTCTCAGAGGCAGGGGGACAGGGGCTGTCCCTGTGACAGGAGCAGGGGGCTAGCGGAACTTACAGGTGGTGGAGACGCTAGAAAGGAGGCACCCGGAGCCCCTGCCCAAGAGATGGTGGGATGAGGCCTGGGTGGGGTGTGGAGGTGAGGAGACGGTGGCTGTGGACGAGGCCTCGGGAGCCGCAGCTGCAGTGTGACCTTGAGGCTGCAGGAGGCCTGGCAGCATCCCAGGGGCTGGGAGCTCTGGCTGGTGTCCCCAGGAAGCCACTGTCCCCCAGCCATTCTCAGAGCTACAGCATAAGGCATGTGCCCTTCAAGGCATCCAGGTGAATGTCTCCACAGACCCAAGGCCCTGGCCCTCTCCCCTGGAGCTCCCCATCTGAGCTTTGCTCTAGAGCGATCCCCTTTGTTCCAGGAAGATCCCAACGCCTTAGCTTCTGGCCTCAATCCCAGAGAGGGGCCGGCCACAAACCCACCGGCTGCTCCTGGTGGTCAGTGGGCAGACAGCGAGACAAACATGCTCATCCTGGGGCATGAGGGCTTGTGAGGTTGGACATCCCACTCAAACGCCAGGGAAGAGGTAAAAAGGTAAGCCAAGGAAGGCCAACCCACGTGGCAAAAATGCTATCTTGGCCCTAAAAATCAACGGTTTCGGGTTTTGGAAACAAGGACTGCAAGCTTGTGGCTTGGTTTGCCCGAGGCGAGGGAGGCAGGCAATAGGTAATGTCCTGGCTGCTGTAGAGCTGGTCCAAAGCTGGGTCTGTCCTGGGGCTCGGGGTGTGGGGTGGGCCCAGGCTTCCAGGACAGCGCCTGATCCTGTCCCTGTGGGCTTGGGCTCAAAAAGACCTGGCATATGCGGGGAAACACAGGCTGAGGCTTCCCTGTGAGGCTGCCATGAGGGCTTGCCAGAAAGGTGAGCTTGAAGTCGGGAGAAAGCCACAAACCGGACCAAATGGTAGCTGCCTGTGGCCCAGGGCCTTGCTGGGGTGCACACAGTGCCTACTCGAGGCAGGGCACAGCAGGTGTGGGGTGGTCTGGGCCTGTGGGACCGATGGATGAGTCCTTGGAGACACAGTGCAGAGGGAAGGCAGGTCTGGCCTCCACCTAGAACCATCTGCCCCTGAAAGCCCCATCCTGATGTCCCAACACCTCCAAGAGCCACCTGCCTCCCGCATCAGCGCACGACGGACACCAGACACACAGACGTGGGCTTGACAACACCGCCACCTGCTCGCTGCCCGGCAAACTAACCCGCTTTGGCTTGGGGCCCAAAAATTCACCAGACGTTCTGGTGACTCTCTCCTGAGAGAAACTGGCTTCACCCCTAATTCCTGTCCTGTCTCACACGCAAGAGGGACCTCACTCAGGAACCAGCCCCCGCTGGGCTGCCCACCTGCGACAGGCCCCACCTGCCGCTTCTCCAGCGCCCCCAGCGCCATCCCCAACAGCACCACACGACGAGACCAGACACGCTGCCAGAGCCCGAGAGCTCAGAGAGCCAGTGTGGACAGACTGAGCGTGCGCAGACACCAGGCTGACCCCCATGCCTCCCCGAGACCACTGCTGCCCCCCACGTCGCCTCTACAACACGGGGCTACAGGCAGTGATCCCAGACAGCCCTTGCCTGATGGGGCAGATGTCCCTACACACGTGTGAGAGCTGGAGATGGGGGCAGAGGGGCTTCGCTGTCCTTGTCTGCGGCACTCACAGTTTGCCCTGGGACAAGGGAGCCCAACCTCAGCCCTGGAGGGGCGACTCTTCTATCTAGCTGAGAAGTAGGACGAGAGCATCCCTTCTACCAGGGACAGGGATGGCTTCAGCACCCGGGGCACAGCAGTGGCTGCTAGGGGCTTCTCAGCTCGGTGAAATTGTGGGGATGAGATGGTCCCAAGATAGTGGAGTTCTGGGGAGGCTCTGCTGCCAGGGTAAAAAAAGTTGGGGGCTGGATGTTGGCCTTGCGGGTACCCCTTTTCCCGGACACACGTTCTAGATGGAATGTGGGGTCTACTGGCCACATTTGATGTCCAAGCACAACACGAGGAGGCTGAGTGGGGAACCAGGCTGGCCGCTCCCACCGGCCAGGCAGAACGGAGGGGCATTCCGAGGAACCTGAGCCTGGGAGGGGCTGGGGCATCAGCAAGTCAGGGTCCTACGGTGCTGGGTGCAGCAGGAAAACCCAGGGCTGATGGGTGAGGTCTGAGGCCGGCCTCAGTCTCCTGTCTGTGGAATGGGGACAAGGGCCCTGAGACACTGCAGAGTGGCTCAGAGAAGCCTCCTGGGCCAGTGGTTCTGGAAAAACACAGCTGCCTATGGGGTGAAGGGGAAAGCAGGGCCGAAGAGTCAGCGCCTTCCCTGTGGGCCGGCCAGCCATCTCAGTTGCACCCCCAAATCGGGGGAGCCCCCAAAGCTCCAGCTCACTCTCCGGGTGGCACACTGGGTGTGGAGGGCATCGCCCCTGGGCCACTCAATGCGGACATCCAGGCAGGGCCACAGCCATCGCTAACGTCACTAATGTACATGAGGCACCCTTGTCACCCCCACCTAGTAGTATTCAGCAGAGGCAGGCCCTGGTGGCTCCTGGGAAGGGGCCTGTGGGGTTCCTGCCCTGGTGCAGCCTGGTGGGTGCACAGCTCAGGTCCGATGGCGTGGACGGGATGAGATGCATGAGGACATGCATGAGGACAGACAGCGGGCAGGGAACACATGGGGCATGAACAAGACGAGCGTTGGCGCCCGCAGGCCAAGGGGGAGGCGACGCCCCTTACTTGCGGGGAGCTCCCCGGGGAGAAGCCTTGATTGGAGACTGGCGAGGTGGGAGACTGGTTGGCCGGGGAGCCGGCGCTAGTGCGGTACTGCTGTAGAGCCGGCGCCTGCGATGACAGACAGGTCAGCACGCTGCAGCCCAGCTGCCCCAAGCCCGGGCTCCAGTCCCTACTTCCTGGGAGCAGCCTGATCAGCCCCCAGGCAGGTCCCCCCACCCCTCACACCTTGGTGATGTCGCCACCCCACTGGTAGGCAGAGGAGCCTGGGCACCTGCAGGAAAGGTGGGTCCCTGAGACCTAGGGGGAGCCGCCCCCAAACCCCGCTTCCGAGGAAGGAACGGTGTGGAGGGTGGAGAACTGCCCTCCTTCCTAGAGCTACAGGAGGGTGATCAGAGGGTTGGCCCTGACTCAGCAGGTTCAGACCCAGATAGCAACGCGTGCACTCTCATGCATGCACACCGACACAGAGACACACCCACGTGCACACATATCTGCACTAGAATATATATACCCACGCATGCACACCCACACAGACACATGCACACACATCCATGCACATATGGACACCCCCACATACGTACACATATCCACACATGAATGTACATACCCACGCATGCACACCCACACATGCACACACGTCTACCCACACCTACAAATGCACACACGTGCATACATCCACACACAGATGTACATACCCACAAATGCACACATGCACACATCCGCACAAATGTACACACCCACACATGCACACATACCCACACACAAATGTCCATACATCCACAAATGTCCACACACCCACAAATGTACATACCCACGCATGCACACGTGCACACACATCCACATGCATGCACACCCATGCAGGTGCACACCACATACACTTGCACCCACCCACTTGTGCACACCCACAACCCACACACACACAGCCTCACGGGCAGGGAAAATCCAAGGCTGGGCAGGCGGGTGCTGCCTCCTATTCCCGGCTCTCCCTCACTGTGTGCCCTGGGCAGGTCCTCTGCCTCTCTAAGCCCCCGAGTCTGCAGCCCAGCGGTCTGGCCCGTCTCTAAGGGTGGGGACTGAGTGAAGGCCATCTTGCTAGCAGCCCAGGCTCCCAGCACGGGGCAGCCAAGTCACTATCCCTGCCCTACTGCATAACCTGGGTTATGCCGTCTGAGACCTGCAAGGGGCTAGCACTTCCTCCACCTGCTCGAGGGACCAAAGGCCCGGGCATCTCACTGCTATGACCCAGACCTTTCAGAGAGGCAGGCTGGGCCAGGCCAGGCCCTGGATTCAGACCATGCTCTGGTCCTGGCACGGCCCAGCCATGCTGTGTGCCTGCAGACAATTTGCCTGACCTGTCTGAGCTGGTCACTGAATGAGGCCCAGCCTGACCAGTCCAGGGCCTATAACTGCTGTCTCCCCCATGTCCTTGGTGGCACTTTCTGGGCAGTGTGGGGTAGGGCTTGAGTCCAGGTGGGGTGGGGCGGGGCAGGGCGGGGGGTGGCAGGGAGCTCTCCTGTGTGGGTGACAAGTGCCAGCACTGTTACTTAGGGATGACTGACTTGAAGTGGGGGCAGGAAGCCATCTTTCTTGTGGGGGGTGCTGGGCATAGACAACCTGACCTGAGAGCCCTAGAGGGTCGTCCCTGCACCTGGCCCAGACACCCTGTGCCTCCAACACCACCCAGCTCCAAGGCGAGGCCCCACCTTGGGAGCCTCCCCCAGGACCTGCTGTGTTTCCACCAAAGGAAAGACTTGGGCACTTTCCCATCCGGGGGCCGTGGGTGGTACCCTCCGAGAGGTCAGAGCAGCTTGGGAATGTGGGTCTCTACCTGTAGGCTCACCCGCCTGCCCCACCCCGCTCAGGGGGCTGTTCTTTGCAGAGCACACAAATTTTTGGAGGACATTTAGCCTGCGGCTGGCAGCCGGGTCAAGTGGGAGGACTTGTGCCCCAAACACAGGTCCCTGTTTCTCTGGATGTGGCCCCATGCAGCTGTTTCCCACCCAGCCCGCACCACTGGAGCAAGCAGAGTCAGGAAGATTTGTGGGTACGGGGTCAAAGCCCAGCCCTGTCTGCCTGAGCTGGCCCTGAGCAGAAAGTCCAATGGTCTGAGCTGTAGCCCCCAGCCCTGGGCCCCAGGCTCTGTGCCCAGTGGGCTGCCGCCTCTCAGACTGGCCTCGCCTTTCCTTCCCTGATGAGCTTACGTCACCCCTGGCCCCCGGCCTGCACCCCGGCCCTGAGAATGCTGTACTCTTCTTGCCTCCAAGGAAGCCTGGCTTTGGATGGGAGAGGTCAGACAGGCCAAGCGGGGGTGCTCGGCAGTTAAACATGGGGTGGCCCACCTTGGGTGGAGTCTGGGGCCAGCCACCTGCTCATGACTCAGTTTCTCCATCTCTACAGGGAGTGACAGTCTCAGTTTGATTCCAAGGGTAGCCCCGTGGAGGGCTGGGCCCGGGCAGCATTCACTGGGGTCCTGACCCCTGGCCCATGCAGCAGGTAACCTGACTGTTCTGCAGCCCCCGGGCTGTCCTCACAAGACCCCCAGCCAGGCCCCGAGGGCCCCCACCCTGGGCTTACCGAGGCGATGTCGATCCCCATCGACGGCTGGCCAGGGTTCTCTGGGGGGGACTGGGGGAGAGAGGACGGTACCGTGACCGCAAGTGGGGGCGGCTGTGGCCCACGAGTCAGGCTGGCGCTGGGCAACAGGGGGCCACCGGGGGGCAGGCGGACGGGCGCCTGTGGGGGTGGCGGGGGTGGTGGCTGCTGGGACGCGGGCGGAGGAGGCGGCGGGGGCTGGGGCTGTGGCGGTGGCTGCTGGGAGCCCGCCTGGGTGAAGAAGGCGTAGGGCAGCTGCTGCTCCAGAGACAGGGCGTCCATGGCTACGGCCTGCAGGGGAGGAGAGCGTCAGGCAGGGCGGGTCCTGGTTGTCAGTGCCTGGTCCCCTCAGGCCCCCACAGCCTGGCATGCTCAGCAGGTGGGGTGGAAGTGCCCGTGATCACGGACAGCCCCTGGGCTCGGTGCTCCTCACGATGAGGAAGCCCAGGTTAGAGAGGGTGGGCCTCACCCAGGGCCCCAGGGGTCAGCTGGAGCTGTGCAGGACCTGACCTCCTCCAGCTTGTTGCGCCTGCACCCATACTACATGCCGTGCAGCTCAGGCCGCTCCACCAGCTGCAGGGCAAGCCCAGGATGGCCATCCCTGGTGACTCAGTGAGCAGCCAGCTCCCAGCCCCTGTGGGTGCTGTGGGGGAACCTCAAGTGATCTACCTGCCTTGGCCTCCCAAAGCCTTGCCCACCCTGGGGATGCTGGAGAGGATGGGGTTGCTGGAGATACCAGCATGGCCCCTCACCAAGGGCTGGCTCAGGCCTTCACAGAGCTGGAAAGAGGAAAATCAATGAGAGGGAAGTGTGTGACGCTGGCTGTCTGGGTGGAAACTCACAGCCAGGTGCTACCAAGCTGACAGTCCTTGGGGAAGGTAGGGTCCCTGCCCTCTAAGAAAGGCTGAGCGTGCTCAGGAGCTATGGGACAAAAACCGCTTAGCAGGATGCCCAGCCTCTGAGGACCAGTGGGTCATTTGTGAAGGGAAAAGAGTTTCCAGATAGAGGGAAGGGGCAGGTGTCAGATTAAGACAGCCTAGCTCATAAAGTGGCTGAAGACACAGCTGCCAGGAGCCAGCGCCCACAGCTCTGTCTGGATCTTGATCTGAATAAGACAACTTTGTAAGCAGACAGGAGACATGAGGGCCGAGGGGCGGGGAGAAATGGAGTTTGGGCCGGGCATTGCCAGGTACCAAGGAACTACCATTAACTTGGTTGTAGGTAAACAATGCCACTGTGGTTACGTTAAAAACAAACAAGCAGCAGGTGCGGTGGCTCACACCTGCAATCCCAGCACTTCGGGAAGCTGAGGTGGGGTGATCACTTGAAGTTGGGGGTTTGAGACCAGCCTGGTCAACATGGTGAAACTCTGTCTCTACTGAAAATACAAAAATTAGCTGGGCGTGGTAGGCGCATGCCTGTAATCCCAGCTACTTGGGAGGCTGGCACAAAAATTGCTTGAACCTGGGAGGCAGAGGCTATAGGAGAGCCAAGAGCATGCTACTGCACTCCAATCTGGGCGACAGAGTGAGACTCTGTCTCAAAAAAATAAAATTAAATTAAAATAAAAAAATTGAAAAAATTTTTTAAATGTCAAAGTGCTGTTAGGGTTTTTTGTTTTGTTTTTAAAAAGACAAAATGGATAAATTTCTAGAAATGCACAAATGACCAAAACTGACTCAAGAAAAAACAGAAAACCTGAATAGCCTTATAACAAGAAGATGAGATTGAAAACTTCCAGGCCGGGCGCGGTGGCTCAAGCCTGTAATCCCAGCACTTTGGGAGGCCGAGGCGGGTGGATCACGAGGTCAGGAGATCGAGACCATCCTAGCTAACATGGTGAAACCCCGTCTCTACTAAAAATACAAAAAACTAGCCGGGCATGGTGGCGGGCGCCTGTAGTCCCAGCTACTCGGAGGCTGAGGCAGGAGAATGGCGTGAACCTGGGAGGCGGAGCTTGCAGTGAGCCAAGATCATGCCACTGCACTCCAGCCTGGGTGACAGAGCGCGAGACTCCGTCTCAAAAAAAAAAAAAAAAAAGAAAACTTCCCAACAGATTTGAGCTAAGACACAGGGGGCTGCACTGATGAATTTTACTAAAATATATATTTTTTTTCTTTTTTAAGACATGGGATCTCACTATGTTCCCCAGGCTGGACTCAAACTCCTGGGCTCAAGCAATCCCTACTTCAGCCTCCCAAGTACCTGGGACTACAGGAATTTACCATTACACAAGCCCAATTTTACCAAACATTTAAAGAGGAATTAAAAATGCTTCCAAAAAATAGAAGAGAAGTGAACATTCCTAACTCATTCTATGAAGCTGCACTGATTAGGTAAAAAAGAGGGAAGACTCAAATTACTAAAATCAGAAAATGAAAATGAGAACTTTGCTACCAATTTTATGTGAATAAAAAGGATTACAAGGCCAGGTGTAGTGGCTCACGCCTATAGTCCCAGCACTTTGGGAGGCCGAGGTGGGCAGATTGCATGAGGCCAAGAGTTCGAGACCAGGCTGGCCAACATGGCAAACCCCATCTCTATTATTTATTTTTTTAAATTAGCTGGGCGTGGTGATGGGCGCCTGTAATCCCAGCTACACAGGTGGCTGAGGCACAAGAATTGCTTGAACTTGGGAGGCGGAGGTTGCAATGAACCAAGATCACGCCACTGCACTCCACCCTGGGTGACAGAGCAAGACTCTGTCTCAAAACTTTTTTAAAAAAGGGATTACAGCCAGGCGCAGTGGCTTACATCTGCAATCCCAGTACTTTTGGAGGCCAAGGCAGGCGGATCAGTTGAGGTCAGGAGTTCGAGACCAGCCTGGCCGGCATGGTGAAACCCCATCTCTACTAAAAATTAAAAAAAAAAAAAAAAATTAGCCGGGCGTGGTGCCTGTAGTCCCAGCTACCTGGAAGGGTGAAGTAGGTGAATGGTTTGAGCCCAGGAGGCAAGGCTGCAGTGAGCTGAGATCGTGCCACCGAATTCCAGCCTGGGCTACAGAGCAAGACTTTGTCTCAAAAAAAAAAAAAAAAAAAAGGGATTGCAAAAGAGTATTATGAACAATTTTCTGCCATCAAGTTGGATAGCAAAGACGAAATGGACAAATTCCGAGACACATACAAACTACCCAGAAAAGTAGATAAGCAAATACAGCAAATTGAAAAATCAAAAGCTAAGCTCTTGAGCCTTTTTTTTTTTTTTGAAATAGGGTCTCACTCTGTCTCCCAGGGTAGAATGCAGTGGTGTGATCATGGCTCACTGCAGCCTCCACCTCCTGGGTTCAAGTGATCCTCTCATCTTAGCCTCCCTAGTAGCTGGGAACACAGGCACACACCACCATGCCCGCCTAATTTTTTGTATTTTTGTAGAGATAGGGTTTCACCATGTTGGCCAGGCTGGGCTTGAACTCCTGACCTCAAGTGATCCACCCACCTCACCTCCCAAAGTGCTGGGATTACAGGCGTGAGCCATGGCGCCCGGCCTGAAAATATGATAACAACAATTAGAAGCGTTGGGAGCATTCTCAAGGTTTCAGGGCCTCCTGGAAGGAGCAGGAGGCCTGCCGAAGGTAGACCCAGGGGTCCACCTTTCCCTTTCCCCCTCCCACTTGCCCCCCACCTTGCCCTCGCACCTGAGTGATGGGTGACAACGGGGACAGGGTGGGCGATGCCTGCTGACGCCTCGCCTCTGTGCTCAGGGAAAGGGGGCTGACACCAGCTGGGCGGTGCTGTGGAGAGGAGCCAGGTGTGCTCATCCCTGGAAAGGAAGTGGGAGGGAGGGAGAGTGGGTGTGAGACTGATGACTGAGAAAGGGCTGCTTACACACCCACAGTCACACTGCATGGGAATAGCTTAACTGCTCAGACAGAAGCCCGTGGGCATGTCCCAACTGCCAAACCTGGGCACCCCCTGAAGGCCCTGATCCCTAACCCAGGGGTCCCACAGTCCTGCATAGTCTGTTCTTCCTTCCTTCCACGAAGCAGGTGTCTCACAGCCAGCCAACCAGCACGTCCCCATCTCTGGAGCATACAATTGGCCCCCAGATGGACATGTGACCAGGCTGGCCCAATGAGAGTCTTCCCAGGGACTTTGGATGGAATTCCAGGAAGGGCTGTCTGAAGCCGTGCGTGGGGCATCCTGTGGTGAAGGGAAGAGCTAGCTGAAGGGCTATGGGGGAGAGGCAGCATCTGAGCTTGCTTCCCACTTTTAGGAGACAATAAATGTCTTTTTTTTCTTTTGGTTGAAAACGGCTTGGGCTGTGGTTAGCTTCAAGCCAGCAGGTCCTGCCCAATGCTGTGGTTTTGTCCACTGCCTCATGGATCTTGCCCTCCTTTGGTGAATGTGTCCATTCCTGTAGCTGCTTCTCTTGGCCCCCAGACCTGAGCACCTGCTGTCCCCCATGTCCCACATCCCCTTCCTCCTCCCCCGACCTGGCGCATTCCCTGCGCTGCAGTGCCACCCGTCAGGCTGCCTGAACTAAAGAATGTCACTCCTCAACATCCTTCCCCCTCTCTGCCCTAGGGTCTGACACATTCATTCCTGCTGGAAGTCCTGCCAGGGGCTGCCTCATCACCCCTTCCCTCACCCCGGCCCCAGAGGCCCTTGCCCTGAGCAACCCAATCCTTGGATTCTGCTGCAGTGATGGAGCTGGGTGAGGACAAGTTCAACGTGGCAGTAGCTGGGGCTGGTTGGGTTATCGTGGGCACCATGCCAGACAGGCAACAGGTCCCTCAATGACAGGAGGAGCCCTGGGGGCCTGGCCTGACCCCCATCCACCCTGGAGACTCGGTTTCCTGGCTGGTGAGATGGCGTCGATAACAGCCGCCCTCTCTGGTTCAAAGTGAGGCCCTGGTGAGGTCAGGAGCAGGCTCTGAAGAGCGTCTGGCCTGCAGTCAAGGCGGGGGTGAAGCCGCCTGACTCACCCCGGTAGATCCGGGCACCAGATTAACCTTGTTCCGGCAGATGAGATGGCGGGTGAGTGGGCCCACGGAACACACCCGACAAGCGCCGAGGGGAGATGACAGACAGCCTTGTCCGTGCCTAGGGCAGCTGCTCACCGGGGCGAGCTTGGTCACGCCTGCACTTCCCCTCGGACGCCCTGGCAGCTCTGCTTGGCTGCGCGTGTGGGAGGAAGCCTGGTGCTGTTGACTGCTCCCCAGGCAGCAAGTGCCCTTTGCAGACCCTGGCGTCCAGGGAGGCATCAACAGACGCCTGGGCGGGAGGATCTGGGGGAAGCCTGCTCAGAGCACACTCAAGAGTCATGACCCTGGGCCACTCCCTCATCTTCTCCTGAGTATCCACCACTTTGTGCATCCAGCAGGCCAAGAGATGCTCAGTGCCCAGGTCAGAAGCAGAGGTCGGGCTCGGTACAAAAGTAGGGGCAGATGTCAGGAGTGTGTGAGGGTATGGATGTGGGATGACAGGGGTGGGTGGGGCCTGAGGCAAACTGGAGCACTGTGGCCCATCTTGAGGTGCAAGACATTGTCCATGGTCACTGGGCTGTCTGATTCTTCAAGAGCAGCCAGAAATTTGGTGTTCTACTGGCACTCCCCTGGTTTTTTAATGTTGATTCTAAGTACAGTCACGCATCACTTAACAATGGGGGTGACTTCTGAGAAATGCGTTGTCCGGCGATTTCATGGCTGTGCATGAGGATCACAGAGCAACTTACACAAACCTGGATGGCAGAGCCTCTGCACACCTCAGCCAGATGGTAGGGCCCTTGTTCCCAGGCTACAAACCTGTACAGGGTGAGTGTCCTGAATACCGTTGGCCAGGCGCAGTGGCTCACGCCTGTAATCCCAGCACTTTGGGAGGCCGGGGCAGGCTGAGGGCAGGAGTTCGAGATCGGCCTGGCCAATGTGGTGAAACCCCATCTCTACTAAAAATACAAAAATTAGCCAGGCGTGGTGGCGGGCACCTGTACTCTCAGCTACTCGGGAGGCTGAGGCAGGAGAACTGCTTGGACCCGGGAAGCGAAGGCTGCAGTGAGCCGAGATCACATCACTGCAATCCAGCCTGGGTGACAGAGTGAGATTTTTGTCTCCAAAAAAAAAACAAAAAAAAACAACAAAAAAAAAACCGTAGGCGACTGTAGCACAATGGTAAGGACTTGTGTGTCTTGTGTGTCTAAGCCTAGAAAAGGAGCAGTAAGACATGGCATTATACTCTGATGGGGCCACTGCCGAATATGTGGTTTGCTGTTGTCTGAAACGTCAAGATGTGGCCTGTGGCTATATCACAGATGCACAACTGCGGGCCTACAAGAAACATATTATGGGGTGGATTTGGCCGTTGGGCTGCCAGTCTCTAACGTCTGCCCTGAATACAAGGGGGTTTTTAATCTTCCACTGGCTACAAAGTGAGCTCTCGGCCACCCCTAGAGAGGCCAGTTGGCCCAGGAGGGCGGACGGGCGCCTTGCTGTTGAATTCCTGTTGGCAACCTGGCTCACCTTTGGGAACAGGCGCAGAGCCAGCTGGAGGGGAAGTCTGGGGCGGGCAGGGAGAGCTGCCAGGGGAGGGCGGGCCAGGTGGCAGGGCCCGCCCGGACTCAAAGCTGGGCCAGGAAGGAGAAGCCAGGGCCTGCCCTCCTCCTGCACTCTGGGAAGCAGCCAGGGATACGGGAAATGTAGACGGAGCCAAGGGAGGTACTGTCTCCCCAGCCACGAAGGCCTCTTCCTCTCCGAGGAGCTCACGTTCCGACTGGCGGGTGGGCTTCGGGGAAGGGAGGGGGCCACTTTCGTGTGTGCCAGGGGCCGGCAGCTCGGCTTGATTTAAAAGGCGCCCAGAAAGCAAAGCCCCTGCCAGGCGAGCTGCTTGGGCGGCAGGTTCACAAACAACCCAACACATGTCAGGCATTACCGGGCCGCTCCGGCCAGCACCGGCTCCGGCTTCCACATGTGTTGTGTGTTTCCTTGCGCTTGTTTAGACTGGGCGCCGGCTGGAGATGCGCGGCTCCTGGGCGGGCGCTGGGGACTTGCCAAGGACCCTCCAGCGGGAAGGGGGCTATGTGCTCTCGTGGCCATGAGGAGATGTGAGGGGAAAAGCAGGGGTTGGGAGATGGCGGCTTCTATGCGGGGCAGAGGTACCTGCAGCCCCAGCGCTGGCCTTTGGCTTTCTGGTTCCACGCAAGTGCGTTTGGATGCTGCCTGCCTGGCCCTGTCTATCTGGAGACAATGAACAGAGCTCCTCCGAATCGGCTGTGTTTTCTGGGCCTTCTCTGGTGCCCTCTGTCCAGTGGCAGAGCCCCTCGGGCCCAGGGCCCAGGTGTGGGAGTCAGAACACAGCCTTGATGCGCTCGGGCTGGTGCCCTGTCCCCTCTTCACTGTTCTGGTCCCCATGCCCTCCTCCAAAATACCCAGGAACATTCAGGGCACCCTCCACACCCCTTGCCTGCCCCTGGCCCTGCTGGCACCAAAGCCAAGAGTGCCTCCAGGCTCCTCCCTCTCCTTCACTCCCTGCATCAACCCGGCTCACAGGCTGGCCAATTTCACCCTGGAGTCTCCCAGCAGAGCCCCCGATTGGGGTGCTGTCCTGCTCCAGCGGCCACCCCTCCCAACAGCTCCTTCTTCCAGGGCAGCCAGGGGGACTCTGCCAGTTACAAATGTAAGCATGTGACTGTCTCATGGAAAGCCCTGCCTGGTGCTGCCTTCCCAGCCTGGGGCAGAGGCAGGATGGGCTGTGGACCGGGCCGGGGCCGGTTCATTCTGCAGCTCTGGGGCAGGACAGAGCACAGCGAGGTGGCGTGTATTACCCCCACCCCTAGTGCATCCCCCTGCCTGTCCCACCCCCTGGGGCTAGTTGGAGCCACGCCATTTCTCCTCCTTGGAAGCCAGGTGCCTGCCACCCCCAGGATGCAGGTCACACACTGCACAGCCAACGGGGGACACAGGCAACAGCTAAGGATGGAGCAGCAACGTGGGCCAGGGCAGGGATGCAGGAAAGCAATGTGGCAGGAGAAGCCAGGGCTGGAATGGCCTTGCCAAAGGGACTAGCTCTGAGCGGGGCAGGGCAGGGGAGGGAGGGAGGCCTGCGGCCGCCTGGAGGGGAAGAACTACATGTGCAGAGAGGCCCTGAGGTGGGGCTGGGGCTAAGGTCAGAGGGTGGAGGGTGGGCCAGGGTGGACATCCCAGGCCCTGGAGGCCTCAGGCTTTCACTGAAAAGGAGCTAGGGGCTGTGCAATGTCCCAAGCAGAGGAAGCCATGGCTGGTGGCTGTTCTGGGTGGAGAGGGGGTTGGGGGCCTGGGGAGAGGGGCCAGGTTAGGCCAGGTCCTGAGGGCGGAACCGACAGGATACGCTGACAATGGGCCAGGTCCAGGTTTGGAAAAGGACAGAGGAGTTGGGGGGACACCTCTGCAATCAGTGTAGCCACAGATGGGGGGTCCTGGGGGAAGCAGGGCGGCAGCAGTGCCAGGAGCTATTGGGACGGGCGAGGGGCCTGTGCGATGTCCCTGTGGATGTGGCTGAGGAAGAAAGGAGTGTGGAGCTGGAGACAGGGGTGGGAGTGGGGAGACTGGGGTGTGACAAGCAGGTGGTCGCTGTCAGATGGCGGGTGGAGGAAGCAGGTCAGGCCTGATCCCGCCCCCCAGTGAGGGGCTGGGGGCAAGGAGGGGCGGAGGGAAGGCCTAGCCCACCCCAGCTGGGTTAAAACCCCCAGGGCTCCCCTCCTGGACTCCCCAAAGCACCATCACACACCCTCAAACCCACTGTCTGGTGTCTGGGGGCACCACGCGCTCCTTTCTACCAGGCCTGCACTCAGGCCCCACCCCTACCTGGGATGCCTGTGCGCGCTGGGTCAGCCTGTTGGCCACCCCCCAGCCCTCTCCCCCACGCCCTGGTGTTTGGGACAGGACCCTGCCAAGTCATCCTGCAGATGCCCGTGTTGTCTCCACGAGCTGGTGCTCTGAGGGCAGAGTGTTCCTGCCTTACCCTGGCCGGTGCCGCCGATGCCCAGGTGCGTCAGGTTGGCTGCGAGGTTGCCGGTGCTGCTGGAGCTGCTCAGTGCGGGGAAGGTGGGCTCCTCGGGGTCCAGCGGGGTCGGGAGCGGGGAAGGGAAGTGGATGTTGGTCAGGTCGGGCAGGGAGCCCCCTGTGTTGTGGGTGGCGGGGATCAGGGCTGTAGTGTTTTCCTGGTCGGCGGATGGGAAGATGCTGGGGAAAGGCCAGAGGGAGGCAGGAGTGAGCTCGTGCGGCAGGGCTGGTCGGGGGGGCAGGGGGCTGGCGGGAGAAAATCAGCGGTGCAAAAGGGCACCCCCCATCAGGTGCTGTGTGCTTGGGAAACCACTGTCGGCTAGCACCTGGCTGGGACCTTGGAAAGCAGCCTATCACCCGGTGGGGACAGTGGGGGCCCGGGGGCAACAACTTCCATGAACCCAGGAGAGGGTATTATCCCTGGAAATTATGTGCCTGAGGGGTGGGCATGTGGGGGCTCTGTCACTGGCCTCCGGTCACATGGTGTCCCTCTTGCAGGGACTTGCAACCTCAAGAGAGTGGACGGAATGCCCCAGGGTGGATGGAGCAGCACAGCAGCTGTGGTGTGCAGTGGGGGGCCCTGTGGAGACTTACTTGATTCCGGGGACCTCACAGGACTTGGGCCTGGACCCCGTCTGAAAGAGAAGACAGCAGAGCCTGAGCCCTGGGGCACGCCCTGTGGGGCCCTCCTCTTGGGCACTGGGCCTCCTTGAAACGGCTGATATTCCCACAAACCCCAGAGATGCACCATGGGAACCAAGCTTGTTGGGGCCACAGAGCCCTGCAGATGGAGGACAGGGGCACTCCCCAGGGTGGAGGGGCGGGCCCCAGACATGCCCAGGGTGAAGCCAAGAGTTGCACAGACAGGGTTTCCCTATGGGTTCCCTCCCCCTGCTCCTGCCCTCAGTGGGCAGTCTCTTTTCAGAGAAGGAGCCGGGGGAGAACATGGTATGTGGATCTTTTTTAATCTTTATTTTATTTCATAGAGACAGGATCTCACTTTGTCACCCAGGCTAGCGTGCAGTGGTGTGATCACAGCTCACCGCAGCCTCAACCTCCCGAGCTCAAGTGATCTTCCTGCCTCAGCCTCCCGAGTGGCTGGGACCACAGGCACACATCACTGCACTGCGCCAGGCCGCTTTTTAAATTTTGTGTAAAGCGCCTCTTGACACTCCCAAGGCTGTACCACAGCAGTCAGCGGCCAGCTCAGCAGAGGGGCCTCTGCTGAGCTGGCCACCATAAGCCCTGGTACCCGAGGCTAAGTGTCCCTAGAGCCGTCCCGAATCATCCATGCCGTTCCCAGATCATGGTGGCAGGGGTGCTGGGGGCAGGAGTTCCCTCTGTCCAGTGCCCACCGGGCAAGTTTATGAGCAGCCACCAGTCTCCAGGGAGTGAATCAAGCCCAAGGCCCAAAGGAGGGAAGAACTGAGTCAGGGGAGCCCCAGGAGGCTTGGACCTGATGCCCTAAACTCAGTTCAGAGGTCACTGCCCCTGTCTTGGGGCTGATCAGCTTTGCAGTGAGACCTAGACACATGACTTCCCCGGGGACCCTCAGGGTCTGCTACTTCCTGAGAGTCCCGAGACGTCCCTCTGCTCTGCGGGCAGCCACACTCATCCCCAGTGACTAGGGCTTCGGTAGTCCTCAGCACGACACTGGTTTTTCTGCTTGGCTGTGGAGCACTGTCAGGACACTTTTGGGACGTGGTATATGGAAAGGGCCCACAATGGGCTCTTCTTGGACTGTGGGCCACAGAGCCTTTGAAGTTCAGAGTCTTGGGAAGGGCTCCTCCCCATTTTTTTTTTTTTTTCAGAGATGGAATCTGACTCTGTCGCCCAGGCTGGAGTGCAGTGGCGGGATCTCGGCTCATTGCAAGCTCTGCCTCCCGGGTTCACGCCATTCTCCTGCCTCAGCCTCCCGCGTAGCTGGGACTACAGGCGCCTGCCACCAAGCCTGGCTAATTTTTGTATTTTTAGTAGAGATGGGGTTTCACCGTGTTAGCCAGGATGGTCTTGATCTCCTGACCTTGTGATCTGCCCGCCTCGGCCTCCCAGAACGCTGGGATTACAGGCATAAGCCACCGTGCCCAGCCTCCTCTGCCTTTTTAAAAAATGTTTAATTTTTAATTTTTTTTTGAGACGGGGTCTTGCTCTGTCGTCCAGGCTGGAGTGCAGTGGCACAATCTCAGCTCACTGCAAGCTCCACCTCCCAGGTTCACACCATTCTCCTGCTTCAGCCTCCCGAGTAGCTGGGACTACAGATGCGCACCACCACGCCTGGCTAATTTTTTTGCATTTTTAGTAGAGACGGGTTTCACTGTTAGCCGGGACGGTCTCGATTTCCTGACCTCATGATCTGCCTGCCTTGGCCTCCCAAAGTGCTGGAATTACAGGTATGAGCCACCGCGCCCAGACTAATTTTTCTTTTTTAATTTTTTTTTAGAGATGAGGCCTCACTGTGTTGCCCAGGCTGGCCTCAAACTCCTGGGCTCCAGCGATCCTCCTGCCTCGGCCTCCCAAAGTGCTGGGATTACAGGCATGAGCCACGGCACCCGGCCTGAGGTGTGGACTTCCACAGCAACGGGAAAGAAAATTATAATCCCAGCAGAAACATATGCCAGGTACCTCCGAGGGCTTCTGAGGCAGGCTGGGGTCCGGCTCTGGCTGTGAGGACACGGTAGGGTAGCAGGGCAGCCTCCGAACCCCCACCGCTCACGGACAGAGTCCGGTGAGTGGGTCCTGTGGAGGGGGTGCCCAGGAAAACCTTTCCGGAGAACCAGTGTTTCCTCCCGTGTGACTTGGGGGTGCTAACACCAGCCAAGACAATGGGATCACTGCAGGCCCTGGGGAACTACAGGCTCCAGGTAGAGGCCCCCGAGACTCCTGTTCAAGGACAAAGGCAGGACCGTCTTCTGCTCTCGGCAGGCATGACCAGACAGAACCCTGGCCACGGATGAGGCCTCCCAGTGTGACACGTTTCCGCCCCTGGGGCCCTGGGGCAAACACTTCTGGCTGAGTTCTTTCAGGATTATCAGATGAAAAAGGCGAACGCGCTGGCAGAGGGTGGAGCTGGCCTCAAAGTGCACACACCGTGAGGGGGCAATGCCCAACCCGCAGCCACTGGGGCGCCCGAGGGGTGGCGTGCGACCGGCGGGCCTTAAGCCTCTGCGGGGAACGCCGGCGGAACGGGTTTCTACTTGGCCAGAGCCTCCTTCATTCTGAGAGTAAACATTCGCTTCATTACCGGATTTCTGCAAAGCACACTGGCGATCACGTTCTCAAGAATACTTTGAAAAGCATTCCACCAACATTATGAAGACATGAATGGGTTTCTGAGCTGTATCAAAAATTCACCCGCCACCCCACTCCACCATCAGGGGTGTGTCTCCCCTCTGCAAGGTGACTGTCGCCATGTTCCTTCTCCTGAGCAACGGCAGAACATCCAGCTGTGTGGCTGGACCGTGGCCTACTTACCCACCTCTCTGCTGCTGGACATTTGTTTTCTAGTTTTGTTTGCTGTTAGAATTTTTTTTTTTTTTTTTTTAGAAACAGGGTCTTGCTCTGTTGCCCAGCCTGGACTCGAACTCCTGGGTTCCTGGGCTCAAGTGATCCTCCTGCCTTCCAAGTAGCAGGCACACACACATATCACACTAGCTAACTGCTTTAAAATGTTTTGTAGAGACCAGGTCTCAGTATGTTGCCCTGGCTGGTCTCAAACTCTTGGGCTCAAGCAATCCTCCCACCTCAGCCTCCCAAAGTGCTGGGATTACAGGCATGAGCCACGGTGTCTAGCCTAGAGTTCTTTTTTTTTTGAGATGGAGTTTTTGCTCTTGGTACCCAGGCTGGAGTGCAGTGGCGCAGTCTTGGCTCACTGCAACCTCCACCTCCCAGGTGCAAGCGATTCTCCTGCCCTAACCTCCCAAGTAGCTGGGATTACAGGCATGTAGCCACCACGCCCGGGTAATTTTTTGCATTTAATAGAGACGAGACTTCACCACATTGTCCAGGCTGGTGTCAAACTCCTGACCTCAGGTGATCCACCTGCCTCGGCCTCCCAAAGTGCTGGGATTACAGGTGTAAGCCACTGCACCTGGCCTAGAATTCTGTTTTTCTTTTCTTTTTTTTTTTTTTTTTTTTGAGACCGAGTCTCGTTCTGTCGCCTAGACTGGAGTGCAGTGGTGCGATCCCAGCTCAATGCAAGCTCCGTCTCCCGGGTTCATGCCATTCTCCTGCCTCAGCCTCCCAAGTAGCTGGGTCTACAGGCGCCCGCCACCACACCCAGCTAATTTTTTTTCGTATTTTTAGTAGAGACGGGGTTTCACCGTGTTAGCCAGGATGGTCTCGATCTCCTGACCTTGTGATCCACCCGCCTCGGCCTCCCAAAGTGCTGGGATTACAGGCGTGACCACCACACCCGGCCAACAGTTCTTTTTTAAAGTTTTTTTTCCCGCAAGTGTGGAAATCCCAGTGAGTGACTCCTTGTGCCAAACTGAAACACAGAGACAGAGCCCAGGAGTTTGAGACTAGCCTGGGCAACACAGTGAGACCCCAGTCTTTAACAAAAATTAAAAAATAGGCCAGGCGAGGTGGCTCATGCCGGTAATTCCAGCACTTTGAGAGGCTGAGGCGGACGACTGCTTGAGCCCAGGAATTCGAGACCAGCCTGCGTAATGAAGTGAGCCCGTCTCTATAAACGATTTAAAAATTGGCCAGGCATGGTAGCTCACGCCTGTAACCCCAGCTACTCGGGAGGCTGAGGCCGAAGAATCACTTGAACCTGGGGGGCGGAGGTTGCAGTGAGCCCAGATTGTGCCATGGCATTCCAGACTGGGCGAAAGAGTGAAACTCCATCTTAAAAAAAAAAAAAAAAAAAAGCTAGGTTTGGTGGCACACTCCGGTAGTCCCAGCATCACAGGAGGCTGAGGCAGGAGGACCATTAGAGCCCAGGAGGTTGAGGTTGCAGTGAGCCATGTTCCCACCACTGCACTCCAGCCCAGACCACTGCACTCCAGCCTGGGCAACAGACCAAGATCCTGCCTCAAAAAAACAAAGAATACAAAAATTTGTCAGGCATGGTAGCATGAGCCTGCAGTCCCAGCTACTCTGGAAGTTGAGGCAGAGGACTGTTTGAACCCAGGACTCCAAGGCTGCAGTGAGCTAGGCTGGCACCACTGCACTCTTGCCTAGGTATAAGAGAGACCCTATTTCTAAAAAAAGAAAAAGAGCCTGTCATCCCAGCACTTTGGGAGGCTGAGGCAGGCAGATCACTTGAGGTCAGGAGTTTGAGACCAGTCTGGCCAACATGGTGAAACCCTGTCTCTACCAAAAATACAAAAATTAGCCAGGCATGGTGGCGCACACCTGTGAGCCCAGCTATTTGGGAGGGTGAGGCAGGAGAATCGCTTGAACCCGGGAGGCGGAGGTTGCAGTGAGCCGAGATCACACCATTGCACTCCAGCCTGGGTGACAGAGCAAGACTCTTTCTCAAAAAATAAATAAATAAAAATAATTAATTAAAATAAATATAACAAAATTTAAAAAGAAAAAGAAAAGAAAAAGAAATACACAGATGGATATAAAGGGCTGACAGCACCACCCACACTCACCAGGACAGAGGACGCACAACCCTTGTGAGACGCCCCTCAGTCAGGTCTGCCTGCCGGTATCTGTGCAGCTGCATCTCTGCGTGTTTTATGCCTTTTCCAATATTCTTATCCTATTCTGTCCACATGACAATAGTATCAGGAGTGTCTCTCATGATTTTAAAATTTCTTCAAAATCCCATCTCCTCGAGGGACTGAAGACAATTTCCTCAATAAATCCCTCATTCCTGAAATGTGCAGGCTGTTTCTAGTTTATTGCAAAAGCTCTGGAAAATACCTTTAAACACGTCGCTCCTTACTTGTTCCTCAGCTCTCAATTACTGAATTCCTGAAGTAGAAATTGTTGGAGCAAATACTTCTTTTTTTTCCCAGACAGAAGGGGTCTTGCTCTATTGTCCATGGTGGAGTGCAATGGTACAGTCATAGCTTACTGCAGCCTTGATCTCCTGAGCTCAATCGATACTCCCACCTCAGCCTCCCAAGTAGCTCAGAGTACAGGTGCACATCACCACGCCTGGCTCATTTTTTGTAGAGGCAAGGTCTCACTTTGTTGACCAGGCTGCTCCCGAACTCCCGAGCTCAAGTAATCCTCCCACCTCGGCCACCCAAAGTGCTGGGATGACAGGTGTGAGCCATGCCCAGCCTAGAGCAAATCCTTTTGAAAGGATTTTGGCACAGGTTGGTCCATCACTTTCCCACAGGGGAGGAGTAATTTGCATTGCTGTCCCTTTCGCTGCAACTTGACCAGCAACGGGCTTTCTTTCTTTTTTTTTTTTTTTTGAGACGGAGTCTCACTCTGTTGCCCAGGCTGGAGTGCAATGGCATGATCTCGGCTCAGTGCAACCTCTGCCTCCTGGGTTCAAGCGATTCTCCCACCTCAGTCTTCCAAGTAGCTGGGATTACAGGCGTGCACTACCACACCCAGCTAAGTTTTTCTTTTTTTTTTGAGACTGAATCTCGCTCTGTTGCCCAGGCTGGAGTCCAGTGGCGCCATCTCGGCTCACTGCAAGTTCCGCCTCCCGGGTTCAAGTCATTCTCCTGCCTCAGCCTCCCGAGTAGCTGGGACTACAGGCGCCCGCCACCACGCTTGGCTAATGTTTTTGTATTTTTAGTAGAGATGGGGTTTCACCATGTTAGCTAGGATGGTCTCGATCTCCTGACCTCATGATCCGCCCGCCTCAGCCTCCCAAAGTGCTGGGATTACAGGCATGAGCCACCACGTCTGGCCATAATTTTTTGTATTTTTAGTAGAGACAGGGTTTCACCATGTTGGCCAGGCTGGTCTCGAACTCCTGACCTCAGGCAATCCTCCTGCCTCGGCCTCCCAAAGTACTGGGATTACAGGTGTGAGCCACCACGCCCGGCCTGGGCTGTAATTCTTTGTGCAGTTCCGGCCCGTTGGATAAGGCCTGCTGTTAGTAATCAACAGATCTAACAGATTCTCTGAATTTGAAGATGGAAAAATCGGAGTGCGGTTCCCTATCTCGGGAAGGTGAAGCCACCCCAACCTGCCATTTTGTCACCTTTGCCCGGGTGATGCTTGAGAAGAGAAAGAAGAAAAAAAGTTTTTGAAAGCTCACAGGCTCTTACCTTCTTGGTGTCCCATGCTTGCTTGGAAAGGTTTTTGTCTGCCTCTGATGTGGTCTCTTCCATTCCTGGGACTGTTAACAGTAAGACTGGGGAGGTAGGAGGGGGAGAAGGAGAATCAGAGAAGAAATTTCTTTGCAGCCGCATGGTGGCACCAGGAGGACACGTCCCTGACACACAGAGTCATGGCCACGGTAAGACTGCAATTGTCCTAACAGGAACTTCTGTGGACTGTACTAAAACCACATAAAAGGGCTTCAGGGGCCGGGCGCGGTGGCTCAAGCCTGTAATCCCAGCACTTTGGGAGGCGAGGCGGGTGGGATCGAGGTCAGGAGATTGAGACCATCCTGGCTAACGGTGAAACCCGTCTCTATTAAAATACAAAAAACTAGCCCGGGCCGGAGTGGCGGGCACCTGTAGTCCCAGCTACCGGGGAGGCTGAGGCGGGAGAATGGGGCGTGAACCCGGGAGGCCGGGCTTGCAGTGAGCTGAGATCCGCCACTGCGCCTCCAGCCTGGAAGCGACAAATGAGACTCCGTCTCAAAAAAGGGCTTCAGGACAAACATCAACAACTTTATTTATTTATTAATTTTATTTATTTATTTATTTTTTTGAGACAAGTCTGGCTTTGTCGCCCAGGCTGGAGTGCAGTGGGCGCCAATCTCAGCTCACTGGATGCTCCATCTCCTGGAGTTCCGCGCCATTCTCCTGCCTCAGCCTCCCGACTAGCTGGGACTACAGGCCCACTCCCACTGGGCTATTTTTTTTAATATTTTTTGTAGAGATGGGGTTTCACCAGGGTTTCATCCAGTAGCCAGGATGGTCTCGATCTCCTGACCTCATTGATGCGCCCTTGGCCTCCCAAAGTGCTGCAATTATAGTGAGCCACGCCCTGACCAATCAACTTTAAATATAAGTCCCAGAGAATCTGTGACTTAAGAAAAAATAGATCGGTAGCGGTGGCTCACACCTGTAATCAACACTTTGGGGAGCTAATGAGCAGATGCGCCTGGCATCAGGAGTTCAAGACCAGCCTGGCCAACCTGCGAGAAATCCTCTCTACTAAAAAGAAATACAAAAAGAATAGCTGGCTGATGGTGGTGTTGACTCGTAATCCCAGCTACTCGGAGGAGCTTTGAGGCAGGAGAATAAACCGAACCAGGGAGACAGAGGTTGCAGTGAGGCGAGATCATGCCATTGTACTCCAGCCTGAATATTGAAATGGCTTTCTATTCTTTTTTTTTTTTCTGGGGAGCCCAGTCTCACGGG